>NC_088416.1:23121121-23431710 GCF_034236695.1 Oncorhynchus nerka | reverse complement strand
CCATTTGACTAGATGTTCAGGAGTCTTATGGCTTGGGGGTTGAAGATGTTTAGAAGCTCCTTGGACCTAGATTTGGCGCTTCGGTACCGCTTGCCGTGTGGTAGCAGAGAGAACAGTCTATGACTAGGGTGGCTGGAGTCTTTGACAATTCTTAGGGCCTTCCTCTGACACAGCCTGGTTTGGAAGTCCGGGATGGCAGGAAGCTTGGCCACAGTGATGTACTGGGCCGTTCGCAGTTCCCTCTGTAGTACCTTGCGGTCGGAGGCCGCTCAGTTGCCATACCAGGAAGTGATGCAACCAGTCAGGATGCTGGATGCTCTCGATGGTGCAGCTGTAGAACCTTTTGAGGATTTGAGGACCCATGCCAAATCTGGGTCAGATAATAATAATCACAGTGGTTGTAGAGAGTGCAACAGGTCAGCACCTCAGGAGTAAATGTCAGTTGGCTTTTCATAGCCGATCATTCAGAGTTAGAGAGGGATCAATTCATTCACTTCACACAGGCAAAATACTCCAGGTATAACAGACTGACACTAGCAAACTATTGGAGGCTGAGACAGGAGGGGTCAGGAGACACTGTGGCCCCATCCGACGATACCCCCGGACAGGGCCAAACAGGCAGGGTATAACCCCACCCACTTTGCCAAAGCACAGCCCCATACCACAAGATGGATATCTTCAACCACCAGCCTGCTACCCTGAGACAAGTCCGAGTATAGCTAACAAAGATCTCCCCCAGGGCACAAACCCGAGGGGAGCGCCAACCAGCACAGGAAGATCACGTCAGTGACTCAGGTGATGCACCCCTCCTAGGGATGGCATGGAAGAGCACCAGTAAGCCAGTGACTCAGCCCCTATAATAGGGTTAGAGGCAGAGAATCCCAGTGGAGAGAGGGTAACCGGCCAGGCAGAGACAGCAAGGGCGGTTCGTCGCTCCAGTGCCTTTCCGTTCCCCTTCATACCCCTGGGCCTGACTACACTCAATCATAGGACCTACTGAAGAGATGAGTCTTCAATAAAGACTTAACGGTCGAGACCGTGTCTGCATCTCTCACATGGATGGGCAGACCATTCCATAAAAATGGAGCTCTATAGGAGAAAGCCCTGCCTCCAGCTATTTGCTTAGAAATTCTAGGGACAATTAGGAGGCCTGCGTCTTGTAACCATAGCGTACGTGTAGGTATGTACGGCAGGACCAAATCGGAAAGATGGGTAGGAGCAAGCCCATGTAATGCTTGGTAGATTAGCCCTAGTCTTAACAGGAAGCCAGTGTAGAGAGCCAAGCACTGGAGTAATATGATCGAATGTTTTGGTTCTAGTCAAGATTCTAGCAGCCGTGTTTAGCTCTAACTGAAGTTTCTTTAGTGCTTTATCCGGGTAGCCGGAAAGTAGAGCATTGCAGAAGTCTAATCTAGAAGTGACAAAAGCATGGATACATTTTTCTGCTTCATGTTTGGACAAAGTTTATGATTTTTGCAATGTTACGTAGATGGAAAAAAGCTGTCCTTGGAAATATTCTTGATATGTTCGTCAAAAGAGAGATCAGTGTCCAGAGTAACGCAGAGGTCTTTCAATTTCATTTGAGACGACTGTACATCCATCAAGAATAATTGTCAGATCCAACAGCAGATCTCTTTGTTTCTTGGGACCTAGAACTAGCATCTCTGTTTTGTCCGAGTTTAAAAGTAAAACATTTGCCGCCATCCACTTAGTTGAAGTCAGAAGTTTACATACACCTTAGCCAAATACATTCAAACTTAGTTTTTCACAATTCCTGACATTTAATCCTAGTAAAAATTCCCTGTTTTAGGTCAGTTAGGATCACCACTTTATTTTAAGAATGTGAAATGTCAGGGGTCAAACATTTCAGGTAGCCTTCCACAAGCTTCCCACAATAAATTGGGTAAATTTTTGCCCATTCCTCCTGACAGAGCTGATGTAACTGAGTCAGGTTTATAGGCCTCCTTGCTCGCACACGCTTTTTCAGTTCTGCCCACAAATTTTCTATAGGATTGAGGTCAGGGCTTTGTGATGGCCACTCCAATACCTTGACTTTGTTGTCCTTAAGCCATTTTGCCACAACTTTGGAAGTATGCTTGGGGTCATTGTCTATTTGGAAGACCCATTTGTGACCAAGCTTTAACTTCCTGTCTGATGTCTTGATGTTGCTTCAATATATCCACATAATTTTCCTCCCTCATGATGCCATTTATTTTGTGAAGTGCACCAGTCCCACCTGCAGCAAAGCACCCCCACAACATGATGCTGCCACCCCTGTACTTCACAGTTGGGATTATGTTCTTCGGCTTGCAGGCCTCCCCCTTTTTCCTCCAAACATAATGATGGTAATTATTGCCAAACAGTTCTATGATTGTTTCATCTGACCAGAGGACATTTCTCCAAAAAGTACGATCTTTGTCCCCATGTGCAGTTGCAAACCATAGTCTGGCTTTTTTATGGTGGTTTTGGAGCAGTGGCTTCTTCCTTGCTGAGCGGCCTTTCAGGTTATGCCAATATAGGACTTGTTTTACTGTGGATATAGATACTTTGTACCTGTTTCCTCCAGCATCTTCACAAGGTCCTTTGCTGTTCTGGGATTGATTTGCACTTTTTGCACCAACGTACGTTAATCTCCAGGAGACAGAACGTGTCTCCTTCCTGAGCGGTATGACGGCTGCGTGGTCCCATTGTGTTTATACTTGCGTACTATTGTTTGTACAGATGAGCGTGGTACGTTCAGGCGTTTGGGAATTGCTCCCAAGGATGAACCAGACTTGTGGAGGTCTTGGCTGATTTCTTTTGATTTTCCCATGATGTCAAGCAAAGAAGCACTGAGTTTGAAGGTAGGCCTTGAAGTATATCCACAGGTACACCTCCAATAGGCTAATTGACATCATTTGAGTCAATCAGAAGCTTCTAAAGCCATGACATCATTTTCTGGAATTCCAAGCTGTTTAATGGCACAGTCAACTTAGTGTATGTAAACTTCTGACCCACTGGAATTGTGATACAGGGAATTATAAGTGAAATAATCTGTAGGTAAACATTTGTTGAAAAAATGACTTGTGTCATGCACAAAGTAGATGTAGGAACACCGACATGTACAGTTGATTTGTCAGAAGACAAACCATTCACAGAGACAAACTGATATCTTTCCGACAGATAAGATTTAAACCAGGCCAGAACTTGTCCGTGTAGAACAATTTGGGTTTCCAATCTCTCCAAAAGAATGTGGTGATCGATAGGGTCCAGTATGCAGCTTGAAGGTTTAGAGGCCGAGATTATTTTCATCAATGTGTCAAGAGATATAGTATTAAGAAACTTGAGTGTCTCCTTTTGATCCGAGGTCCTGGCAGTGTTGTGCAGACTCAGGACAACTGCGCTTTGGATAAATACGCAGATTTAAAAAGTCCGTCATTTGCTTTCTAATGATCATTAGCTTTTCGTCAAAGAAGTTAATGAATTTATCACTGCTGAAGTGAAAGCCATCCTCTCTTGTAGAATGCTGCTTTTTAGTTCTCTTTGCGATTGTATCAAAAATAAATTTCGTATTGTTCTTATTCTTCTCAATTAAGTTGGAAAAATAGGATGATCGAGCAGCAGTGAGAGCTCTTCGATACTGCACGGTACTGTCTTTCCAGGCTTGTCAGAAGACTTCCAGTTTGGTGTAGAGCCAATTCCGTTCCAATTTTATTTAAGCTTGCTTCAGAGCTCGGGTATTTTCTGAAAACCAGGGAGCTAGTTTCTTATGACAAATGTTTTTTTGTTTTTAGGGGTGCGACTGCATCTAGGGTATTACGCAAGGTTAAATTGAGTTCCTCAGTTAGGTGGTTAACTGATTTTTGTACTCTGACATCCTTGGGTAGGAGGAGGGAGTCTGGAAGGGCATCTAGGAATCTTTTGGTTGTCCAAGAATTTATAGCATGACTTTTGATGATCCTTGTTTAGGGTCTGAGCAGATTGTTTGTTGCGATTGCAAACGTAATAAAATGGTGGTCTGATAGTCCAGGATTATGAGGGAAAAACATTAAGATCCACAATATTTATTCCACGGGACAAAACTAGGTCCAGAGTATGAATGTGGCAGTGAGTAGGTCCGGAGACATGTTGGACAAAACCCACTGAGCCGATGATGGCTCCGAAAGCCCAAAGTTCTGTGGACTTTGCCATGTGAATATTAAAGTCACCAAAAATGTGAATCTTATCTGCCATGACTACAATGTCTGATAGGAACTCAGTGAGGAACACTCTATATGGCCTAGGAGGCCTGTAAACAGTAGCTATGAGTTAGCGCTGAATCAGGATCTCTTATTGGCTCTGGACAATGCTATTGACTTCCATATAAGGCTAACTTCACGAACCGCATCAGACTGTGTTAAACTGAAACAGATGGAGAGCAATGGGAGGGTGTGGTGACTCTCTCTCCCTCCCTTTCCCCCTCTCTCTATCCCTCTGTGCTGTAGGAGCTGGGTCTGATCCGTAAGCCAGCCTCCTTTATGACCAGTATCTGTGATGAGAGGGGCCAGGAGCTCATCTACGCTGGAATGCCCATCACTGAGGTGTTCAAGTCGGAGATGGGCATGGGAGGAACCCTGGGACTGCTCTGGTTCCAGAGGAGGTACACTTCTGTCCCCCAAAACATGAAACCGGGAAACAGTCAATAATACAAATACTGCCATTGTTCACATAAAACATTAAACATACACTATCATAATTTAATTTGATTCCAATTCTGTGTCCTCCCTCCTCCTTGCCCCAAGGCTGCCCAGTTATGCTTCCAAGTTCATTGAGATGTGTCTGATGGTGACTGCTGACCATGGTCCTGCCGTCTCCGGTGCCCACAACACCATCGTGTGTGCCCGTGCTGGCAAAGACCTCATCTCTAGCCTCACCTCTGGCCTGCTCACCATCGTACGACCATAGTCGAGTCAACCTCGACATTCTTAGGCCCACTCAAACCAGCAGAGTAGCCTCTTCTGAAGACAATGCCTCTGTTTTAAATAATTAATTAATTGAGCTTTGGTAGTGTCTCTTTGAGTGTTTTATTTTTGTGTGTGTGATTTCCAGGGGGACCGGTTCGGAGGGGCCCTGGACGCTGCAGCCAAGCAGTTCAGCAAGGCGTTTGACAGCGGCATGCTGCCCATGGAGTTTGTCAATAAGATGAAGAAGGAGGGCAACCTGATCATGGGCATCGGACACCGGGTCAAGTCGGTGAGCACCGTCCCTGTGTCTCTGTTTGGATGTCATGTATCTTTCATATTTTTTACTGTGTGTGTGTGTGTGTGTGTGTGTGTCAGATCAACAACCCAGACATGCGGGTGCAGATCCTGAAGGACTTTGTGAAGAAGAACTTCCCCTCCACCCAGCTGTTGGACTACGCCATGGATGTAGAGAAGATCACCACCGCCAAGGTACTAACCCTGTCATCCTCTCCTGCACCCTGGATCACCCCACTGGGATCATCTGTTCTAAACCATGTCTTCTCCTCTCTCTGCTGCGGTTTCAGAAACCCAACCTGATCCTGAATGTGGACGGTTTCATCGGAGTAGCCTTTGTGGACCTGCTCAGGAACTGTGGTGGATTTACACGGTAAATCCTATGCTATTTAACTCCAGTCAATTACATTCTACACAATGCAACTATACTACTGTGTCTGGGTCGTCCGGCTGTCCCTTTGGTTGGCCTTCGCCTACATTCAGTGTTGCATCAACTCATCATTGCCCTCTGGTGTTTGTCTTCCCCCTCAGGGACGAGGCTGATGAGTTTGTGGAGATCGGAGCGCTGAATGGAATCTTTGTCCTGGGGCGGAGCATGGGCTTCATCGGTGAGTTGGGGGTCAGGGGTCATGACCCTGATGAGTTTGACCCTTAGAAATGGTAATGGGAAAGGGACTATGGTGTAAGGAGCGGAGGATACGCAATATGATATTGCTAAAATTGGAACCTTACCTACGTTTCTACTTCTCCCTCAGGACACTACCTGGATCAGAAGAGGCTGAAACAGGGTCTGTACCGTCACCCTTGGGACGACATCTCCTACGTTCTCCCCGAACATATGTCCATGTAACCACGGAAACCAGACCATGGACCCCCCCCCTCCCCCAGTTACCCCACCACTGTACCCTAACCTCCACCCCCACCTGTGCTGTGTTCGGTCAGCCCCAAGTGGTGGGAGAGCAACAATGAGGACTGATATTATTATAGATGTGTCTTTGCAACAGTAGTAAGGACAACCCTTTTTAAATGAATACGGTTTCAGTTTTTTTAAATCAGTTGGCTGATCAAACATGCCGCAACCCCGTTAATAATAGCAAGGCCTGCAAAACTGTGAAGCCGCTCTCAGTCTGTGTCTGCTAGAGAGATCAAGCAAGCTGCAGAGTGTGAAAAGAGGCTCATTCGTTGGTTGACCCTTAATAGTGTGGGAGTGCAGTTAATGCAATTCTCTTCCCAAGATTACCAGTAGGGATACAGATGATTGTCTTCCTATTTACTGCCAATACTACTACTACTACAACTTCTGTACTACACCTATGCCTACAGTGAAGTACGTTGATGAGACTATCATCTCTCTCCGTAAACCAAGCATGTGTCTGTGTATCACAGACTTCCTGTGTGTCGCTGTGCAGTTCTCTTTCTTATTAAGTGTGTCGGTGCCATATTTAAATCATACGCTTTCTATCAGGGGTTGAGCCGTAGTGCAATAATACTAGCTACTGCTTTACAGTTCTATAGATTATAACTTTATTTATGTATAGATGTTTTAACAGCTGAGTAAATACATGTAATAGATAGTATTAAGCATCCATTGTTTTGATGTACTGTAAATGCCCACGAAACTGTTGTGTTTAGACCGTAAGATATGCAGCTGACCGAGCACATTGGGCTGTAAATACAGTGAAAAGCTCATCCTGTGTCCTAAACAGGACGGTGTCCAGTATGGCAACGGTACCATAGAATGCAGCATTATTTATCTGAACGTCACTAGCTAGACTAGCTCCATTGTGACCGGCTATTTCTCGTAAGATGTGTCTATCTGCCTGTACTATTTGTGTTGTCATGTCAACACAATTTGTTTGATTTAAATGTGATTAGTGAACTGAACGTGCCTCTGTAGAGATGTGTTGTAATATATTTTCAGAACGTTGTGACTGAGTATATTAAAGATGACCCATTGGAACACAGCTCTGTCTGGTGTTTCCGGTGTCGCGGATCATACAATAAATGTGCTATAATTGTAATTGTTTCACTGTGTCATGCTTCATCCATCAGTTTATGAAATCATTGGTTTTAAAACGGATACATTTATGATATCATATGCAAGAACAACAGAGGATGTAGTGGCCTACTAGGAGCTATCTTCTTTTTCTCAAACAGCCAGTGCATATGAGGGTCTACTAGACGACTTTAGAGCTCATTCTTCAGACCTCAGTCCACCTGTTCTATGCTCCGGGGGTGTCATTTCTGTACATTCATGGAAAAGTGATTCTACTCACTTATGTAACGGAGCGGGACTATGTATTGACCGTGCCCTTGTATGAAACAACATCCAGCATATGAAATGAATGGAAACATCCATGTGTAGATTCCATTCAGGTCATTCAAAGACACCCACTCAGTGAAAGTGAATTGATGATACCCTGCTTCGGCAGAGAAAGCGGAGGTTGAAGAAGCACAAAAGCTTCTCCTGTCAGCCACAAGTGAGTGGGAGGGGCTTTACGTCACACGCCGAGCAGTCACGCCTTGCGTCCACTGCGCATGTCATTAATTCCGTCTGTGTTTTGAGTTTATGTATGTGTGTCTGCGTGTGTGTTCTTTCCCACACGAGTTTACTGCAATTCCGAATTCTCACAACCACCGCCAGAATGGCAGCTGCACCCCCGAACCCAGACGACTCTAGTCGGGGTAGTAGCGGTAGCAGCACGCCCAGCGTCCTTGTTGGGGACGGGGACACGGAAGAGGCCGAGGATTTCACCTCCTCCTCCCACTGCACAGAGCTGTCTCGGCGGCAGAACGAACAGAGGAAGCAGGGATTGTTCTGCGACGTGACGCTGGCCTTCAGCAGTGGAGCGGCAACCGGGAATGTTCAGAGCTGTGAGTTTTCCGCTCACCGTTCTGTACTGGCCGCGGCTACGGACTATTTCACGCCGTTGCTGGGAGGGCAGTTCTCCGAGTCGCTGTCGGGTCGGGTTGAGATGAAGGAATGGAGCGCTGAATTGGGACCGGACCCGGAGACGGTGGAGAGTGTCATTCAGTACATGTACACGGGAGAAATACGTGTTAGCACCTGCAATGTGCATGAAGTGTTAGAGCTTGCTGACAGGTTTGTTAACAATTTAATTAGTGTTCCTTTTAATGTACATAATCCATTTAATTGCCACCTGCTAGTTCTTGATTATTTGTATGTAGTTCAGTGACATAACAATGTTGTTTTGGCTTTACTGGAGGTGTCACTGAAGCATATTGGCAAGGTTAGGGTTTAGGGTCGGGACGTCCCATGGATCCCGGATAGCACTGACCATCCTGTAACCTGTCAAACCTGAATTTGAGTGTGGTGAGTTCATGGGTGTCATAAATGGCCTTGCCCATGTTTGTTTCTCATGTTCTGTTATTGATTGTGTGTGTCGCCTGCAGGTTCCTGCTGCTACACCTGAAGGAGTTCTGTGGGGAGTTCTTGAAGAAGAAGCTGAGCCTGGCCAACTGTGTGGCGGTGCACAGCCTGGCCCACATGTACACCCTGGACCAGCTGGCTCTGCGGGCCGCAGACATGATCCGACGCAATTTCCACAAGGTCATCCAGGACGAGGAGTTCTACACCCTGCCCTTCCACCTGGTGAGGGACTGGCTGTCTGACGCAGAGATCACGGTGGACGCGGAAGAGGTGCTGTTTGAGGCTGTGGTGAAGTGGGTCCAGAGGAACACAGAACAGCGGGGGAGGTACTTTGAGGAGTTGTTCCGTCTCCTCCGGCTACCCCAGATTAAGCCCACCTATCTGACGCGCGTGGTGAAGAACGAGGCACTGGTGACGGCCAACGAGGCCTGTCTCCGCCTGGTGTCCGATGCCGTGGAGGGCCACGCCATACGCTGTGAGAACCTCAAGTCAGCTGACCTGGAGTTCTGGTCGTCCTACATGGCCTCCTTCCAGCCGCGCTTCGGCCAGAACATGGACGTGATCATGGTGGTGGGCGGGGTGTCGGAGGGGGGTGACTACCTGAGTGAATGTGTGGGTTACTTCGTCTACGAGGACCGCTGGGTTAACCTGCCCCACATCCACAACCACCTGGATGGCCACGCCATCGCCACCACAGAGTCCCACATCTACGTAGCGGGATCCATGGAACCGGGCTTCGCCAAGACCGTGGAGCGCTATAACCCCAACCGCAACACCTGGGAACAGGTGAGCAACCTGACCACACGTAAACACTCCTTTGGTCTCACCTGTATCAAAGACATCCTGTATAGCATCGGTGGCCACGGCAACTTCAGCCCCGGCTTCAAGGACGTGAGCGTGTACGAACCTGAGCCGGACAAGTGGCACAACCTGGAGTCAGCGCCCAAGATCCTGCGGGACGTGAAGGCGGTGAGCGTGGAGGACCGCTACGTATACGTGACGGCGCGCACGCCGGTGGACACGGACAACGAGGACGGGCTGAAGACGGTCACCACACGTTACGACACAGAGAGCCGCCAGTGGCAGGACGTGGACTCCCTGCCGCTCATAGACAACTACTGTGTGTTCCAGATGGCCGTGGCCCCCACCAACTTCTACCACACGGCCTCGTGCTGCCCTAAGAGCTACACGGTGCGGGATGAGGCTGCCAAGCAGAAGATCAGCGCCCACATCTCAGACGAGATCCTGGAGAGCTTGCCGCCCGAGGTCACCAGCATCGAGGGCGCCGCCATCTGCCACTTCGACGAGGACGTGTTTGTGATCGGCGGCTGGAAGAACAGCGATGACGTGGACAAGCAGTACCGCAAAGAGGCCTACCGCTATTCTGCCGAAAGGAAGCGCTGGATGTTGCTGCCGCCCATGCCCCAGCCCCGCTGCCGTGCCACCGCCTGTCACGTACGAATCCCCTACCGCTTCCTGTACGGCTGCCAGCGCTACCCCATGCCCCAGAACCTGGCCCGCCAGCGGGACCGTATGCAGCAGATGCAGCAGCTACACCGGCGCACCCTCACCCTGCGCAGGCAGCTGCAGTCTCAGATCGAGTGCTGAGCTGTCGCAACCCCTGTCTGTCCATCACACCCACCCCAGTGGGGGAGCAGCCCAGTCCAGCTCCAAGCCCCAAACATCCCCTGGCAGCCATCGTCATCAACCCCCACCCATAACCTGCTGGAGCAGCGGCTCCTATGTTGCTCTCATGTTGGTTCATTTTCAAGAGAACTCTGTGCCAGATCATCAGGTTGAGATATTGGTGTTAGTAGTGACTGTGGTGTTCAAGGCTGGGAGATGTGGGAGTGATGTGACTCTGTGCTGGCCAGGTGTTTGTCTATGTGGGGAGGACAGGCTGAATGTTACAAATGTGAATAGAGTGTTGTACAGTGACCAACATCGGACTACACTACGTATGTACGTCAGGCACAGGTGACGTTTATCTTTTTATACATGCATATAGTATATAGTTGTATATGTATACTTTTATTATATATAAATATTTTGTGTCCCCCTTTTATGCTTATATGATGTAGGCAATGTGACACTTAAGTACGGCAGAATCTACTTTCCTCCAATCCAATTGTGCTTAGTGAAGTCAGTCGTTCTCTATGACATTCCACACTGACAGTCTCGCCATGCAAATATCACACACACTTACATACACACACTCTGTGCAGCTGTAGGGTCGGGACAATACCAGTATCGCGATGCTCGTTGGTGTTGTGGCAAGTGAACGTAACACGAAGCAGATTTAACTTCTTTAGGAAAACAAACATTTTAATGTTTTCATCCAGAGTCACATTTATTTTTCCACAAATATTTTACATTTTACATGGGAAAAGTATTGCGATACTGGTGTCATGCTGACCCTACCAGTCAGTTGGACCAAACCCTTACCGATGCCCGATGGCTTTGCTTTATATTAGCTTCATCTGAATGGCTCTGCTTCTTGTTATTATAGCTTTGATACAGGAGCTCAAAATGAATGGAAGGAGAATAGTCTCATTCATATTTATTATCAGATCTACTGTCCCAAGAGTGGACAACTTGTGACAGAGCCTGGACTCGAACCCAGAATCTCTAGTGGCACTGCGATGCAGTGCCTTAGACCACAGCACCACTTGGGAGGCCCCTCAAGGAAACAGTCTTAACATGGTAACATTCCATCAACCATTGCGTTGAATTATTCTTCAGTCCTCTGCTCGTCACATTCCTGTTGGTAGGAAACATTGTGTGGAAGGCCCTAGGTGGGAGTTTGTGAGGGAATGTTTCTCTTTTTAATTTTTGTCTGCATTGGTTTTATTGAGTTTAATGGCTGGAGGGTGTAGTTCTGATGGAGGACTTGATAATGTGTGTGTCTTGAGTACGGTGAGAATGCTTGGCAAAGCTGGTGAAAAGCATGCCTAGTAGTGCACTTCTACCCTTAATCAGTTAGTAATATTTATGTCCGAGTGGGTTTACCTGTTATATTTGGCCAATTTTTATTTTTGTATTTATCATTTAATCCAACTCCAGCCGATAATCTATTCTGTTCCCATGTGAGAAAATATGTACACTACAGTGATTTGCTTAGTAATCCAAAATGAATGTGATGTGAAGTGTGAGGCAGCCCTGTTGCTGTACCTCAGGGCTTATTCAGGGGTTCATCTGAGAGATCCGGCCACATTGTTTGCATGTTCTCCTCACCCTCCAAAGACAGTTGGGGGAGGTACTTCAGGGGTACTCCAGGCAGAGCAAAATTCAGTTGGTGGTACGGTCACCAAAAAAGGTTGTGAACCACTGGTATAGACTAGAGGGTATCCTTATGTTACTGAGCGGAATGATCATATCAAGGTGAATGTGTTGAGTTCAAGAGTTCATTGATTGTTATAAGCACTATCCCTGAAGCTCATTTATAACATAAAGCACTATGATTTTGAGAATGCAATGCAAGTGTATTTCCTCAGTTTTGTTTCTCTTGCATAGCATTTGAAATAATTGTATTGACATATGTTGGCAATATATATTTTGCTTTGCATGTGGCCGTCTGGCATTGTGTCAATATATTGGATGTAAAAAAAAATGCTGATGTCATCACTTGCAATTAAAATGTCCATTTTTTTTTATACGACCTTGGTTTACCATCTATCTTGTGTAAGGGGTTATCTAAATTCTGAATGTCATTTTGGCCAATATTATTGGGCAGTTTTCAAGACTAGCTCTATAAACATCTGTCTTTTTCTTGGGTGGAATTTTCTCCTCCAATGTGACAACCTCTTTTTTTTTTTTTTTTTTTTTTTTTTACAAAGCATAGAGAATGATAGAGCATCCCTATATAGTTCCGATTATGGCATCTGTGAGAGCATGGGCAGTGTCATTGAGGCATTCTCCATTTTGAAGTAGTCCATTTTCTTCTTCACAATTGGCTGATCCCTCCTGATGACCATGAGGGATCAGCCAATAAAGTTGGATGTCCCACCCTGTTGACAACATTAAAATGTTGGAAGCTCTCAATGTTGCTGCCAATGCTAAAACAGTCTTTTGGCCAATAGAGGCCTCTCATTTTCTATGGAACTAAGCTACATACATACACGTGGCCATCAAACAATGCTGAGTACTATGCACAGATTCATTGGGCATGAGCCAATTACAGTAACACATTCAGTACAGTCAATCTTCCCTTCTAACACAGTAGGAAAATAATAGTACAATCACCCTTGCAGATGCAATAAGAAATATAGAAATGTATATATGCATATGGGATTTCTTCTGGGACATACAGTAGTGGATTTATTTGTGCATGGTAAATGCCAGTGGTAGGTGGGATACGGTGGGCAGGAAAGGGTAGTAGTGGGGGATAGGGACGAGGGGGCGTCACACAGACAGGATGCTGTTGGAAGCGGAGAGCTTCAGCTCTTCCCGGGGGGACTGGAGGGAGTCCCGGGGGGCTGCATACTGGACCACGTTGGGAAGCCCGTGCACCACGCAGCAGCTGAGGGCACTGCGGAAGATGCCCATGTCGTGGGCGTCGTACCACTCCTCTGTTTTCTCGTCATAGCACTCCACGTTGAAGGTAGTGGTGAAGCCGTTGAAGCCCCCCACCACGAACAGGAGGTCGTCCACCACCTCGATGCCAAAGTTGCTGCGCGGGTTGAACATGGTGGGCACCGTGCGCCATGTGTTGGTCAGCGGGTTGTAGGCCTCAGCGTTACGCAGGCGGTTAGCCCCATCGAAGCCGCCCACCTGGGAGAGGACAGAGGAAACTTGAGTCAAATATTTCTTAACTTTCAGCTCTTACTGAATAAGGCGTTGAAGTGCATTGTGCATGTACTGCATATGGATGTTCTGCTCACCGCATAGACCTGCTCCGCATAAGCGATGACCCCCACACCGCTGCGCCTGCTTCTCATGGGGGCGGTCAGAGTCCACTGGTTGGTCTGGGGGCTGTAGCTTTCTGCTGTGAACAAGCACTCATTCCCATTGAAGCCACCGCAGATGTACACCTAGAGAAAAGATCATGCCAACATTTTATAATCAAAAGTCATCCATCATGAAGTTCTCTCCCAGGTCCCTCTGTTCCACTCACCTTGCCATGTAGTGTGGTAGCACTGGCATCACTCCTCTGCTCATGCATGGGTGCAATCAGGGTCCACTGGTTAGTCTCAGGCTCATAGCACTCAGCGGTGTTCAGTCGTACGTAGCCGTCAAAGCCACCCATAGCATAGATACAGCCATCCAGCACCGCCACACTGACGTAGCAGCGCCGAGAGTGCATGGGGGCCACCTGGTGCCAGGTCCGTGTGACAGGGTTGAACTTACGTACACTGTTAAAGTAGTCAACGCTGTCAAAGCCACCCACACAGTAGACAAAGCCATTGAGGTAAGCAGCTCCATGGTAGGCTCGAGGGCTCTCCTCCTGGGTCACATTCACCCACCGGTCAGCCCGCGCATCGTACGCCTCAATGCCATTGGTGGGGCTGCCACCACTCCAGCCACCTATGGCCAATAGGATGGCATAAGGCAGGCGTGGGCGGGTCAGAGGGTTGCGGAAGTCAGTGTTGGAGGGCCCGTTCATGTTCAGGTCGTACATGGCCTTCAGGGCACTGATGATGATAGGCTTGCAGTCATCATTGTCCTTCACCAAGGTATTGTTCTTCACGTTGTTCATGAAGTAGTCGGCTGTCATCAAGGCCATGCGGACCTAAGCACACAGACACAGACAGACAGACGTGTGGTTAGCAGTTGACTAGCACGACACCCAAACTTACAAAAGTTATCCAACAGTAAAACATTGACACTATTGTTCACCTCTCACCTTGGGCAGCAGCACAGACACGTGGGCCTTGCGGTCCTGAGGCGAGTGGTTGATCCAGCGTAGGACCGCCTCAAACACAACATCCTCCTGCTTCACATTCAGGTCGTCCTTTTCAATGATGTCACAGAGCTGTGCCAGAGAGAGCTCCATGAACTCCTCCGAGAAACGCACCATCTCAAAGTGGTGCAGGATGAAGAGGTAGGCCCGGCGGCGCAGATCAGGGCAGGAGTAGAAGTCTGCAAACTTGCAGATGCCGATGCAGTTCTGCAGACAGAGCTGGGCCTCCAGATAGTCGCAGCAGGCCCTCACGATCCCCAGGATGCAGAACTGGTCTGCAGCCGCCAGGAGTGGTTCTACATTCTCCGCAGTCACAGGCACGGAACGTGTGTAGGCATACTCGATGATCAGGCGCATCATGTCTGGGTTCACACCAGGAATACTGTAGACCCGCTTCTCAACGTTGTTCCAGCCACTTGTGAAGAGAGCACTGTGGGTCAAGGGTCAGGGGTATAATATCACAGAGAGAAAGAAACATCATCAAGGTCTCAATATTCTTCTCACTACAGCATTGCAATTGAACAAAGTTCCTCAGGACTCCCCAAAAGTAGCTAATAATGACAGAGTTGGACCAAGCCAGAGTAACCATAAATCTACAATGTTCTCGCATTCTCATTCAAAGTCAAGTGATGCCAGAATGGGAATGTCCTCTGGCCAGCACATCCCAACCCAACCTATCCAAACCAAGGGAAGCTACTCACCGGAAGTATGAGCTGCATCCACACAGGATGTTCTTGTGGGCATTGAACTCGATGCCATTGACTTTGATGACCACATCACAGAGTTTTCCCTCCAGACGTAACTCGTTAAAGATTGTACAGGTCATAGCACTCATTTTCCTCTCCATGTTGCATCTTTGAAATTTGGTGGAGGTGGCTGTCTCTTCCAGTTCATTCATTCCTTGCTATATTTAATGGGGTTTTGTTAGCTCTTCAGCTTAGACATTTGGCTGGTTTACTACAGCAGCTGTGTTCATCTAGGGATTGTGAATTGTGAATGTTCCACTTATATTATGTTCCAGAATTGTTCATTATTACATCACAGCGATGAGCAAATGGAATCAGAGCATCAGCCTCACCTGTCATAAAAGGTTTGTGTTTAATTTGATATATCTGACTGTTATGCCTACTGATCGTACAGTGAATGTGTAACAGTCATTTAACACTAATATTTGACACTACGTAATACAGTTGATTAAATACAGTCCATTTCAGATGTAGTGAGAGGGAAATCGTGAATTAAGAATACATAGAAGCACACAATTTGCCATAATACTTTCTTCTGCTCTATCAGAACATAAATTATATTAGGAACATTTTAATACTGCTTTTGTGGTACTGGGGAAGATGTTAAAAGCACACACTTACTTCCTCAATTTATGCAAGTAAATGCGCGCCCTCAGTATAGACTGGTTATTGCAGCATAGCTGACTAGCTAGCTATATAATTTATTGATTGCATTTCTATCTAGGTCCATCGTTTGGCTCTTTGATCTTTTCTTGAATTAAACAACATCTCTCTAGAAAAATGGTACGTGTACTTTATTTTCCTGGTTGCCACTGAACGAATGACTGATGGCTAGTTAGCTATCAAACGTAACGTTAACGTTAGTTATTACAAACTAAGTTAGCTGCCTAATTTCTCAGAGTAGAATGGCTATGCCTATTGTTAGACAGTGACATAACATTACAATCCCAAAAAGGAAAATGCTTGTTAAGTATGTGATTGGGGTGTTAGTTTATCCTAGTGTAAGATTCCATTAATTAAAGTCCTAACTGTGACGACAGCTGCAAATGAGGCGATGACATGCAATAGATATGTGAATAGGTTTGTAGGCTACAGCTCCACAGTACAGTCCAACCAATACACAAGACTCCCGATGTTGTGTCCCAAAGCGACGCTGCTGGCAAATCACTTTATTCTGTGGTCTGTATATGGTCAATGCTGTAAACAGGAGCAAGCACAGTGGCCTTTAGGGTTTATCGTCACGGAAGTGTTTAGGGGCGGCAGGTAGCCTAGTGGTTAAGTGCGTCAGGTCAGTAATCCAGAGGTTGCTGGTTCGATTCACAGAGCCGTGCTGCTCTGTAGTAAATCTGTGAAAAAATGTGCCCTTGAGCAAGGTACTTAAGCTTAATTGCTCCTGTATGTCACCCTGGATAGGAGTGTCTGCTAAAATGTAAAACATTTTTTTTTGTTATTCTGTTTTTCTCTCTCCTCACTACTTGTCTCCCTCCTCCATAGATCCCAGAGCTGTCCAGTCCCTCAGTGTGTATGAGGGACCCTCCCAGGGTGGAGGAGATCATCAAGACCATGCAGAAGGCTGGCACCAGCAAGATTCAGGTACCACCACAGAGATCCTATTCAATTGGGATTGTATATGTCATCCTATGGGTACCACACCCACGTGTTTCGATGTATTCTCCTAGTTCCGTCCTGAGAGGTTTGCTTGATAATATGCTGACAATGTCTCTTGCTTTTTCAGGTCATTTCAGACTTTGACATGACCCTCACACGGTTTGCCTACAATGGGAAGCGGTGCCCTACCAGTCACAGTAAGTACAAAAGCTGGGATCGATTGTACGGAGAAGATACCAATGTGTACGCAGAGTTACGGGGTCCATATCTTGTCACTGATGTTTTTTTCGACAAGCCCACGAGAATGATGATGATTGCATCAGTATTATTTTTATAGATATCCTGGACAACAGCAAGCTCATCAGTGAGGAGTGCAAAGCACAGGTATATTTCAAAGGTCATCAGAAAAACAACTAGACCACAGAACTTCTTCTGATTTGGCAGATACATTTGTGTAGATTAGAAAAACGATGACACGCGATTCATTGCTTTACATATAACTGTGTCTTTTCTAGATGCGTACTAGCCAGTTTTTCCTTTTCTGAGTGTTGTCCATTCTCCCTCCGTTCAGCTGAAGGACCTGCTCAACACATATTACCCCATAGAGATCGATTCCAAACGGACAGCGGAGGAGAAGCTGCCCCTCATGGTGGAGTGGTGAGTCACAGCTCTCTCTGAGCCAATCACTGCCCTTCTAGACCAGGAACGCATCACTTTGCTGTCAAACTGACCAATACCCTCTGTTCTACATCAGACATAGGCACCTCCCTGCGGTCTCATTTACCCAATGAAGTCCCACTGTAATCCTGCCCCGTTTTTTGACTTCTGGGTTTGACTTCTGGGTTGTACCAATCGGATTCGTCTTATTCTTCTGCATCCAACCATTAGTCTGTGTGAAAAGCTGAGACTCTCACGGAACACACACGTTTTGCTCTATGGCGCGAATGTAAGGGGTTCTTCTACACCACATATGTCAGAGTCAAGGCCCGCGGGCCACATCCGGCCCGCAAGAAGGTTTTTTACGGCCCCTGGGATGATCTTGATTTATTATTAGAACCGGCCCGCAGCAAGCCGGCAGCCCGCAGATCTTTTACACGCACCAATACTACATTTCCCACAATGCAAAGGTGACGCACCGAGCAGTAGGCTGCTTCATTTCAATATTTATTGGCACAGCAGTCGTCAGCATCACAGTAAAATTAACTTTCAGATACCCATCAAAAATGGCAAAACGGAAGGTGGATACTGAGAACCGGGGGTTTCAAACAAGGTGGGAGTCGGAGTATATGTTCACGAAGGTAGCTGGAAAACCTGTGTGTCTTCTGTGTGGAGAAAGTGTGGCGGTACTGAAAGAGTATAATCTGAGACGACATTATGAAACGAAACACGCGGACAAAAACAAGAATATGGACATGGAACAAAGGCTACAAAAGGCAGAGGAATTAAAACGAGGCCTCAAATCTCGACAGGCTCTGTTCAAAAAAGCCAAATCACAAGGCCAGGCTGCTGTCAAGGCCAGTTTTATTTTGGCAGAAGAGATCGCTAAATCAGCCCGGCCATTTACGGAGGGGGATTTCATCAAAAACTGCATGATTAAAGTTTGTGACCGTTTGCCCAGAAAAAGGCAACTCTTTTTAAATGTGAGTCTGAGCAGAAACACCATTGCCGAGAGAGTAGACCAGTTGTCCATCAATCTAAAAGAGCAGCTTGTGAAAAAGGGAAAGATTTTATTGCATATTCCTTGGCTGTGGATGAGAGCACCGACATTTCTGACATTGCCCAGTTGTCAATTTTCATCCGCGGAGTGGACTCCAACCTAAGCGTGACAGAGGAGTTTTTGGCTTTACGTCCTATGCATGGCACAACTACGGGGCATGATTTGTATGAAGAGGTGTCAAGATGTGTAAATGAGATGGAGCTGCCTTGGGAAAAACTCGTGGGTTTGACAACCGACGGAGCACCTGCGATGTGTGGACACAGGAGCGGACTGGTGGCGAAGATACGGGAAAAGATGCAAGAGGAAAACGCGACAGGTGAGCTGACAGCTTATCATTGTATCATACACCAGGAAGCGTTGTGCGGTAAAGCCTTGAAAATGGAGCATGTAATGAGCATCATCACGCGCACAGTTAACTTTATCAGAGCCAAAGGTTTGAATCACCGCCAGTTCAAGGCATTTCTGACGGAGTTAGAAACGGAGCATGGTGATTTGCCTTATCACACAGAGGTGCGATGGCTAAGCCAGGGAAAGGTGCTTCAAAGATGTTTCGAGCTTCGTGAGGAGATTTGTCTGTTCTTGGACAGCAAAGGGAAAGACACAACACAACTCCGAGACGAAATGTTTCTGTGTGAAATGGCTTTTCTGTGTGACATTACGAGTCATCTGAATGCAATAAACTTGCAGCTGCAGGGTCGGGATCGTGTCATCTCTGATATGTACAGTACAGTGAAGGCATTTAAAACCAAACTGACTCTGTGGGAGACGCAGATGCGGAAAGAAAATTTGAGCCACTTTCCCAGCTGCCAGACCATGAAAGAGAAGCTCTCTACCAGTGCGTTCCCGAGCACACAGTTGGCTGATAAAATAGGTATGCTTGCCGCTGACTTTCGACGCCGATTTGCTGACTTTGAAGCACAAAAAAGCAGGTTGGAACTGCTCGGTAACCCATTTGCTGTTGACGTGGAAAGCTCACCACCAAACCTCCAAATGGAGTTGATTGACCTCCAATGCAATGATGCACTGAGGGCAAAATATGCGGCAGTGGGTGCTGCGGAGTTCGCCCGTTCCTCCCCGGCACAATGCCCCAGCTGCGCATCCAGGCTGCTCAAACGTTGTCTATGTTTGGCAGCACATACCTGTGTGAACAACTGTTTTCTTTGATGAACCTGAACAAAACATCACACAGAAGTCGACTTACTGCTGAACACCTCCACTCAATTCTGAGGATTTCTTCAGCTCAGAGCCTTACCCCAACATTGATGAACTTGTGGAAAAGATGGGACACCACCAAGTATCACCCTCAACCTCAAACAAGTGAACATTACTGTGCAATCACATATTTAGAGTTTTTACTCAGTTCAAGTTTAAAAGTTAAAATTTAATATTTGTTTTCACTGCATGTTACTTCTCCTTAAACAAAGTGTTGTTTTTGATTAATAGATTTTTGCACTTTATTTTTTTGTATTTCAATCCAATTATATTTTTAAAATATTTCAGTTGAGTGGATGATAGAAAATTGCTATTATTGTTTTTTCTTTGAAGTAAATTTAGCCCACTTTTGCTAAAATAGAAAATATAGTCTACTGATGGTGCCTTGAATACCGGTTTCTTTCATTTAATGTTCATGTTATGGGGATATTTATATAAAGGAAATTTGTCTTTTGTGTCTGTTGAAAATTAAAGATTACTGACAGAGCCATAAGAAAATATTGCTTTATTTATCTGATCATATTGTAATATATTTGTTAGGTTTTCAGTAGGTTCAATTAGGTTCACTAGACTATATGCGTCATTTAAAAAATTTTCAATGAACATTCGAACAGTCCGGCCCTCGTCTTGTAGCTGATTTTTTTATTTGGCCCTCCGTCCATTTGACTTTGACACCCCTGTTCTACACAGAAGGTCATAGGAAATCCTAGGACATAGTGTCTATAATACTGTAATAAGCTCACACAGTTGTCATTGACCGTTTGGATATTCATTCCACACTGAGCAAACTATTTCTCTACAACATTCATATAAATTCATTTTGACCCGTTTTTTTTTTGTTGCTTCAGCAGACCTTCTTTTCTTTTTGACATGTGTCAATAAACTCATGAATGGAACTGTTTATGTCAAGTTGTTCTGTGTTCTACTTGTAGCCCTGGTTGTCCTGAAAATAAAAATGGAAAAGCACTTCATTGTGAGGCTAAATATAAGGGCTGGACATGCAGATAAATGAAAGTCAGATAAATGAAAAGAGGATTTTTGCTGGGGTCTCGGCACTGATCGGGTTAACCAATCCCCTTGTGCCGTTCATCCCGTAGGTGGACTAAAGCCCATACTCTTCTGGTGCAGCAGCGCATCAGGAAAGACCTGCTGCAGGATGTGGTGAAGGAGTCCGATGCTATGCTCAGGTGAGAAGACCCTGCTACTGTTGCCAAGCCACAATTATGGCTGTTTAGTAGGGTACAGTCATCGATAGCACAGTATGGTACCACATGATGAAGCCTTATCAAGTCAATAATGTTAATGACGACCAGGATGATGACTGTAATGGTAGTGATTACAGCGCTATCTATGCCGCTGTCTCCCCAGGGAGGGCTACCAGCTGTTCTTTGACCACCTGCAGGAGCACAGCATCCCTCTGCTCATCTTCTCTGCTGGGCTAGGAGACGTGCTGGAGGAGGTGATCCGCCAGGCCGGGGTCTTTCACCCCAACGTCAAGGTCTTCTCCAACTACATGGACTTTGATGAGGCTGTGAGTAGGCTATCGGTCACACACAAACCACAGTATATACGATACAGGTAGCCTCAATGGAATTGAGTGAGGAGAGGGGGTTGTCATGAAAACGCTTAGTTTCATTGCATTAAATGCGCTTTTCCTATGCTAGTGACCACGCAAAGACTGGGTGAAAGGTTAGTGGTTTGAATGAGGATTTAACCCATTGGTGTCCCTCATTCTCAGGGAGTGCTGAAGGCGTTCAAAGGGGAGCTGATCCACATCTATAACAAGAGGGAGGGAGCTCTGCTGAACACGGGCCACTTCCAGGAGCTCAAGTCACGCCACAACGTCCTGCTGTTGGGAGACTCTCTGGGGGACCTGACCATGGCTGATGGGGTGCACAGCATGGAGAACATCCTCAAGATCGGCTTCCTCAACGACAAGGTAAGGTAGTACTGGCTACACGTACACCAAAGCTCTCTCTATTTCACACCCTAATAAACCCTCAACCACGCAGTTTTATTCTGAAGTTTTATTGTTTTAAGGCAATTGAGTGCTTGTTTTAATGCACAGTCAGCTTATTCAAGCACTGTTTAAATGTCGTTGGACATTGGCCGCTTGCTAACCGTTCCCCCTCGGCATGATCTTTCTCAGGTGGAGGAGAGGAAGACGTCCTACCTGAATGCTTATGACATCGTGCTGGTGAAGGATGAGACCATGGAAGTACTGAACGCCCTGCTGCTCCACCTCACCAGCACCAAGTGACCTGGCCATGAAATTCATCTCACTGGCCAATCAGTAACGAGCCTTCCGACGCTACAGGAAGTATGTCGTACTGGTTTAGGAAGCTCTTGCTCAGGAAGTGCCAGTAGTCAGAAACCATGAGTCAAGTCAGAATGGTATTGTTTTTTGTTTGTCTTTTACTAAAGCTCCAATGGCTGTTTGTGTGGGACGCTGGGATGGATCCCAGACTGTGTTTTGGAGTCTCCCTTCCACGCTCCTCCAGTTGAAGCCTTGTTGAACACTTACAACTTGAGAGCAACATCCTTTACAGTCCTACAATTTGATTCGATTTACTCGACAACCCTACTGTCACATTCTGAATGGTTTACGAACCGCCAATAGTCCAACTGAAATGGGACAGGAAAACTAGGTGACTTCCCCATCTGGTAAATGTGTATTGGGTTCGTCGGGAGAGAAATGTTACTGGTGATATGTCTACATATGAGGAATATGCAGTAGCAGGCAAAAGTTTGGACACACCTACACATTCATGGGTTTTTCTTTATTTTTACTATGTTCTACATTTTTGAATAATAGTGAAGACATTCAAACTATGAAATAACACATTTGGAATCATGTAGTAACCAAAAAAGTGTTAAACAAATCAAAATAGATTTGAGATTCTTCAAAGTAGCCACCCTTTGCCTTGATGACAGCTTTGCACACTCTTAGCATTCTCTCAACCAGCTTCACCTGGAATGCTTTTCCAACAGTCTTGAAGGAGTTCCACATATGCTGAGCACTTGTTGGCTGCTTTTCCTTTACTCTGCGGTCCAACTCATCCCAAACCATCTCAATGGAGTTGAGGTTGGGTGATTGTGGAGGCCAGGTCATCTGATGCAGCACTCCGTCACTCTCCTTTTTGGTCAAATAGTCCTTAGACAGCCTGGAGGTGTGTTGGGTCATTTTCCTGTTGAAAAATACATGATAGTCCCACTAAGCGCAAACCAGATGGGATGACGTATCGCTGCAGAATGCTGTGGTAGCCATGCTGGTTAAGTGTCCCTTGAATTCTAAATAAATCACAGACAGCAAAACACCATCACACCACCTCCTCCATGCTTCACGGTGGGAACCACACATACAGAGATCATCTGTTCTCACAAAGACACAGTCTAATTGCTCGTGTTTTTGGTCCAAAGCAAATCTCTTCTTATTGGTGTCCTTTAGTAGTGTATCTTTGCAGCAATTCGACCATGCAGTCTCCTCCTCCTGATTCATGCAGTTGATGTTGAGATGTGTGTTACTTGAACTCTGGGAAGTATTTATTTGGGCTGCAATTTCTGAGGCTGGTAACTCTAAAGAACTTATCCTCTGCAGCAGAGGTAACTCTTGGTTTTCCTCTCCTGTGGCGGTCCTCATGAGAGCCAGTTTCATCATAGCGCTTGATGCTTTTTGGGACTGCAGTTGAAGAAACTTTCAAGGTTCTTGATATTTTCCACATTGACTGACCTTCATATTTTAAAACAATAATGGATTGTCATTTCTCTTTGCTTATTTGAGCTGTTCTTGCCATAATATGGACTTGGTCTTTTACCAAATAGGTCTATATTCTGTATACCACCCCTACCTTGTCACAACACAACTGATTGGCTCAAACGCATTAAGAAGGAAAGAAATGCCACAAATGAACTTTTAACAAAGCACACCTGTTAATTGAAATGCATTCCAGGTGACTACCTCATGAAGCTGGTTGAGAGAATGCCAAGAGTGTGCAAAGCTGTCATCAAGGCAAAAGGTGGCTACTTTGCAGAATCTCAAATATAAAATATATTTTGATTTGGTTAATACATGATTCCATGTGTTATTTCATAGTTTTGATGTCTTCACTGTGTCCAAACTGTTGTATGGATCTAGATGTTGTTGTCTTCTCTTTATAGATGAAAGGTGAAGGAGTTACGGTTTGTTTGTCTTGTGGGACATATCTTTGTCATATAAAGGGAAAGAAGACAGGATAAAGGTCAAATCTAACTGTACTTTTACCTTGTCAGTTTGAAACGCCAGTGTCTTATCTTAGTGTTCTATACACACCGTCTTTTTTTGTTTCGTAAGACTTTGTTCTCCCTTTTTTTCTTGAAAAGTGTCTATTCTACGAGAGTGACTACAGTAAATTATGTTCATGTTAGACGCTTATTTACTTTCAGATCTTAATAACAGACTACTGTTTTATGTGGATGTCATCAGTATGGAATCTGATGATACTGTGCCTCGGTATTATGGCATAGGTTTGTGTGCGTGGCTACGTTTTACAATGGACTTTTTTGTCGCCACAGTGCCACCATGTGGTCAAAGTAATAGTAATTCGAGCCATGTGTATATATTGACATTTACAATATCACTCCATGTTGGTCTCAAAGAATCCATCCACCTTCAGCCTTAATACATTGAAAGTACACGAGTCCTTGAATATTTGGCGTGTTTGTATTTTCTCTGAAATGCCATCACTTTCTGTAAAACAGTGTAGTTTTGATTATGTTTGATCTTTTAGAGGCCAATAGTTGCCTTTTTTTCGAGTCCTGTGAAAGTCATGGCTGACCAATTTGGTCTATGGTGAAGAACATCTGAATATTTAGTACTTTTAATTTTTTTGTATGATGGCAAAACATTTCATTGCCACATAACAGAGGTTTTTAGTTCTTGGTAAAGCCATGGCATCTGATTCTATTGCTATTATTAGTATGTTTTGCCAAATTATAGTTTCACCCAGTTACATGTTTAAAGATTTGAAGTGGAACTCCATTCATATTAAATGGTGATGTCACTGGTACAGTGCGCAAGAATCAGGTCATACATTTCTCTTGTGACGTGTGTTACTGTCAACTACATCCTCTACTGAGTGTCACTAGATTGTATTTTTTTGCCTGTATGAGATATGTAGGCATAACAGGATAACCTCTCCACAACTGTAAATAAAATGTGGCCACGGAACCCTCGTTTCATTTCATCTAGGTCTATTTCCTTTTTGTAAAACATGCCAAAATCCAATTTTGTAATCACCACTAATGCCATTCCCAGGGAACTCTATACTAATGTTATTCCCAGCCTACACAATCCCTAGACAATGGACATGGATCCCAAACACAGGAAACAATGCATTTTTTATCGTTTTTATTATTAGAAAACAGATGTTTTTTGTGATGTATGTTCTACAATGCAAGGCACTTACAAAATCTTGTATTGCACAAAATATCCACTCTTAAAATATACAACCTACAGTCTTAAAATCATTTTCATATCTGGGAAGAAGGGGAGGAGTGGGAGACAGCTGTTTATTCCTCAGCCATTTTGAAGCCAACTGCATTGCATCCTGGGAAGAAGGACCATCCCAAATGGCTGACAAGGTAGTTCAATGAAAGTGCTTTTAGCAAAATGTGTCTCAGAGTCAAACATAATGAGGCTGATGAGAATAAGTTATTTATAAAAAGTACAGATGAACCACATTTTCATAAGGCAATTTACAACACATATGGAAGCAGTCCTTCGTTTAAATAAGTTTGGACCATTTTGGGTTATATTCAACCAGTGGAGGCTGCTGAGGGGAGGACGGCTCATAATAACGGCTGGAACGGAGCGAATGGAATGGCATCAAACCATGTGTTTGATGTATTTGATACCATTGAACTTAGTCCGTTCCAGCCGTACCCACGAGCCTGTCCTCCCCAATTAAGACACCACCAACCTCCTGTGTTTTATACATAATAAAATGTATTTAAGAGCTCCGCTAGTTAGCAACCCCTAATTGCATAGATTCTGTCTGTCAGTCTGTTGTGTCTCTCTCCGCCCCCCGCACCCTTCCGCCCGGCTCGACAGTACCCCCTCACAACTCCTCATGTCTGGCCTTGTCAGAATCCTCCTCCACCTTCAGTTTGAGCTCCTCAGCCACTATCTTGCCATCCCTGTTGCGGTCCTGGTTGTTGAACATGTCCTTGATGATGCCGCCGGCATCCATCCCTGGCCTCAGGCGACCTGTGCCCTCTGCCACCTGGATGTTTATGAAGGCTGTGAACTAGAGAGAGGGAGAGCAGAGAGAAATATGAAGAGTTGCCCTTTCAAGAGCGACACCACTTGAAGAATATTTGCAGGTTTAGATGGTCACCTGACTTGTTGTCCTGACCTACACAAGGATGCTACCAGCACCAGTGCCTTACCAAGCAAAGGGCAGAATGTATCGGGTGAATCCTGACTTTGATTGATGGATCATGCTAAATGTCTGGCGTGTGTTATCTTACCTCCTCCAGAGGGACAGATAGATCTTTGTTGAGGTCCATGGCAGGGAACAGGGGATCTGGGCTGTCCCCCAGCCACACAAACATGTAGCCGTCAGGCACTCCCTTCTGCAGGTCCAACAGCTCCAGCTCAAAGTGCAGCACGGCACTGCTGGGAACGCCCTTGGCTGCAGGGACATGGAGGGGAGAGCACGATGAGAGACATTGAGACAGTGTCTGAATAATGTCATGTCCAAATGCAAGATATCTCCATGCAGGATTTGGTTCTGGGTTTCAAGATGAAAGTGATCCATGACTAGTCCGTTCACTCACCTCCATTTTCTCCATGTCCCAGGTGGGGTGGGACGATCACCACCCTCTTCTCTCCCACACACATGCCCCTCAGGCCCTCGTCCAGACCCTCAATCACTTTGTTGGCTCCCAGGGTGGTGATGGGGGATTTCTCATAGTGGTCCCTGGAAGAGGAGGGAGATATTGATCAAGGCCCTGGACGATGCTCCAACGTGCGATCAGTCAGTAGGAATTAAGTATGTAGCCCTATACTTCCTACATTAAGATGTATATAATATGTAAGATACAGTATATAGTTATAGATATGGCTAGTTTCTATATCTTGGTTATATTTGAATTTCTACACAACATACGTAGCTGATAAGTCTTCATGTCTGTTGGCGTGGAGGCCTAGTGATATCAGTCAGACAAGTAGCCAGGGGTGATTAGATTACATGACTGGATCAGGCGCTGCAGTGTGGCGTTGCAGTATGGCGGTGCGATGGACAGGAGGCGCTCCTACTCACGAGGAGTAGAGCAAGGTGCCGTCCATCAGGGAGCAGTTGTAACGGTACTGGATCAGGTCGTCCACCTCACTGGTCAGGTTGCACTTCTCGGGCTTGCTGGTCACCTTGATCTCAACGAGGTCCTTAGGGTTGTGGAAGTCGATAACGTGGATGTCGAAGACCAGCACGGCCGAGCCAGGGATGAGGTCTCCTAGAGTAGGGGGGGCGGGGGAGAGAAAAAGAAGAAGAAGAAAGGAATTTGAATAGGAGTAGGGACATGACTCATCGTGGGCACTGGACAGTAATGTGTAAATGCGACTCTGACTCCTCCCACCCCAAAACCTTTGGCCAATGCCACAGAGCCACATACTCACCAGTTCCCTTCTCCCCATAGGCCATGTGAGGAGGAAGGATGACACGCCTCTTCTCTCCAATACACAACCCCTGGAGGGCCTTGTCCATGCCCTGGATCACATAGCCCATGCCAATGTAGGTGTTGTATGTGCTGTTGCGCTGGTAGCTGCAGGAAGAGGAAACATAGCAAATGCAAATTAGAGTCACTATTGACTCACACAAGTCTTGGTTTGACAGACAGTAGATGTACCTAACACGTTCCTACCTGGTGTCAAAGCCAGAGCCGTCCTGGAAGGTGCCGTTGTAGTGGTAACGGATGTAGTCTCCCACCACGGTTTTACGGGTGCAGGTCTTAGGCACCTCCTTGACCACCACGGCGATGTCATCCTTAGGGTTGAACAGGTCGATCATGTAGACCTCAAACACCAGGGTGGCCTGGGATGGAATCACGGTGCCTGGAAGAGGAGGATGGGTGTTTGGAGTCCGTTATATTATCTGTACACAGCCCAATGCAAATCTTACTTCCTCAGAGGGGTTGGTCCACAACATATTTTTCCATCTGTAATATGTCTCGGCAACTGTTGTTGTGGGGTGACACTTGAATAAACATTTCTAGACTCTAAACTCTATGTAGCCTACCCTACACTTCCTGTGTTTATCAGCTGTTAAGGGCCCAGGCTAGGGGTTACAAATAGTGTTTACCATATCCCTTCTTCTCATCGGCTAGGGAATATAAACAGTGGTTACTAGTAGTTCCCTTCTCATCATAGGGGTGGCAGGTAGCCTAGTGGTTAGAGCGTTGGACTTTTAACCGAGAGGTTGCCAGATCGGATCTCCGAGCTGACAAGGTAAATATATGTTGTTTTGACGCTGAACAAGACACTGTTCCTAGGCCGTCATTGAAAATAATAATTTTTTCTTAACTAACCTGCCAAGTCAAATAAGTGTAAAATAAGGTAGGTATTATAAACATCTTGGCCATGTTCTGTTTCATCTCTACCCAGCACAGCCAGAAGAGGACTGGCCACCCTTCAGATCCTGGTTCCTCTCTAGGTTTCTAATCTCCACCTGGCACAGCCAGAAGAGGACTGGCCACCCCTCATAGCCTGGTTTCTTCCTAGGTTTTGGCCTTTCTAGGAAGGTTTTCCTAGCCACCGTGCTTCTACACCTGCATTGCTTGCTGGGTTTCTGTAGAGCACTTTGAGATATCAGCTGATGTAAGAAGGGCTTTATAAATACATTTGATTTGATAGGCTAGGGATTATAAACAGTGGTTACTAGTAGTTATCATAGGCTAGGGATTATAAACAGTGGTTACTAGTAGTTATCGTAGGCTAGGGATTATAAACAGTGGTTACTAGTAGTTATCATATCCCTTCTCATCATAGGCTAGGGATTATAAACAGTGGTTACTAGTAGTTATCATAGGCTAGGGATTATAAGCAGTGGTTACTAGTAGTTACCACATCCCGTCTCATCATAGGCTAGGGATTATAAACAGTGGTTACTAGTAGTTATCATAGGCTAGGGATTATAAACAGTGGTTACTAGTAGTTACCATATCCCTTCTCATCATAGGCTAGGGATTATAAACAGTGGTTACTAGTAGTTATCATATCCCTTCTCATCATAGGCTAGGGATTATAAACAGTGGTTACTAGTAGTTACCATATCCCTTCTCATCATAGGCTAGGGATTATAAACAGTGGTTACTAGTAGTTATCATAGGCGAGGGATTATAAACAGTGGTTACTAGTAGTTATCATAGGCTAGGGATTATAAACAGTGGTTACTAGTAGTTATCATATCCCTTCACATCATAGGCTAGGGATTATAAACAGTGGTTACTAGTAGTTACCATATCCCTTCTCATCGTAGGCTAGGGATTATAAACAGTGGTTACTAGTAGTTACCATATCCCTTCTCATCATAGGCTAGGGATTATAAACAGTGGTTACTAGTAGTTAGCATATCCCTTCTCATCGTAGGCTAGGGATTATAAACAGTGGTTACTAGTAGTTACCATATCCCTTCTCATCATAGGCTAGGGATTATAAACAGTGGTTACTAGTAGTTATCATAGGCTAGGGATTATAAACAGTGGTTACTAGTAGTTACCATATCCCTTCTCATCATAGGCTAGGGATTATAAACAGTGGTTACTAGTAGTTAGCATATCCCTTCTCATCGTAGGCTAGGGATTATAAACAGTGGTTACTAGTAGTTACCATATCCCTTCTCATCATAGGCTAGGGATTATAAACAGTGGTTACTAGTAGTTATCATAGGCTAGGGATTATAAACAGTGGTTACTAGTAGTTACCATATCCCTTCTCATCATAGGCTAGGGATTATAAACAGTGGTTACTAGTAGTTATCATAGGCTAGGGATTATACACAGTGGTTACTAGTAGTTATCATAGGCTAGGGATTATAAACAGTGGTTACTAGTAGTTATCATAGGCTAGGGATTATAAACAGTGGTTACTAGTAGTTACCATATCCCTTCTAATCATAGGCTAGGGATTATAAACAGTGGTTACTAGTAGTTATCATATCCCTTCTCATCATAGGCTAGGGATTATAAACAGTGGTTACTAGTAGTTACCATATCCCTTCTCATCATAGGCTAGGGATTATAAACAGTGGTTACTAGTAGTTATCATAGGCTAGGGATTATAAACAGTGGTTACTAGTAGTTATCATAGGCTAGGGATTATAAACAGTGGTTACTAGTAGTTATCATAGGCTAGGGATTATAAACAGTGGTTACTAGTAGTTATCATAGGCTAGGGATTATAAACAGTGGTTACTAGTAGTTACCATATCCCTTCTAATCATAGGCTAGGGATTATAAACAGTGGTTACTATTAGTTATCATATCCCTTCTCATCATAGGCTAGGGATTATAAACAGTGGTTACTAGTAGTTACCATATCCCTTCTCATCATAGGCTAGGGATTATAAACAGTGGTTACTAGTAGTTATCATATCCCTTCTCATCATAGGCTAGGGATTATAAACAGTGGTTACTAGTAGTTATCATAGGCTAGGGATTATAAACAGTGGTTACTGGTAATTACCATATCCCTTCTCATCATAGGCTAGGGATTATAAACAGTGGTTACTAGTAGTTACCATATCCCTTCTCATCATAGGCTAGGGATTATAAACAGTGGTTACTAGTAGTTATCATAGGCGAGGGATTATAAACAGTGGTTACTAGTAGTTATCATAGGCTAGGGATTATAAACAGTGGTTACTAGTAGTTATCATATCCCTTCACATCATAGGCTAGGGATTATAAACAGTGGTTACTAGTAGTTACCATATCCCTTCTCATCGTAGGCTAGGGATTATAAACAGTGGTTACTAGTAGTTACCATATCCCTTCTCATCATAGGCTAGGGATTATAAACAGTGGTTACTAGTAGTTAGCATATCCCTTCTCATCATAGGCTAGGGATTATAAACAGTGCTAGTTATCATAGGCTAGGGATTATAAACAGTGGTTACTAGTAGTTACCATATCCCTTCTCATCATAGGCTAGGGATTATAAACAGTGGTTACTAGTAGTTAGCATATCCCTTCTCATCGTAGGCTAGGGATTATAAACAGTGGTTACTAGTAGTTACCATATCCCTTCTCATCATAGGCTAGGGATTATAAACAGTGGTTACTAGTAGTTATCATAGGCTAGGGATTATAAACAGTGGTTACTAGTAGTTACCATATCCCTTCTCATCATAGGCTAGGGATTATAAACAGTGGTTACTAGTAGTTATCATAGGCTAGGGATTATACACAGTGGTTACTAGTAGTTATCATAGGCTAGGGATTATAAACAGTGGTTACTAGTAGTTATCATAGGCTAGGGATTATAAACAGTGGTTACTAGTAGTTACCATATCCCTTCTAATCATAGGCTAGGGATTATAAACAGTGGTTACTAGTAGTTATCATATCCCTTCTCATCATAGGCTAGGGATTATAAACAGTGGTTACTAGTAGTTACCATATCCCTTCTCATCATAGGCTAGGGATTATAAACAGTGGTTACTAGTAGTTATCATAGGCTAGGGATTATAAACAGTGGTTACTAGTAGTTATCATAGGCTAGGGATTATAAACAGTGGTTACTAGTATTTATCATAGGCTAGGGATTATAAACAGTGGTTACTAGTAGTTATCATAGGCTAGGGATTATAAACAGTGGTTACTAGTAGTTACCATATCCCTTCTCATCATAGGCTTGGGATTATAAACAGCGGTTACTAGTAGTTACCATATCCCTTCTCATCATAGGCTTGGGATTATAAACAGTGGTTACTAGTAGTTATCATATCCCTTCTCATCATAGGCTAGGGATTATAAACAGTGGTTACTAGTAGTTATCATATCCCTTCTCATCATAGGCTAGGGATTATAAACAGTGGTTACTAGTAGTTACCATATCCCTTCTCATCATAGGCTAGGGATTATAAACAGTGGTTACTAGTAGTTAGCATATCCCTTCTCATCGTAGGCTAGGGATTATAAACAGTGGTTACTAGTAGTTAGCATATCCCTTCTCATCGTAGGCTAGGGATTATAAACAGTGGTTACTAGTAGTTAGCATATCCCTTCTCATCGTAGGCTAGGGATTATAAACAGTGGTTACTAGTAGTTAGCATATCCCTTCTCATCGTAGGCTAGGGATTATAAACAGTGGTTACTAGTAGTTACCATATCCCTTCTCATCATAGGCTAGGGATTATAAACAGTGGTTACTAGTAGTTACCATATCCCTTCTCATCATAGGCTAGGGATTATAAACAGTGGTTACTAGTAGTTATCATATCCCTTCTCATCATAGGCTAGGGATTATAAACAGTGGTTACTAGTAGTTATCATAGGCTAGGGATTATAAACAGTGGTTACTAGTAGTTATCATAGGCTAGGGATTATAAACAGTGGTTACTAGTAGTTATCATAGGCTAGGGATTATAAACAGTGGTTACTAGTAGTTACCATATCCCTTCTAATCATAGGCTAGGGATTATAAACAGTGGTTACTAGTAGTTATCATATCCCTTCTCATCATAGGCTAGGGATTATAAACAGTGGTTACTAGTAGTTACCATATCCCTTCTCATCATAGACTAGGGATTATAAACAGTGGTTACTAGTAGTTATCATATCCCTTCTCATCATAGGCTAGGGATTATAAACAGTGGTTACTAGTAGTTATCATAGGCTAGGGATTATAAACAGTGGTTACTGGTAACTACCATATCCCTTCTCATCATAGGCTAGGGATTATAAACAGTGGTTACTAGTAGTTACCATATCCCTTCTCATCATAGGCTAGGGATTATAAACAGTGGTTACTAGTAGTTAGCATATCCCTTCTCATCGTAGGCTAGGGATTATAAACAGTGGTTACTAGTAGTTACCATATCCCTTCTCATCATAGGCTAGGGATTATAAACAGTGGTTACTAGTAGTTATCATAGGCTAGGGATTATAAACAGTGGTTACTAGTAGTTACCATATCCCTTCTCATCATAGGCTAGGGATTATAAACAGTGGTTACTAGTAGTTAGCATATCCCTTCTCATCGTAGGCTAGGGATTATAAACAGTGGTTACTAGTAGTTACCATATCCCTTCTTATCATAGGCTAGGGATTATAAACAGTGGTTACTAGTATTTATCATAGGCTAGGGATTATAAACAGTGGTTACTAGTAGTTATCATAGGCTAGGGATTATAAACAGTGGTTACTAGTAGTTACCATATCCCTTCTAATCATAGGCTAGGGATTATAAACAGTGGTTACTAGTAGTTATCATATCCCTTCTCATCATAGGCTAGGGATTATAAACAGTGGTTACTAGTAGTTATCATAGGCGAGGGATTATAAACAGTGGTTACTAGTAGTTACCATATCCCTTCTAATCATAGGCTAGGGATTATAAACAGTGGTTAATAGTAGTTACCATATCCCTTCTCATCATAGGCTAGGGATTATAAACAGTGATTACTAGTAGTTATCATAGGCTAGGGATTATAAACAGTGGTTACTAGTAGTTATCATAGGCTAGGGATTATAAACAGTGGTTACTAGTAGTTACCATATCCCTTCTAATCATAGGCTAGGGATTATAAACAGTGGTTACTAGTAGTTACCATATCCCTTCTCATCATAGGCTAGGGATTATAAACAGTGGTTACTAGTAGTTAGCATATCCCTTCTCATCGTAGGCTAGGGATTATAAACAGTGGTTACTAGTAGTTAGCATATCCCTTCTCATCGTAGGCTAGGGATTATAAACAGTGGTTACTAGTAGTTAGCATATCCCTTCTCATCGTAGGCTAGGGATTATAAACAGTGGTTACTAGTAGTTAGCATATCCCTTCTCATCGTAGGCTAGGGATTATAAACAGTGGTTACTAGTAGTTACCATATCCCTTCTCATCATAGGCTAGGGATTATAAACAGTGGTTACTAGTAGTTACCATATCCCTTCTCATCATAGGCTAGGGATTATAAACAGTGGTTACTAGTAGTTATCATATCCCTTCTCATCATAGGCTAGGGATTATAAACAGTGGTTACTAGTAGTTATCATAGGCTAGGGATTATAAACAGTGGTTACTAGTAGTTATCATAGGCTAGGGATTATAAACAGTGGTTACTAGTAGTTATCATAGGCTAGGGATTATAAACAGTGGTTACTAGTAGTTACCATATCCCTTCTAATCATAGGCTAGGGATTATAAACAGTGGTTACTAGTAGTTATCATATCCCTTCTCATCATAGGCTAGGGATTATAAACAGTGGTTACTAGTAGTTACCATATCCCTTCTCATCATAGACTAGGGATTATAAACAGTGGTTACTAGTAGTTATCATATCCCTTCTCATCATAGGCTAGGGATTATAAACAGTGGTTACTAGTAGTTATCATAGGCTAGGGATTATAAACAGTGGTTACTGGTAACTACCATATCCCTTCTCATCATAGGCTAGGGATTATAAACAGTGGTTACTAGTAGTTACCATATCCCTTCTCATCATAGGCTAGGGATTATAAACAGTGGTTACTAGTAGTTAGCATATCCCTTCTCATCGTAGGCTAGGGATTATAAACAGTGGTTACTAGTAGTTACCATATCCCTTCTCATCATAGGCTAGGGATTATAAACAGTGGTTACTAGTAGTTATCATAGGCTAGGGATTATAAACAGTGGTTACTAGTAGTTACCATATCCCTTCTCATCATAGGCTAGGGATTATAAACAGTGGTTACTAGTAGTTAGTTATCCCTTCTCATCGTAGGCTAGGGATTATAAACAGTGGTTACTAGTAGTTACCATATCCCTTCTCATCATAGGCTAGGGATTATAAACAGTGGTTACTAGTATTTATCATAGGCTAGGGATTATAAACAGTGGTTACTAGTAGTTATCATAGGCTAGGGATTATAAACAGTGGTTACTAGTAGTTACCATATCGCTTCTAATCATAGGCTAGGGATTATAAACAGTGGTTACTAGTAGTTATCATATCCCTTCTCATCATAGGCTAGGGATTATAAACAGTGGTTACTAGTAGTTATCATAGGCTAGGGATTATAAACAGTGGTTACTAGTAGTTACCATATCCCTTCTAATCATAGGCTAGGGATTATAAACAGTGGTTAATAGTAGTTACCATATCCCTTCTCATCATAGGCTAGGGATTATAAACAGTGATTACTAGTAGTTATCATAGGCTAGGGATTATAAACAGTGGTTACTAGTAGTTATCATAGGCTAGGGATTATAAACAGTGGTTACTAGTAGTTACCATATCCCTTCTAATCATAGGCTAGGGATTATAAACAGTGGTTACTAGTAGTTACCATATCCCTTCTCATCATAGGCTAGGGATTATAAACAGTGGTTACTAGTAGTTATCATATCCCTTCTCATCATAGGCTAGGGATTATAAACAGTGGTTACTAGTAGTTATCATAGGCTAGGGATTATAAACAGTGGTTACTGGTAATTACCATATCCCTTCTCATCATAGGCTAGGGATTATAAACAGTGGTTAATAGTAGTTACCATATCCCTTCTCATCATAGGCTAGGGATTACAAACAGTGATTACTAGTAGTTATCATAGGCTAGGGATTATAAATAGTGATTACTAGTAGTTGTCATAGGCTAGGGATTATAAACAGTGGTTACTAGTAGTTACCATATCCCTTCTCATCATAGGCTTGGGATTATAAACAGCGGTTACTAGTAGTTACCATATCCCTTCTCATCATAGGCTTGGGATTATAAACAGTGGTTACTAGTAGTTATCATATCCCTTCTCATCATAGGCTAGGGATTATAAACAGTGGTTACTAGTAGTTATCATATCCCTTCTCATCATAGGCTAGGGATTATAAACAGTGGTTACTAGTAGTTACCATATCCCTTCTCATCATAGGCTAGGGATTATAAACAGTGGTTACTAGTAGTTAGCATATCCCTTCTCATCTAGGCTAGGGATTATAAACAGTGGTTACTAGTAGTTAGCATATCCCTTCTCATCGTAGGCTAGGGATTATAAACAGTGGTTACTAGTAGTTAGCATATCCCTTCTCATCGTAGGCTAGGGATTATAAACAGTGGTTACTAGTAGTTAGCATATCCCTTCTCATCGTAGGCTAGGGATTATAAACAGTGGTTACTAGTAGTTACCATATCCCTTCTCATCATAGGCTAGGGATTATAAACAGTGGTTACTAGTAGTTACCATATCCCTTCTCATCATAGGCTAGGGATTATAAACAGTGGTTACTAGTAGTTATCATATCCCTTCTCATCATAGGCTAGGGATTATAAACAGTGGTTACTAGTAGTTATCATAGGCTAGGGATTATAAACAGTGGTTACTAGTAGTTATCATAGGCTAGGGATTATAAACAGTGGTTACTAGTAGTTATCATAGGCTAGGGATTATAAACAGTGGTTACTAGTAGTTACCATATCCCTTCTAATCATAGGCTAGGGATTATAAACAGTGGTTACTAGTAGTTATCATATCCCTTCTCATCATAGGCTAGGGATTATAAACAGTGGTTACTAGTAGTTACCATATCCCTTCTCATCATAGACTAGGGATTATAAACAGTGGTTACTAGTAGTTATCATATCCCTTCTCATCATAGGCTAGGGATTATAAACAGTGGTTACTAGTAGTTATCATAGGCTAGGGATTATAAACAGTGGTTACTGGTAACTACCATATCCCTTCTCATCATAGGCTAGGGATTATAAACAGTGGTTACTAGTAGTTACCATATCCCTTCTCATCATAGGCTAGGGATTATAAACAGTGGTTACTAGTAGTTAGCATATCCCTTCTCATCGTAGGCTAGGGATTATAAACAGTGGTTACTAGTAGTTACCATATCCCTTCTCATCATAGGCTAGGGATTATAAACAGTGGTTACTAGTAGTTATCATAGGCTAGGGATTATAAACAGTGGTTACTAGTAGTTACCATATCCCTTCTCATCATAGGCTAGGGATTATAAACAGTGGTTACTAGTAGTTATCATATCCCTTCTCATCATAGGCTAGGGATTATAAACAGTGGTTACTAGTAGTTACCATATCCCTTCTTATCATAGGCTAGGGATTATAAACAGTGGTTACTAGTATTTATCATAGGCTAGGGATTATAAACAGTGGTTACTAGTAGTTATCATAGGCTAGGGATTATAAACAGTGGTTACTAGTAGTTACCATATCCCTTCTAATCATAGGCTAGGGATTATAAACAGTGGTTACTAGTAGTTATCATATCCCTTCTCATCATAGGCTAGGGATTATAAACAGTGGTTACTAGTAGTTATCATAGGCGAGGGATTATAAACAGTGGTTACTAGTAGTTACCATATCCCTTCTAATCATAGGCTAGGGATTATAAACAGTGGTTAATAGTAGTTACCATATCCCTTCTCATCATAGGCTAGGGATTATAAACAGTGATTACTAGTAGTTATCATAGGCTAGGGATTATAAACAGTGGTTACTAGTAGTTATCATAGGCTAGGGATTATAAACAGTGGTTACTAGTAGTTACCATATCCCTTCTAATCATAGGCTAGGGATTATAAACAGTGGTTACTAGTAGTTACCATATCCCTTCTCATCATAGGCTAGGGATTATAAACAGTGGTTACTAGTAGTTATCATATCCCTTCTCATCATAGGCTAGGGATTATAAACAGTGGTTACTAGTAGTTATCATAGGCTAGGGATTATAAACAGTGGTTACTGGTAATTACCATATCCCTTATCATAGGCTAGGGATTATAAACAGTGGTTAATAGTAGTTACCATATCCCTTCTCATCATAGGCTAGGGATTACAAACAGTGATTACTAGTAGTTATCATAGGCTAGGGATTATAAATAGTGATTACTAGTAGTTGTCATAGGCTAGGGATTATAAACAGTGGTTACTAGTAGTTATCATATCCCTTCTCATCATAGGCTAGGGATTATAAACAGTGGTTACTAGTAGTTACCATATCCCTTCTCATCATAGGCTAGGGATTGTAAACAGTGGTTACTAGTATTTATCATAGGCTAGGGATTATAAACAGTGGTTACTAGTAGTTATCATAGGCTAGGGATTATAAACAGTGGTTACTAGTATTTATCATAGGCTAGGGATTATAAACAGTGGTTACTAGTAGTTATCATAGGCTAGGGATTATAAACAGTGGTTACTAGTAGTTACCATATCCCTTTTCATCATAGGCTTGGGATTATAAACAGCGGTTACTAGTAGTTACCATATCCCTTCTCATCATAGGCTTGGGATTATAAACAGTGGTTACTAGTAGTTATCATATCCCTTCTCATCATAGGCTAGGGATTATAAACAGTGGTTACTAGTAGTTATCATATCCCTTCTCATCATAGGCTAGGGATTATAAACAGTGGTTACTAGTAGTTACCATATCCCTTCTCATCATAGGCTAGGGATTATAAACAGTGGTTACTAGTAGTTAGCATATCCCTTCTCATCATAGGCTAGGGATTATAAACAGTGGTTACTAGTAGTTAGCATATCCCTTCTCATCGTAGGCTAGGGATTATAAACAGTGGTTACTAGTAGTTAGCATATCCCTTCTCATCATAGGCTAGGGATTATAAACAGTGGTTACTAGTAGTTATCATATCCCTTCTCATCATAGGCTAGGGATTATAAACAGTGGTTACTAGTAGTTACCATATCCCTTCTCATCATAGGCTAGGGATTATAAACAGTGGTTACTAGTAGTTACCATATCCCTTCTCATCATAGGCTAGGGATTATAAACAGTGGTTACTAGTAGTTATCATATCCCTCTCATCATAGGCTAGGGATTATAAACAGTGGTTACTAGTAGTTATCATAGGCTTTATAAACAGTGGTTACTAGTAGTTATCATAGGCTAGGGATTATAAACAGTGGTTACTAGTAGTTATCATAGGCTAGGGATTATAAACAGTGGTTACTAGTAGTTACCATATCCCTTCTAATCATAGGCTAGGGATTATAAACAGTGGTTACTAGTAGTTATCATATCCCTTCTCATCATAGGCTAGGGATTATAAACAGTGGTTACTAGTAGTTACCATATCCCTTCTCATCATAGGCTAGGGATTATAAACAGTGGTTACTAGTAGTTATCATATCCCTTCTCATCATAGGCTAGGGATTATAAACAGTGGTTACTAGTAGTTATCATAGGCTCCAGTGGTTACTTAATTACCATATCCCTTCATCATAGGCTAGGGATTATAAACAGTGGTTACTAGTAGTTACCATATCCCTTCTCATCATAGGCTAGGGATTATAAACAGTGGTTACTAGTAGTTAGCATATCCCTTCTCATCGTAGGCTAGGGATTATAAACAGTGGTTACTAGTAGTTACCATATCCCTTCTCATCATAGGCTAGGGATTATAAACAGTGGTTACTAGTAGTTATCATAGGCGGGGGATTATAAACAGTGGTTACTAGTAGTTACCATATCCCTTCTAATCATAGGCTAGGGATTATAAACAGTGGTTAATAGTAGTTACCATATCCCTTCTCATCATAGGCTAGGGATTATAAACAGTGATTACTAGTAGTTATCATAGGCTAGGGATTATAAACAGTGGTTACTAGTAGTTATCATAGGCTAGGGATTATAAACAGTGGTTACTAGTAGTTACCATATCCCTTCTAATCATAGGCTAGGGATTATAAACAGTGGTTACTAGTAGTTACCATATCCCTTCTCATCATAGGCTAGGGATTATAAACAGTGGTTACTAGTAGTTATCATATCCCTTCTCATCATAGGCTAGGGATTATAAACAGTGGTTACTAGTAGTTATCATAGGCTAGGGATTATAAACAGTGGTTACTGGTAATTACCATATCCCTTCTCATCATAGGCTAGGGATTATAAACAGTGGTTAATAGTAGTTACCATATCCCTTCTCATCATAGGCTAGGGATTACAAACAGTGATTACTAGTAGTTATCATAGGCTAGGGATTATAAATAGTGATTACTAGTAGTTGTCATAGGCTAGGGATTATAAACAGTGGTTACTAGTAGTTATCATATCCCTTCTCATCATAGGCTAGGGATTATAAACAGTGGTTACTAGTATTTATCATAGGCTAGGGATTATAAACAGTGGTTACTAGTAGTTATCATAGGCTAGGGATTATAAACAGTGGTTACTAGTAGTTACCATATCCCTTCTAATCATAGGCTAGGGATTATAAACAGTGGTTACTAGTAGTTATCATATCCCTTCTCATCATAGGCTAGGGATTATAAACAGTGGTTACTAGTAGTTATCATAGGCCATATCCCTTCTCATCATAGGCTAGGGATTATAAACAGTGGTTACTAGTAGTTACCATATCCCTTCTAATCATAGGCTAGGGATTATAAACAGTGGTTAATAGTAGTTACCATATCCCTTCTCATCATAGGCTAGGGATTATAAACAGTGATTACTAGTAGTTATCATAGGCTAGGGATTATAAACAGTGGTTACTAGTAGTTATCATAGGCTAGGGATTATAAACAGTGGTTACTAGTAGTTACCATATCCCTTCTAATCATAGGCTAGGGATTATAAACAGTGGTTACTAGTAGTTACCATATCCCTTCTCATCATAGGCTAGGGATTAGTGATTACTAGTAGTTATCATAGGCTAGGGATTATAAATAGTGATTACTAGTAGTTATAGGCTAGGGATTATAAACAGTGGTTACTAGTAGTTATCATATCCCTTCTCGTCATAGGCTAGGGATTATAAACAGTGGTTACTAGTAGTTACCATATCCCTTCTCATCATAGGCTAGGGATTGTAAACAGTGGTTACTAGTATTTATCATAGGCTAGGGATTATAAACAGTGGTTACTAGTAGTTATCATAGGCTAGGGATTATAAACAGTGGTTACTAGTATTTATCATAGGCTAGGGATTATAAACAGTGGTTACTAGTAGTTATCATAGGCTAGGGATTATAAACAGTGGTTACTAGTAGTTACCATATCCCTTCTAATCATAGGCTAGGGATTATAAACAGTGGTTACTAGTAGTTACCATATCCCTTCTCATCATAGGCTAGGGATTATAAACAGTGGTTACTAGTAGTTATCATATCCCTTCTCATCATAGGCTAGGGATTATAAACAGTGGTTACTAGTAGTTATCATAGGCTAGGGATTATAAACAGTGGTTACTGGTAATTACCATATCCCTTCTCATCATAGGCTAGGGATTACAAACAGTGATTACTAGTAGTTATCATAGGCTAGGGATTATAAATAGTGATTACTAGTAGTTGTCATAGGCTAGGGATTATAAACAGTGGTTACTAGTAGTTACCATATCCCTTCTAATCATAGGCTAGGGATTATAAACAGTGGTTAATAGTAGTTACCATATCCCTTCTCATCATAGGCTAGGGATTACAAACAGTGATTACTAGTAGTTATCATAGGCTAGGGATTATAAATAGTGATTACTAGTAGTTGTCATAGGCTAGGGATTATAAACAGTGGTTACTAGTAGTTATCATATCCCTTCTCATCATAGGCTAGGGATTATAAACAGTGGTTACTAGTAGTTACCATATCCCTTCTCATCATAGGCTAGGGATTGTAAACAGTGGTTACTAGTATTTATCATAGGCTAGGGATTATAAACAGTGGTTACTAGTAGTTATCATAGGCTAGGGATTATAAACAGTGGTTACTAGTATTTATCATAGGCTAGGGATTATAAACAGTGGTTACTAGTAGTTATCATAGGCTAGGGATTATAAACAGTGGTTACTAGTAGTTACCATATCCCTTCTAATCATAGGCTAGGGATTATAAACAGTGGTTACTAGTAGTTACCATATCCCTTCTCATCATAGGCTAGGGATTATAAACAGTGGTTACTAGTAGTTATCATATCCCTTCTCATCATAGGCTAGGGATTATAAACAGTGGTTACTAGTAGTTATCATAGGCTAGGGATTATAAACAGTGGTTACTGGTAATTACCATATCCCTTCTCATCATAGGCTAGGGATTATAAACAGTGGTTAATAGTAGTTACCATATCCCTTCTCATCATAGGCTAGGGATTACAAACAGTGATTACTAGTAGTTATCATAGGCTAGGGATTATAAATAGTGATTACTAGTAGTTGTCATAGGCTAGGGATTATAAACAGTGGTTACTAGTAGTTATCATATCCCTTCTCATCATAGGCTAGGGATTATAAACAGTGGTTACTAGTATTTATCATAGGCTAGGGATTATAAACAGTGGTTACTAGTAGTTATCATAGGCTAGGGATTATAAACAGTGGTTACTAGTAGTTACCATATCCCTTCTCATCATAGGCTAGGGATTATAAACAGTGGTTACTAGTAGTTATCATATCCCTTCTCATCATAGGCTAGGGATTATAAACAGTGGTTACTAGTAGTTATCATAGGCTAGGGATTATAAACAGTGGTTACTAGTAGTTACCATATCCCTTCTAATCATAGGCTAGGGATTATAAACAGTGGTTACTAGTAGTTATATCCCTTCTCATCATAGGCTAGGGATTATAAACAGTGATTACTAGTAGTTATCATAGGCTAGGGATTATAAACAGTGGTTACTAGTAGTTATCATAGGCTAGGGATTATAAACAGTGGTTACTAGTAGTTACCATATCCCTTCTAATCATAGGCTAGGGATTATAAACAGTGGTTACTAGTAGTTATCATATCCCTTCTCATCATAGGCTAGGGATTATAAACAGTGGTTACTAGTAGTTACCATATCCCTTCTCATCATAGGCTAGGGATTATAAACAGTGGTTACTAGTAGTTATCATAGGCTAGGGATTATAAACAGTGGTTACTAGTAGTTACCATATCCCTTCTCATCATAGGCTAGGGATTATAAACAGTGGTTAATAGTAGTTACCATATCCCTTCTCATCATAGGCTAGGGATTATAAACAGTGATTACTAGTAGTTATCATAGGCTAGGGATTATAAATAGTGATTACTAGTAGTTGTCATAGGCTAGGGATTATAAACAGTGGTTACTAGTAGTTATCATATCCCTTCTCATCATAGGCTAGGGATTATAAACAGTGGTTACTAGTAGTTACCATATCCCTTCTCATCATAGGCTAGGGATTGTAAACAGTGGTTACTAGTATTTATCATAGGCTAGGGATTATAAACAGTGGTTACTAGTAGTTATCATAGGCTAGGGATTATAAACAGTGGTTACTAGTATTTATCATAGGCTAGGGATTATAAACAGTGGTTACTAGTAGTTATCATAGGCTAGGGATTATAAACAGTGGTTACTAGTAGTTACCATATCCCTTCTCATCATAGGCTTGGGATTATAAACAGTGGTTACTAGTAGTTACCATATCCCTTCTCATCATAGGCTTGGGATTATAAACAGTGGTTACTAGTAGTTATCATATCCCTTCTCATCATAGGCTAGGGATTATAAACAGTGGTTACTAGTAGTTATCATATCCCTTCTCATCATAGGCTAGGGATTATAAACAGTGGTTACTAGTAGTTACCATATCCCTTCTCATCATAGGCTAGGGATTATAAACAGTGGTTACTAGTAGTTAGCATATCCCTTCTCATCATAGGCTAGGGATTATAAACAGTGGTTACTAGTAGTTATATCCCTTCTCATCATAGGCTAGGGATTATAAACAGTGGTTACTAGTAGTTAGCATATCCCTTCTCATCATAGGCTAGGGATTATAAACAGTGGTTACTAGTAGTTAGCATATCCCTTCTCATCATAGGCTAGGGATTATAAACAGTGGTTACTAGTAGTTACCATATCCCTTCTCATCATAGGCTAGGGATTATAAACAGTGGTTACTAGTAGTTACCATATCCCTTCTCATCATAGGCTAGGGATTATAAACAGTGGTTACTAGTAGTTATCATATCCCTTCTCATCATAGGCTAGGGATTATAAACAGTGGTTACTAGTAGTTATCATAGGCTAGGGATTATAAACAGTGGTTACTAGTAGTTATCATAGGCTAGGGATTATAAACAGTGGTTACTAGTAGTTATCATAGGCTAGGGATTATAAACAGTGGTTACTAGTAGTTACCATATCCCTTCTAATCATAGGCTAGGGATTATAAACAGTGGTTACTAGTAGTTATCATATCCCTTCTCATCATAGGCTAGGGATTATAAACAGTGGTTACTAGTAGTTACCATATCCCTTCTCATCATAGGCTAGGGATTATAAACAGTGGTTACTAGTAGTTATCATATCCCTTCTCATCATAGGCTAGGGATTATAAACAGTGGTTACTAGTAGTTATCATAGGCTAGGGATTATAAACAGTGGTTACTGGTAATTACCATATCCCTTCTCATCATAGGCTAGGGATTATAAACAGTGGTTACTAGTAGTTACCATATCCCTTCTCATCATAGGCTAGGGATTATAAACAGTGGTTACTAGTAGTTAGCATATCCCTTCTCATCATAGGCTAGGGATTATAAACAGTGGTTACTAGTAGTTACCATATCCCTTCTCATCATAGGCTAGGGATTATAAACAGTGGTTACTAGTAGTTATCATAGGCTAGGGATTATAAACAGTGGTTACTAGTAGTTACCATATCCCTTCTAATCATAGGCTAGGGATTATAAACAGTGGTTAATAGTAGTTACCATATCCCTTCTCATCATAGGCTAGGGATTATAAACAGTGATTACTAGTAGTTATCATAGGCTAGGGATTATAAACAGTGGTTACTAGTAGTTATCATAGGCTAGGGATTATAAACAGTGGTTACTAGTAGTTACCATATCCCTTCTAATCATAGGCTAGGGATTATAAACAGTGGTTACTAGTAGTTACCATATCCCTTCTCATCATAGGCTAGGGATTATAAACAGTGGTTACTAGTAGTTATCATATCCCTTCTCATCATAGGCTAGGGATTATAAACAGTGGTTACTAGTAGTTATCATAGGCTAGGGATTATAAACAGTGGTTACTAGTAGTACCATATCCCTTCTCATCATAGGCTAGGGATTATAAACAGTGGTTACTAGTAGTTACCATATCCCTTCTCATCATAGGCTTGGGATTATAAACAGTGATTACTAGTAGTTGTCATAGGCTAGGGATTATAAACAGTGATTACTAGTAGTTATCATAGGCTATGGATTATAAACAGTGGTTACTAGTAGTTATCATATCCCTTCTCATCATAGGCTAGGGATTATAAACAGTGGTTACTAGTAGTTACCATATCCCTTCTCATCATAGGATAGGGATTGTAAACAGTGGTTACTAGTATTTATCATAGGCTAGGGATTATAAACAGTGGTTACTAGTAGTTATCATAGGCTAGGGATTATAAACAGTGGTTACTAGTATTTATCATAGGCTAGGGATTATAAACAGTGGTTACTAGTAGTTATCATATAGGCTAGGGATTATAAACAGTGGTTACTAGTAGTTACCATATCCCTTCTCATCATAGGCTTGGGATTATAAACAGTGGTTACTAGTAGTTACCATATCCCTTCTCATCATAGGCTTGGGATTATAAACAGTGGTTACTAGTAGTTATCATATCCCTTCTCATCATAGGCTAGGGATTATAAACAGTGGTTACTAGTAGTTATCATATCCCTTCTCATCATAGGCTAGGGATTATAAACAGTGGTTACTAGTAGTTACCATATCCCTTCTCATCATAGGCTAGGGATTATAAACAGTGGTTACTAGTAGTTAGCATATCCCTTCTCATCGTAGGCTAGGGATTATAAACAGTGGTTACTAGTAGTTAGCATATCCCTTCTCATCGTAGGCTAGGGATTATAAACAGTGGTTACTAGTAGTTAGCATATCCCTTCTCATCGTAGGCTAGGGATTATAAACAGTGGTTACTAGTAGTTAGCATATCCCTTCTCATCATAGGCTAGGGATTATAAACAGTGGTTACTAGTAGTTACCATATCCCTTCTCATCATAGGCTAGGGATTATAAACAGTGGTTACTAGTAGTTACCATATCCCTTCTCATCATAGGCTAGGGATTATAAACAGTGGTTACTAGTAGTTATCATATCCCTTCTCATCATAGGCTAGGGATTATAAACAGTGGTTACTAGTAGTTACCATATCCCTTCTCATCATAGGCTAGGGATTATAAACAGTGGTTACTAGTAGTTATCATAGGCTAGGGATTATAAACAGTGGTTACTAGTAGTTATCATAGGTTAGGGATTATAAACAGTGGTTACTAGTAGTTACCATATCCCTTCTAATCATAGGCTAGGGATTATAAACAGTGGTTACTAGTAGTTATCATATCCCTTCTCATCATAGGCTAGGGATTATAAACAGTGGTTACTAGTAGTTACCATATCCCTTCTCATCATAGACTAGGGATTATAAACAGTGGTTACTAGTAGTTATCATATCCCTTCTCATCATAGGCTAGGGATTATAAACAGTGGTTACTAGTAGTTATCATAGGCTAGGGATTATAAACAGTGGTTACTGGTAATTACCATATCCCTTCTCATCATAGGCTAGGGATTATAAACAGTGGTTACTAGTAGTTACCATATCCCTTCTCATCATAGGCTAGGGATTATAAACAGTGGTTACTAGTAGTTAGCATATCCCTTCTCATCGTAGGCTAGGGATTATAAACAGTGGTTACTAGTAGTTACCATATCCCTTCTCATCATAGGCTAGGGATTATAAACAGTGGTTACTAGTAGTTATCATAGGCTAGGGATTATAAACAGTGGTTACTAGTAGTTACCATATCCCTTCTCATCATAGGCTAGGGATTATAAACAGTGGTTACTAGTAGTTAGCATATCCCTTCTCATCGTAGGCTAGGGATTATAAACAGTGGTTACTAGTAGTTACCATATCCCTTCTTATCATAGGCTAGGGATTATAAACAGTGGTTACTAGTATTTATCATAGGCTAGGGATTATAAACAGTGGTTACTAGTAGTTATCATAGGCTAGGGATTATAAACAGTGGTTACTAGTAGTTACCATATCCCTTCTAATCATAGGCTAGGGATTATAAACAGTGGTTACTAGTAGTTATCATATCCCTTCTCATCATAGGCTAGGGATTATAAACAGTGGTTACTAGTAGTTATCATAGGCGAGGGATTATAAACAGTGGTTACTAGTAGTTACCATATCCCTTCTAATCATAGGCTAGGGATTATAAACAGTGGTTAATAGTAGTTACCATATCCCGTCTCATCATAGGCTAGGGATTATAAACAGTGATTACTAGTAGTTATCATAGGCTAGGGATTATAAACAGTGGTTACTAGTAGTTATCATAGGCTAGGGATTATAAACAGTGGTTACTAGTAGTTACCATATCCCTTCTAATCATAGGCTAGGGATTATAAACAGTGGTTACTAGTAGTTACCATATCCCTTCTCATCATAGGCTAGGGATTATAAACAGTGGTTACTAGTAGTTATCATATCCCTTCTCATCATAGGCTAGGGATTATAAACAGTGGTTACTAGTAGTTATCATAGGCTAGGGATTATAAACAGTGGTTACTGGTAATTACCATATCCCTTCTCATCATAGGCTAGGGATTATAAACAGTGGTTAATAGTAGTTACCATATCCCTTCTCATCATAGGCTAGGGATTATAAACAGTGATTACTAGTAGTTATCATAGGCTAGGGATTATAAATAGTGATTACTAGTAGTTGTCATAGGCTAGGGATTATAAACAGTGATTACTAGTAGTTATCATAGGCTATGGATTATAAACAGTGGTTACTAGTAGTTATCATAGGCTAGGGATTATAAACAGTGGTTACTAGTAGTTATCATAGGCTAGGGATTATAAACAGTGGTTACTAGTAGTTACCATATCCCTTCTCATCATAGGCTAGGGATTATAAACAGTGGTTACTAGTAGTTATCATATCCCTTCTCATCATAGGCTAGGGATTATAAACAGTGGTTACTAGTAGTTACCATATCCCTTCTCATCATAGGCTAGGGATTATAAACAGTGGTTACTAGTATTTATCATAGGCTAGGGATTATAAACAGTGGTTACTAGTAGTTATCATAGGCTAGGGATTATAAACAGTGGTTACTAGTATTAATCATAGGCTAGGGATTATAAACAGTGGTTACTAGTAGTTATCATAGGCTAGGGATTATAAACAGTGGTTACTAGTAGTTACCATATCCCTTCTCATCATAGGCTTGGGATTATAAACAGTGGTTACTAGTAGTTACCATATCCCTTCTCATCATAGGCTTGGGATTATAAACAGTGGTTACTAGTAGTTACCATATCCCTTCTCATCATAGGCTTGGGATTATAAACAGTGGTTACTAGTAGTTATCATATCCCTTCTCATCATAGGCTAGGGATTATAAACAGTGGTTACTAGTAGTTATCATATCCCTTCTCATCATAGGCTAGGGATTATAAACAGTGGTTACTAGTAGTTACCATATCCCTTCTCATCATAGGCTAGGGATTATAAACAGTGGTTACTAGTAGTTAGCATATCCCTTCTCATCGTAGGCTAGGGATTATAAACAGTGGTTACTAGTAGTTAGCATATCCCTTCTCATCGTAGGCTAGGGATTATAAACAGTGGTTACTAGTAGTTAGCATATCCCTTCTCATCGTAGGCTAGGGATTATAAACAGTGTTTACTAGTAGTTACCATATCCCTTCTCATCATAGGCTAGGGATTATAAACAGTGGTTACTAGTAGTTATCATAGGCTAGGGATTATAAACAGTGGTTACTAGTAGTTACCATATCCCTTCTCATCATAGGCTAGGGATTATAAACAGTGGTTACTAGTAGTTATCATATCCCTTCTCATCATAGGCTAGGGATTATAAACAGTGGTTACTAGTAGTTATCATAGGCTAGGGATTATAAACAGTGGTTACTAGTAGTTATCATAGGCTAGGGATTATAAACAGTGGTTACTAGTAGTTATCATAGGCTAGGGATTATAAACAGTGGTTACTAGTAGTTACCATATCCCTTCTAATCATAGGCTAGGGATTATAAACAGTGGTTACTAGTAGTTATCATATCCCTTCTCATCATAGGCTAGGGATTATAAACAGTGGTTACTAGTAGTTACCATATCCCTTCTCATCATAGGCTAGGGATTATAAACAGTGGTTACTAGTAGTTATCATATCCCTTCTCATCATAGGCTAGGGATTATAAACAGTGGTTACTAGTAGTTATCATAGGCTAGGGATTATAAACAGTGGTTACTGTAATTACCATATCCCTTCTCATCATAGGCTAGGGATTATAAACAGTGGTTACTAGTAGTTACCATATCCCTTCTCATCATAGGCTAGGGATTATAAACAGTGGTTACTAGTAGTTATCATAGGCTAGGGATTATAAACAGTGGTTACTAGTAGTTATCATAGGCTAGGGATTATAAACAGTGGTTACTAGTAGTTATCATATCCCTTCACATCATAGGCTAGGGATTATAAACAGTGGTTACTAGTAGTTACCATATCCCTTCTCATCGTAGGCTAGGGATTATAAACAGTGGTTACTAGTAGTTACCATATCCCTTCTCATCATAGGCTAGGGATTATAAACAGTGGTTACTAGTAGTTAGCATATCCCTTCTCATCATAGGCTAGGGATTATAAACAGTGGTTACTAGTAGTTACCATATCCCTTCTCATCATAGGCTAGGGATTATAAACAGTGGTTACTAGTAGTTATCATAGGCTAGGGATTATAAACAGTGGTTACTAGTAGTTATATCCCTTCTCATCATAGGCTAGGGATTATAAACAGTGGTTACTAGTAGTTATCATAGGCTAGGGATTATAAACAGTGGTTACTAGTAGTTACCATATCCCTTCTCATCATAGGCTAGGGATTATAAACAGTGGTTACTAGTAGTTATCATATCCCTTCTCATCATAGGCTAGGGATTATAAACAGTGGTTACTAGTAGTTACCATATCCCTTCTCATCATAGGCTAGGGATTATAAACAGTGGTTACTAGTAGTTATCATAGGCTAGGGATTATAAACAGTGGTTACTAGTAGTTATCATAGGCTAGGGATTATAAACAGTGGTTACTAGTATTTATCATAGGCTAGGGATTATAAACAGTGGTTACTATCATAGGCTAGGGATTATAAACAGTGGTTACTAGTAGTTACCATATCCCTTCTCATCATAGGCTAGGGATTATAAACAGTGGTTACTAGTAGTTACCATATCCCTTCTCATCATAGGCTAGGGATTATAAACAGTGGTTACTAGTAGTTACCATATCCCTTCTCATCATAGGCTTGGGATTATAAACAGTGGTTACTAGTAGTTATCATATCCTTCTCATCATAGGCTAGGGATTATAAACAGTGGTTACTAGTAGTTATCATATCCCTTCTCATCATAGGCTAGGGATTATAAACAGTGGTTACTAGTAGTTACCATATCCCTTCTCATCATAGGCTAGGGATTATAAACAGTGGTTACTAGTAGTTAGCATATCCCTTCTCATCATAGGCTAGGGATTATAAACAGTGGTTACTAGTAGTTAGCATATCCCTTCTCATCATAGGCTAGGATTATAAACAGTGGTTACTAGTAGTTAGCATATCCCTTCATCATAGGCTAGGGATTATAAACAGTGGTTACTAGTAGTTACCATATCCCTTCTCATCATAGGCTAGGATTATAAACAGTGGTTACTAGTAGTTATCATAGGCTAGGGATTATAAACAGTGGTTACTAGTAGTTACCATATCCCTTCTCATCATAGGCTAGGGATTATAAACAGTGGTTACTAGTAGTTATCATATCCCTTCTCATCATAGGCTAGGGATTATAAACAGTGGTTACTAGTAGTTATCATAGGCTAGGGATTATAAACAGTGGTTACTAGTAGTTATCATAGGCTAGGGATTATAAACAGTGGTTACTAGTAGTTATCATAGGCTAGGGATTATAAACAGTGGTTACTAGTAGTTACCATATCCCTTCTAATCATAGGCTAGGGATTATAAACAGTGGTTACTAGTAGTTATCATATCCCTTCTCATCATAGGCTAGGGATTATAAACAGTGGTTACTAGTAGTTACCCCCTTCTCATCATAGGCTAGGGATTATAAACAGTGGTTACTAGTAGTTATCATATCCCTTCTCATCATAGGCTAGGGATTATAAACAGTGGTTACTAGTAGTTATCATAGGCTAGGGATTATAAACAGTGGTTACTAGTAGTTACCATATCCCTTCTCATCATAGGCTAGGGATTATAAACAGTGGTTACTAGTAGTTACCATATCCCTTCTCATCATAGGCTAGGGATTATAAACAGTGGTTACTAGTAGTTAGCATATCCCTTCTCATCGTAGGCTAGGGATTATAAACAGTGGTTACTAGTAGTTACCATATCCCTTCTCATCATAGGCTAGGGATTATAAACAGTGGTTACTAGTAGTTATCATAGGCTAGGGATTATAAACAGTGGTTACTAGTAGTTACCATATCCCTTCTCATCATAGGCTAGGGATTATAAACAGTGGTTACTAGTAGTTAGCATATCCCTTCTCATCATAGGCTAGGGATTATAAACAGTGGTTACTAGTAGTTACCATATCCCTTCTCATCATAGGCTAGGGATTATAAACAGTGGTTACTAGTAGTTATATCCCTTCTCATCGTAGGCTAGGGATTATAAACAGTGGTTACTAGTAGTTACCATATCCCTTCTCATCATAGGCTAGGGATTATAAACAGTGGTTACTAGTAGTTATCATAGGCTAGGGATTATAAACAGTGGTTACTAGTAGTTATATCCCTTCTCATCATAGGCTAGGGATTATAAACAGTGGTTACTAGTAGTTATCATATCCCTTCTCATCATAGGCTAGGGATTATAAACAGTGGTTACTAGTAGTTATCATAGGCTAGGATTATAAACAGTGGTTACTAGTAGTTATCATAGGCTAGGGATTATAAACAGTGGTTACTAGTAGTTATCATAGGCTAGGGATTATAAACAGTGGTTACTAGTAGTTACCATATCCCTTCTAATCATAGGCTAGGGATTATAAACAGTGGTTACTAGTAGTTATCATATCCCTTCTCATCATAGGCTAGGGATTATAAACAGTGGTTACTAGTAGTTACCATATCCCTTCTCATCATAGGCTAGGGATTATAAACAGTGGTTACTAGTAGTTATCATATCCCTTCTCATCATAGGCTAGGGATTATAAACAGTGGTTACTAGTAGTTATCATAGGCTAGGGATTATAAACAGTGGTTACTAGTAATTACCATATCCCTTCTCATCATAGGCTAGGGATTATAAACAGTGGTTACTAGTAGTTACCATATCCCTTCTCATCATAGGCTAGGGATTATAAACAGTGGTTACTAGTAGTTAGCATATCCCTTCTCATCGTAGGCTAGGGATTATAAACAGTGGTTACTAGTAGTTACCATATCCCTTCTCATCATAGGCTAGGGATTATAAACAGTGGTTACTAGTAGTTATCATAGGCTAGGGATTATAAACAGTGGTTACTAGTAGTTACCATATCCCTTCTCATCATAGGCTAGGGATTATAAACAGTGGTTACTAGTAGTTAGCATATCCCTTCTCATCGTAGGCTAGGGATTATAAACAGTGGTTACTAGTAGTTACCATATCCCTTCTCATCATAGGCTAGGGATTATAAACAGTGGTTACTAGTATTTATCATAGGCTAGGGATTATAAACAGTGGTTACTAGTAGTTATCATAGGCTAGGGATTATAAACAGTGGTTACTAGTAGTTACCATATCCCTTCTAATCATAGGCTAGGGATTATAAACAGTGGTTACTAGTAGTTATCATATCCCTTCTCATCATAGGCTAGGGATTATAAACAGTGGTTACTAGTAGTTATCATAGGCGAGGGATTATAAACAGTGGTTACTAGTAGTTACCATATCCCTTCTAATCATAGGCTAGGGATTATAAACAGTGGTTAATAGTAGTTACCATATCCCTTCTCATCATAGGCTAGGGATTATAAACAGTGATTACTAGTAGTTATCATAGGCTAGGGATTATAAATAGTGATTACTAGTAGTTGTCATAGGCTAGGGATTATAAACAGTGATTACTAGTAGTTATCATAGGCTATGGATTATAAACAGTGGTTACTAGTAGTTATCATAGGCTAGGGATTATAAACAGTGGTTACTAGTAGTTATCATAGGCTAGGGATTATAAACAGTGGTTACTAGTAGTTACCATATCCCTTCTCATCATAGGCTAGGGATTATAAACAGTGGTCACTAGTAGTTATCATATCCCTTCTCATCATAGGCTAGGGATTATAAACAGTGGTTACTAGTAGTTATCATATCCCTTCTCATCATAGGCTAGGGATTATAAACAGTGGTTACTAGTAGTTATCATAGGCTAGGGATTATAAACAGTGGTTACTAGTAGTTATCATAGGCTAGGGATTATAAACAGTGGTTACTAGTAGTTACCATATCCCTCCTCATCATAGGCTAGGGATTATAAACAGTGGTTACTAGTAGTTATCATATCCATTCTCATCATAGGCTATGGATTATAAACAGTGGTTACTAGTAGTTACCATATCCCTTCTCATCATAGGCTAGGGATTATAAACAGTGGTTACTAGTAGTTATCATATCCCTTCTCATCATAGGCTAGGGATTATAAACAGTGGTTACTAGTAGTTATCATAGGCTAGGGATTATAAACAGTGGTTACTAGTAGTTATCATATCCCTTCTCATCATAGGCTAGGGATTATAAACAGTGTTTACTAGTAGTTATCATAGGCTAGGGATTATAAACAGTGGTTACTAGTAGTTATCATAGGCTAGGGATTATAAACAGTGGTTACTAGTAGTTATCATAGGCTAGGGATTATAAACAGTGGTTACTAGTAGTTACCATTCCCCTCTCATCATAGGCTAGGGATTATAAACAGTGGTTACTAGTAGTTATCATATCCCTTCTCATCATAGGCTAGGGATTATAAACAGTGGTTACTGGTAGTTATCATAGGCTAGGGATTATAAACAGTGGTTACTGGTAGTTATCATATCCATTCTCATAGGCTATGGATTATAAACCCTCCCTCATCATAGGCTAGGGATTATAAACAGTGGTTACTAGTAGTTATCATATCCCTTCTCATCATAGGCTAGGGATTATAAACAGTGGTTACTAGTAGTTATTATCCCTTCTCATCATAGGCTAGGGATTATAAACAGTGGTTACTAGTAGTTATCATATCCCTTCTCATCATAGGCTAGGGATTATAAACAGTGGTTACTAGTAGTTATCATAGGCTAGGGATTATAAACAGTGGTTACTAGTAGTTATCATAGGCTAGGGATTATAAACAGTGGTTACTAGTAGTTATCATAGGCTAGGGATTATAAACAGTGGTTACTAGTAGTTACCATTCCCCTCTCATCATAGGCTAGGGATTATAAACAGTGGTTACTAGTAGTTATCATATCCCTTCTCATCATAGGCTAGGGATTATAAACAGTGGTTACTAGTAGTTATCATATCCCTTCTCATCATAGGCTAGGGATTATAAACAGTGGTTACTAGTAGTTATCATATCCCTTCTCATCATAGGCTAGGGATTATAAACAGTGGTTACTAGTAGTTATCATAGGCTAGGATTATAAACAGTGGTTACTAGTAGTTATCATAGGCTAGGATTATAAACAGTGGTTACTAGTAGTTACCATATCCCTTCTCATCATAGGCTAGGGATTATAAACAGTGGTTACTAGTAGTTACCATATCCCTTCTCATCATAGGCTAGGGATTATAAACAGTGGTTACTAGTAGTTATCATAGGCTAGGGATTATAAACAGTGGTTACTAGTAGTTATCATAGGCTAGGGATTATAAACAGTGGTTACTAGTAGTTACCATATCCCTTCTCATCATAGGCTAGGGATTATAAACAGTGGTTACTAGTAGTTACCATATCCCTTATCATCATAGGCTAGGGATTATAAATAGTGATTACTAGTAGTTATCATAGGCTAGGGATTATAAACAGTGGTTACTAGTAGTTACCATATCCCTTCTCATCATAGGCTAGGGATTATAAACAGTGGTTACTAGTAGTTATCATAGGCTATGGATTATAAACAGTGGTTACTAGTAGTTACCATATCTCTTCTCATCATAGGCTATGGATTATAAATAGTGATTACTAGTAGTTATCATAGGCTAGGGATTATAAACAGTGGTTACTAGTAGTTACCATATCCCTTCTCATCATAGGCTAGGGATTATAAACAGTGGTTACTAGTAGTTATCATAGGCTAGGGATTATAAACAGTGGTTACTAGTAGTTACCATATCCCTTCTCATCATAGGCTAGGGATTATAAACAGTGGTTACTAGTAGTTATCATAGGCTAGGGATTATAAACAGTGGTTACTAGTAGTTACCATATCCCTTCTCATCATAGGCTAGGGATTATAAACAGTGGTTACTAGTAGTTACCATATCCCTTCTCATCATAGGCTAGGGATTATAAACAGTGGTTACTCGTAGTTATCATAGGCTAGGGATTATAAACAGTGGTTACTAGTAGTTATCATAGGCTAGGGATTATAAACAGTGGTTACTAGTAGTTACCATATCCCTTCTCATCATAGGCTAGGGATTATAAACAGTGGTTACTAGTAGTTACCATATCCCTTATCATCATAGGCTAGGGATTATAAATAGTGATTACTAGTAGTTATCATAGGCTAGGGATTATAAACAGTGGTTACTAGTAGTTACCATATCCCTTCTCATCATAGGCTAGGGATTATAAACAGTGGTTACTAGTAGTTATCATAGGCTATTATAAACAGTGGTTACTAGTAGTTACCATATCTCTTCTCATCATAGGCTATGGATTATAAATAGTGATTACTAGTAGTTATCATAGGCTAGGGATTATAAACAGTGGTTACTAGTAGTTACCATATCCCTTCTCATCATAGGCTAGGGATTATAAACAGTGGTTACTAGTAGTTATCATAGGCTAGGGATTATAAACAGTGGTTACTAGTAGTTACCATATCCCTTCTCATCATAGGCTAGGGATTATAAACAGTGGTTACTAGTAGTTAGCATATCCCTTCTCATCGTAGGCTAGGGATTATAAACAGTGGTTACTAGTAGTTACCATATCCCTTCTCATCATAGGCTAGGGATTATAAACAGTGGTTACTAGTATTTATCATAGGCTAGGGATTATAAACAGTGGTTACTAGTATTATCATAGGCTAGGGATTATAAACAGTGGTTACTAGTAGTTACCATATCCCTTCTAATCATAGGCTAGGGATTATAAACAGTGGTTACTAGTAGTTATCATATCCCTTCTCATCATAGGCTAGGGATTATAAACAGTGGTTACTAGTAGTTATCATAGGCTAGGGATTATAAACAGTGGTTACTAGTAGTTACCATATCCCTTCTCATCATAGGCTAGGGATTATAAACAGTGGTTACTAGTAGTTACCATATCCCTTCTCATCATAGGCTAGGGATTATAAACAGTGGTTACTAGTAGTTATCATAGGCTAGGGATTATAAACAGTGGTTACTAGTAGTTATCATAGGCTAGGGATTATAAACAGTGGTTACTAGTAGTTACCATATCCCTTCTCATCATAGGCTAGGGATTATAAACAGTGGTTACTAGTAGTTACCATATCCCTTATCATCATAGGCTAGGGATTATAAATAGTGATTACTAGTAGTTATCATAGGCTAGGGATTATAAACAGTGGTTACTAGTAGTTACCATATCCCTTCTCATCATAGGCTAGGGATTATAAACAGTGGTTACTAGTAGTTATCATAGGCTATGGATTATAAACAGTGGTTACTAGTAGTTACCATATCTCTTCTCATCATAGGCTATGGATTATAAATAGTGATTACTAGTAGTTATCATAGGCTAGGGATTATAAACAGTGGTTACTAGTAGTTACCATATCCCTTCTCATCATAGGCTAGGGATTATAAACAGTGGTTACTAGTAGTTATCATAGGCTAGGGATTATAAACAGTGGTTACTAGTAGTTACCATATCCCTTCTCATCATAGGCTAGGGATTATAAACAGTGGTTACTAGTAGTTAGCATATCCCTTCTCATCATAGGCTAGGGATTATAAACAGTGGTTACTAGTAGTTACCATATCCCTTCTCATCATAGGCTAGGGATTATAAACAGTGGTTACTAGTATTTATCATAGGCTAGGGATTATAAACAGTGGTTACTAGTAGTTATCATAGGCTAGGGATTATAAACAGTGGTTACTAGTAGTTACCATATCCCTTCTAATCATAGGCTAGGGATTATAAACAGTGGTTACTAGTAGTTATCATATCCCTTCTCATCATAGGCTAGGGATTATAAACAGTGGTTACTAGTAGTTATCATAGGCTAGGGATTATAAACAGTGGTTACTAGTATTAATCATAGGCTAGGGATTATAAACAGTGGTTACTAGTAGTTACCATATCCCTTCTCATCATAGGCTAGGGATTATAAACAGTGATTACTAGTAGTTATCATAGGCTAGGGATTATAAACAGTGGTTACTAGTAGTTATCATAGGCTAGGGATTATAAACAGTGGTTACTAGTAGTTACCATATCCCTTCTAATCATAGGCTAGGGATTATAAACAGTGGTTACTAGTAGTTATCATATCCCTTCTCATCATAGGCTAGGGATTATAAACAGTGGTTACTAGTAGTTACCATATCCCTTCTCATCATAGGCTAGGGATTATAAACAGTGGTTACTAGTAGTTATCATATCCCTTCTCATCATAGGCTAGGGATTATAAACAGTGGTTAATAGTAGTTATCATAGGCTAGGGATTATAAACAGTGGTTACTGGTAATTACCATATCCCTTCTCATCATAGGCTAGGGATTATAAACAGTGGTTAATAGTAGTTACCATATCCCTTCTCATCATAGGCTAGGGATTATAAACAGTGATTACTAGTAGTTATCATAGGCTAGGGATTATAAATAGTGATTACTAGTAGTTGTCATAGGCTAGGGATTATAAACAGTGATTACTAGTAGTTATCATAGGCTAGGGATTATAAACAGTGGTTACTAGTAGTTATCATAGGCTAGGGATTATAAACAGTGGTTACTAGTAGTTACCATATCCCTTCTCATCATAGGCTAGGGATTATAAACAGTGGTCACTAGTAGTTATCATATCCCTTCTCATCATAGGCTAGGGATTATAAACAGTGGTTACTAGTAGTTACCATATCCCTTCTCATCATAGGCTAGGGATTATAAACAGTGGTTACTAGTAGTTATCATATCCCTTCTCATCATAGGCTAGGGATTATAAACAGTGGTTACTAGTAGTTATCATAGGCTAGGGATTATAAACAGTGGTTACTAGTAGTTATCATAGGCTAGGGATTATAAACAGTGGTTACTAGTAGTTACCATATCCCTCCTCATCATAGGCTAGGGATTATAAACAGTGGTTACTAGTAGTTATCATATCCCTTCTCATCATAGGCTATGGATTATAAACAGTGGTTACTAGTAGTTACCATATCCCTTCTCATCATAGGCTAGGGATTATAAACAGTGGTTACTAGTAGTTATCATATCCCTTCTCATCATAGGCTAGGGATTATAAACAGTGTTTACTAGTAGTTATCATAGGCTAGGGATTATAAACAGTGGTTACTAGTAGTTATAATAGGCTAGGGATTATAAACAGTGGTTACTAGTAGTTATCATAGGCTAGGGATTATAAACAGTGGTTACTAGTAGTTACCATTCCCCTCTCATCATAGGCTAGGGATTATAAACAGTGGTTACTAGTAGTTATCATATCCCTTCTCATCATAGGCTAGGGATTATAAACAGTGGTTACTGGTAGTTATCATAGGCTAGGGATTATAAACAGTGGTTACTGGTAGTTACCATATCCCTTCTCATCATAGGCTAGGGATTATAAACAGTGGTTACTAGTAGTTATCATATCCCTTCTCATCATAGGCTAGGGATTATAAACAGTGGTTACTAGTAGTTATCATATCCCTTCTCATCATAGGCTAGGGATTATAAACAGTGGTTACTAGTAGTTATCATATCCCTTCTCATCATAGGCTAGGGATTATAAACAGTGGTTACTGGTAGTTATCATAGGCTAGGGATTATAAACAGTGGTTACTAGTAGTTATCATAGGCTAGGGATTATAAACAGTGGTTACTAGTAGTTACCATATCCCTTCTCATCATAGGCTAGGGATTATAAACAGTGGTTACTAGTAGTTACCATATCCATTCTCATCATAGGCTAGGGATTATAAACAGTGGTTACTCGTAGTTATCATAGGCTAGGGATTATAAACAGTGGTTACTAGTAGTTATCATAGGCTAGGGATTATAAACAGTGGTTACTAGTAGTTACCATATCCCTTCTCATCATAGGCTAGGGATTATAAACAGTGGTTACTAGTAGTTACCATATCCCTTCTCATCATAGGCTAGGGATTATAAACAGTGGTTACTAGTAGTTATCATAGGCTATGGATTATAAACAGTGGTTACTAGTAGTTACCATATCTCTTCTCATCATAGGCTATGGATTATAAATAGTGATTACTAGTAGTTATCATAAGCTAGGGATTATAAACAGTGGTTACTAGTAGTTACGATATCCCTTCTCATCATAGGCTAGGGATTATAAACAGTGGTTACTAGTAGTTACCATATCCCTTCTCATCATAGGCTAGGGATTATAAACAGTGGTTACTAGTAGTTACCATATCCCTTCTCATCGTAGGCTAGGGATTATAAACAGTGGTTACTAGTAGTTATCATATCCCTTCTCATCATAGGCTATGGATTATAAACAGTGGTTACTAGTAGTTACCATATCCCTTCTCATCATAGGCTAGGGATTATAAACAGTGGTTACTAGTAGTTATCATAGGCTAGGGATTATAAACAGTGGTTACTAGTAGTTACCATGTCCCTTCTCATCATAGGCTAGGGATTATAAACAGTGGTTACTAGTAGTTATCATATCCCTTCTCATCATAGGCTAGGGATTATAAACAGTGGTTACTAGTAGTTATCATAGGCTAGGGATTATAAACAGTGGTTACTAGTAGTTACCATGTCCCTTCTCATCATAGGCTAGGGATTATAAACAGTGGTTACTAGTAGTTATCATAGGCTAGGGATTATAAACAGTGGTTACTAGTAGTTATCATAGGCTAGGGATTATAAAGAGTGGTTACTAGTAGTTATCATAGGCTAGGTTAAAAAAGACAATGTAATAATTCCATGCGGAAGCTTTCGAAAATAAACTAATTCATGGGACCAGCAATTGATAACTACTAGAGCTGTTGCTAACTAGCAATGCTGGTCCCATTAATTGCGAAGACTTATGGGAAATTAGAACCCTGTTGTCTTAACCTTGTAATCTTCAACATATCTTATAGGCTAGGGGTTATAAACAGTGGTTACTAGTAGTTACCATATCCCTTCTCCTCATAGGCCAGGAAGGGTGGGATGATGATGGTGCGTGTCTCTCCCACACACATGCCGATCAGACCCTCGTCCATGCCCTTAATGAGGTAGCCCATGCCCACGTACGTGTCATAGGTGCCGTTCCTAGAGTGGCTGAAAGAGACATGGACAGAACGGTTAACACACACACACACATACAGCATGACTGGCCTTCCAGAGTAGATATGGACCCCACCTGGAGTCGAAGGGCACGCCGTTCAGCAGGGTGCCGTTGTAGTGATAACGGATGAAGTCAGTAGCCTCCACGAGGCGCTTGCAGCTCTCAGGTTTGCTGAGGCTGCGTGTCTGGACCTTGTCTTCTGTGTTCCAGATGTCGAGCAGAACCACGTCAAACACCAACACAGTGTCAGCAGGGATCACATCACCTAGGAGAGAGAGACAGGTTGGGAAATCATTGTGTGCCACTGGAATATACGATTGGGGCCAACATCAGAGGTTAACTATTTGTGGAATTGAGTTTGTATAGGGCACACTACCTGTCGCCAGGCCCTATGTAAAGGTCTTATAGGTGAATGAAATGAGTTGTTACCTGCTCCTATGCTTCCATAGGCAAGGTGTGGGGGGACGGTAACTTTTCTGCGCTCATTGACACACATGCCCTGAACTCCCCTGTCCAGACCAGTGATGAGACGCCCCAGTCCCACCTGGCCACTGAAGGGTGCACCACGTTCATGACTGAAGAGGGGGGGATGGGTAGAAGAGAGGGGGAGAGAGAAAAGAAGTGACATTCCTCAAGAGTACACATATTATACTTATTTCAATGGTAGGCTGGGTCTACTAAAGTTATTATATTCCTATTATTATATTAATGTTAACTGGTTGTAAACCATGTATCTAACCATATCTGAATGGGTTATGTCCTCTGGCAGTCTCTATGGGGGTGCCACAGGGTTCAATTCTCGGGCCGACTCTTTTCTCTGTATATATCAATGATGTTGCTCTTGCTGCGGGCGATTCCCTGATCCACCTCTACGCAGACGACACCATTCTATATACTCCCGGCCCGTCCTTGGACACTGTGCTATCTAACCTCCAAACGAGCTTCAATGCCATACAACACTCCTTCCGTGGCCTCCAACTGCTCTTAAACGCTAGTAAAACCAAATGCATGCTTTTCAACCGTTCGCTGCCTGCAACCGCACGCCTGACCAGCATCACCACCCTGGATGGTTCCGACCTTGAATATGTGGACATCTATAAGTACCTAGGTGTCTGGCTAGACTGTAAACTCTCCTTCCAGACTCATATCAAACATATCCAATCGAAAATCAAATCAAGAGTCGGCTTTCTATTCCGCAACAAAGCTTCCTTCACTTACGCCGCCAAACTTACCCTAGTAAAACTGACTATCCTACCGATCCTCGACTTCGGCGATGTCATCTACAAAATTGCTTCCAACACTCTACTCAGCAAACTGGATGCAGTTTATCACAGTGCCATCCGTTTGTCACTAAGCACCTTATACCACCCACCACTGCGACTTGTATGCTCTAGTCGGCTGGCCCTCGCTACATATTCGCCACCAGACCCACTGGCTCCAGGTCATCTACAAGTCCATGCTAGGTAAAGCTCCGCCTTATCTCAGTTCACTGGTCACGATGGCAACACCCATCCGTAGCACGCGCTCCAGCAGGTGTATCTCACTGATCATCCCTAAAGCCAACACCTCATTTGGCCGCCTTTCGTTCCAGTTCTCTGCTGCCTGTGACTGGAACGAATTGCAAAAATCGCTGAAGTTGGAGACTTTTATCTCCCTCACCAACTTCAAACATCTGCTATCTGAGCAGCTAACCGATCGCTGCAGCTGTACATAGTCTATTGGTAAATAGCCCACCCATTTTCACCTACCTCATCCCCATACTGTTTTTATTTATTTACTTTTCTGCTCTTTTGCACACCAATATCTCTACCTGTACATGACCATCTGATCATTTATCACTCCAGTGTTAATCTGCAAAATTGTAATTATTCGCCTACCTCATGCCTTTTGCACACAATGTATATAGACTCCCCTTTTTTTCTACTGTGTTATTGACTTGTTAATTGTTTACTCCATGTGTAACTCTGTGTTGTCTGTTCACACTGCTATGCTTCATCTTGGCCAGGTCGCAGTTGCAAATGAGAACTTGTTCTCAACTAGCCTACCTGGTTAAATAAAGGTGAAATAAAAAAATAAAATGTGCAAAGAATGAAATAAGTCATGATCAAAATACAAAAGTAGGCCATCGTAAAATAACTGAATAGGCCTAAATAATGCATTTTAAGATGTCGCCTAGGCCTAGCCTGTCAACGAACTGAATGCAGCTGTTCGCCTGCATTGAGTGTGCGTGGCATGTCGCAATAGTAAACCCCATATTGAACGATATTGTGGAGAGCGCCACATAGGCCTCGTTCGGGGAGGCACTAACGCACACGGCAGCTGCAAAGTATCTGTGCAGAAATACACAGCGCAGGGGCAAAGTTGCAATGTATATGTGAATCACAGGGTCTTCAACGTTTCAAAATGGTTGCTTAGAGGTGCTGCAAATTTCGAGCCCGGACACGTCCGCAACAGGCAAACTGCGTGAGACCATATAGTCAAACGAACAAAAAATGTCCTCCAGTCGACACATAATTTATTTGCACAGGAATCAGATAGCTTTGATGCTCTTCTGCACTATGTCAATAGACCTATACAAGCTAGTCGTGCGTCGTAGCTTACCTTGAATCGAACTTCTTGCCGTCGGTGAAGGTACCGTTGTAATGATAACGGACGAAATCTCCCGTTTGCACTTCTCTGGGACAAACTCTTGGAATGTCATACCGATCAATAACCACGTCTTCTAACGGGCCCGGGCTACAGCTTATATGGGTTCCCGTTACACAGAGAAAAAATAACGCAAATATTGACTCCATTATAAACCTATTCTTTGGTGTTTTGTTAAAGTATGACAAATGGACAGATGACTTCTCCGTTGGTTACCGTCTATGGATGGAGAGAGAGAGAAGTGCGGACGTAGCTTCAGCTCATTCAGAAAGGGGAGGTGTGAATCCAATTCACTCCCTCCTTTTTAGAGGAATTCTGTAAACGTGTAAAGTCGCCCTCCGCCATATATAACAGGCCTAGGTATATGACTCGAGCGCAAGCCGGAGGAAAGGATTTAAAGCATAACCTACGCCTATAATAAAGCGTTATTTAGCGTAGGCCTACTATGTAATAACGTTTGTGATATACTGTTTACAAAGCCTTATTATTTGTATGCCTATCGAACATAGACAGTGAGTGAGGGTTATTTGCACTGTGTGGGAATACCACACCCGTTTCTATAGAGAAGCTCATTTAACCGGGAGGCGCCCATCTGGCTGAGTCGGAAAAAGAAAGGCCCAGAATGACGCTCTCGCAGGTCCTAAATTCCAACCTTTGGACAGTTTCTCTATTTAAATATTAACTGTTATGTATCTAACGTTTACAAATAGGCCTATGTTAATTTGCTGCTCATATTTTCACTGTTAAAAATAAAGAATAAAAATCACACCCCTCTCCGTGACCATCTCATCTGGCATTCCATGTTCCAACATGCTCGCTGGAATGTTCGTTAGATCCAACAAACCTACCCATGCAAAGACAACATTGAAGAGTTGTCGAATCTGTGAAGAAGTATTTGCTTTCGATATTTAAATATGGCAATAATAGCATATTCCTTATTAGACCACCACACAGTCTTAATTTACATATGTTATGCACTTTTTTCCAGTGTGTTATTTTGCTCCATATATATATATATATATATATAATGTAGGGCCTACTATCGGCCAATCAATTCCAAAAATATTGAGGGCGTTATGACCCAGGGACTCTAACCTCACCCCGAAATCACTGCCTCCGACTGACTCTTTGTGAAACTCCTGCAGGGGAACCCTGACTTTTCTGTCCCCTCCTCTCCGTCTCTCCAAGCCGTGCCAAGGCTCTGCACGTGTAAACAGACATGACCATTCACTGGTGAAGAAAACCCTGGAGAAATTATCCCGAAATCGTATTTGGTTGGAGAAACGGAGGGCATAATAAAGAATAAGCACAATGGCCCCTACAAACGTTAAAGATACCTGGCTTTCATTTTGTTTCTGTGTAGTTTTGGTCGCTCCGGTTCTGGTCGAAGCCCAGTATGAGAAATATAGCTTTAAGAGTTTCCCACAGAACGACCTAATGCCACTTGAATCTGCGTATGGACATGCTCTGGACCAGTATGCAGCGCAGAACTGGAGGGACAGCATCAAGTACCTGGAATTGAGTTTGCGTCTTCACCGGCTCCTGAAAGACAGCGAAGCGTTTTGCAGCCAGAACTGTAGCACTGTCAGTCGGGACAATGATACCCTCTTCGCGGACAGCAGTCTCCGCATCATGCGGCATTTCTTACTCCGGGCTTCATGCCTTAAAAAGTGCAAAACAACATTACCAGTGTTTACAGTAGCCTACCCAAAGAGAGATGTTCTGGAAGCCTTTGAGAAGAGGGTACCCTACCGGTACATACAATATGCTTACTACCAGGTGAGATCAAATAGTTATTCTTCTGGATGGGTGGATATTAAATACATTCAGGGTAAGATACCCAAATAACGGGTTACAAATGTCTACATGTCTATAATACTGATGGTCACCGTGGGTTTCCCCTTTAGTAGATAATAGGCATAATTGTAAGAATCTTAGGATATGTGGAATACATTCTTCATTATAATATTATCATCAAATTGTAACAACCTGTCCTGACACACCTATTACACCGTTATGCGTAAAACGAATACGTAATAGTCCGATATTTACATAGGCTAATGTCATAGCCTGATACTTCGAATGAAATATCAACTATTAAGTAGCTTGTTTTCCACGAGCAAGACTGTGAAACAAGCGTGAAACAATCAAGTTTTTCCTAGACTTTCCTCAGCCCACCTGTTAAGAATGCTGCAAACTCAGGAGTTGAACACACATGCCACGTCTCTCTAACAGCGCCCCGTTAAAGAGTCCCCCAGTAAGAATAATCGCCTTATTATTTTCTACCAAAGCAAACACCACATGAGGTAGAATACCAAGCAGGCAAATCAACAGCGTCCCCCCTGCAAAAATAAAGAGAATTTACTTTTAAAGTGAAAGTAAGCCAAACGCGTGCCATTGGAATGTGCGTAAAATATACGTGTACAACCATTTCTACGGCCTGTGCGCACACGTGAGTGTTATAATCGGAATGTTTCCTCAGGCAAGCCCACTCCTCCATAGGAGAGCAATCTTCTCAGATCAGCATCTGTCTCTATTCACACCCAGACGTTCTCATAGGTGTTCCAGGTGCGTGTGTCAGCCAAACTGGTGATCTCATGGCTCTGTTTCTTCACTTGTTCAGATATACGGCAGTATTCCAAAAACCCTCCTCCATAAAACAGACCAAGAACACTGTTTGAATCTACACAGCATGGGCTCTTGACAATTGCCAGGCTTAGCTACCACATAGTAATCTTTGAATATAGGCATACAGTGTTCTCCTTACTGCCAAAAGTGTTGATTGACAGTTGATCATTTCAGCACATGCCTTAAAGCCATATTGAGTCAGTGGTGAAGCACACCTCCTAGCAGTTGGTGAGGTGATTTGAGGTTAGAAGCCATGCTATTCTGAGGACTAACTAGTGTTAGCAAGACCTGCTGCATGTAGAGAACCCCTTGCTTCAGCTAGGCATTCGTTAGAACGAGAGATAGTGTCTGTAGAAGTCATCCAACGATAACACTAAGTACCTGGGAGCCAAGACCGACCAATCAGACAACTGGACCCTATATGACCCATAACAATAATGATGATACATTCTGTATCTCCTCTCTCCCACAGTTAAACAACATAGAGAGGGCCGTGTCAGCGGCCCACACGTTCCTCCAGAAGAACCCAGAAGACCCCTTCATCTCCAAGAACATGAACTACTACAAGACCCTGTTTGAGCTGGACGAGTACCTCATCGACCACGAGGAGCGGCCCTACGAGGTCAGTGTGAGGTCAGCTCACAACCAGCCCCCATACACATCACAACTAGCTCTGATACCCGTCACCTGGCACGGTACTAGAACTAATGGCTGTCCAAGAAAAACTTCCAAAAGGACTAATTCGAGATAAAAAAGGAGTTGGAGTACTTTACAAAAAAAAGGCTGTACAATGGATTCAAGTCAGCAAAACGAAAGCAATCTCTGCCTTTTCTTCCGAGTGCTTCAACTCCCTTTTTTTACCTCAAATGAGTCCTTTTGGAAGTTTTTCTTGGTAAGCTATTCTCATGATTTTTGCCATTGTTGTTGAGCACCCCTCCTTTCCTTTCTTTGCTGAAGCGCGAAGGTCCACCTGGACACAGTACTCAAACTATTAATTCAAAATATGTGTTGGCTAGTATGTTATCGATGGCTTTCTCAATCTAAACAAGAATGGCTGAGAAATACTATAGTATCTTTTTCACAACTGTTAGCAAAAAGTCTCTGAATAGAATGTAGGTTCGAATTCTATTCAAATGTTGGTTGTTGTTCTGCAACTGCGTGCTAAGTTTCCCCCAGTCCTCCTACTTTGCATCCCTCCTATCCTGTCCTTTCAACACATATTTACTGTCTCTAACTGTGCTGTCCTTTCAGCACATATCTACTGTCTCTAACTGTGCTGTCCTTTCTGACCCCTGGCTGTTGTTCTTTCAGCCCATGTCTAGTGTCTCTAACACTTTGATTTGACCTTTCTGTACTCCAGCCTGTGTTCCTGAAGGCTGTGAAACTGTATAACTCTGGAGATTTCAGCGCCAGTACTCGGGACATGGAGCAGGCCACTACGGAGTACCTCAAAATGTACGACCTCTGCCTGGCAGGCTGCGAAGGGTCATATGAGGTCACAGAGTACAAAGACTTCTACCCTACACTGGCAGGTGAGTGTCTGACAAACCCCCATCTACGCATGATCCCAATTGAGAGGGCAGAGACTCGAGTCATAGAAGTATAATCTCTCTCTCTCTCTCTCTCTCTCTCTCTCTCTCTCTCTCTCTCTCTCTCTCTCTCTCTCTCTCTCTCTCTCTCTCTCTCTCCCCCTCTCTCTCTCTCTCTCAGATCTCTACACGGAAGTTCTGAGGTGTAAAGTGAAGTGTGAGGAGAACCTGAAGCCCAACATCGGTGGTTTCTTTGTGGAAAAGTTTGTGGCTACCATGTACCACTACCTCCAGTTTGCCTACTATAAACGTAAGGGCATGAAAGTGTCACACCTCGATAGAGCTCCGAACTCTACTGCACTTGCATTTCATGACCCAAAATAGTACAGCAACTATTCAATGTAATAACTATGTGTAGTTACATTACTTGAGTAGAAAGTTGTTATGCAGTTGTCAGATGACCCTCCCTCCCTGTGGGCAGTGAACGACGTGCGTAACGCGGCTCCGTGTGCGGCCAGCTACATGCTGTTTGACGCTAACGACCAGGTGATGCAGCAGAACATGGTGTACTACCGCTTCTACAGAGAACAGTGGGGCCTGGAGGAGACACACTTCCTGCCTCGCCCGGTGAGTAACCCGTTAGCTTTATATAACCTTCGCGCCTAACTCAGCATCCCGATGTTCCCTGTCAAGACTGAACGTGTCATTTCTGATTAATACGAACCATCATCTAGAACAGTGGTATTCAAAGTCAGGGTCGCGACCCTGAGAACCGCAGTGGGATGGGCAATTTTTGTTGTTGTTGTATGGGACAGTACACAAACGTTTTGGCGAAAGATAATCTGAAGGGACCCCAAAATAATACTGAGTAAATGTATTTATTGGTTTCTTTTCATTTTGATGAGAGATGAAAATGCAATGAATTAAAGGTTATTTGTTCATGTAAAAATAAAAATAAAAATGGATCGATTTTGGGGTGGGATCCCCATAAATTCTGCCGGGAAAAAATGGGGCTCTGGCTGAAAACGTTTGAATACCACTGATTTAGAATTACGGTAATAAACTTTACCCAGATTAACCTCATTCCTGAACCTGATTCCAAACAAGGTGTGTAATAGTTTCAGATTTGGGGTATGGCCTAGCTGTTGTTTCCTTACTAAAATATGCTATGGAGCACCACAGCTCCACACAAACCAAGAAAAGGAAAGCTGTGACATATAGCTATGGTGTGAACACCAACTCCCAACAAAGGTGGCAATTAAAATATTTGATATTCAAATTGAATATATATATATAGAAAATATGGTTATGCCCTACCAGTACAGCACTTACAGCAGCAGCAACGCCATCAATTAAATAAAACCAACAAAGCTCCCTGAAACATATTGGCCTTTTTTAAACAGTGATCGTTCAAATGGAGTTAGTGGTGCTGCAGATACTTCATGGTATGCTAACTGGAGGGAAAAGTAGCATTCAAATGGAGTTAGTGGTGCTGCAGATACTTCATGGTATGCTAACTGGAGGGAAAAGGAGCATTCAAATGGAGTTAGTGGTGCTGCAGATACTTCATGGTATGCTAACGGGAGGGAAAAGGAGCATTCAAATGGAGTTAGTGGTGCTGCAGATACTTCATGGTATGCTAACTGGAGGGAAAAGGATCATTCAAATGGAGTTAGTGGTGCTGCAGATACTTCATGGTATGCTAACTGGAGGGAAAAGGAGCATTCAAATGGAGTTAGTGGTGCTGCAGATACTTCATGGTATGCTAACTGGAGGGAAAAGGAGCATTCAAATGGAGTTAGTGGTGCTGCAGATACTTCATGGTATGCTAACTGGAGGAAAAGGAGCATTCAAATGGAGTTAGTGGTGCTGCAGATACTTCATGGTATGCTAACTGGAGGGAAAAGGAGCATTCAAATGGAGTTAGTGGTGCTGCAGATACTTCATGGTATGCTAACTGGAGGGAAAAGGAGCATTCAAATGGAGTTAGTGGTGCTGCAGATACTTCATGGTATGCTAACAGGAGGGAAAAGGAGCATTCAAATGGAGTTAGTGGTGCTGCAAATACTTCATGGTATGCTAACTGGAGGGAAAAGGAGCATTCAAATGGAGTTAGTGGTGCTGCAGATACTTCATGGTATGCTAACTGGAGGGAAAAGGATCATTCAAATAAAGGGAAACAACTAGCGCAAATATTTTTTTTTTTTGGGGGGGGGGCTGTAGCTTTGTGTTCACCTTGCTTCTTGTGTCAACCAATGATATTGACGCGCCACGTTTGTTGCACAGGAGGCACTGAGGTACTTTAACCAAACGACCAAGCAGAGGGAAATGCTGGAGTTTGCACTGAACTACCTACAGACAGATGATGAGGTAAGGCTTGCCTGCAAAGGGGTGGAGATGGAAGTAACAGAGGAAACCAGTTTTTATGTGCAGGACAAATTCTGGACAGAAGCACTAAACTCAGAAGTAATCAACTGTAATAAATTGTCTGGTTCGTTTCAAATCTGGCAAGATTTTGATTTTGGGTTGCCGAGAATATTTCCAAAGTGCAGAACAATTTTCGGGAATAATAGCTAGTATGCTACTTTGTTTTGCGCAGGTGACTGAAAAATGGTCGGCAAAGTGTTTGAATGAACTTCATGGAAAGAAGTGGGGGGGGGGGGGGGGGGGGGCAGTCAATCACAGTGTTTACTTTGATTCTGATTCTGACTACTGGGGATGTATGAGGGAGACTACTGTAGAGAGAGTGGGATGGACAGAGGTTGAAAGAGGGTCAGTAGCTGGAAGAGAGAGAAATGGAGAGAGAGATTGAGATTGATAGGGAGAGAGAAGGGCGTTGTATTTTCCGACAGTGGAGTGTGGTATGTAGCTGGGAGGTGTCAGACACTGCCACGTGTGTTTTTCTCTGGTCAGCCCCCAGCTAACCACACAGCCTCAGCTTAGACCTGAGAGGGGGGGGGGGACCGAGAAGGAGAACGGGAGGGAGGGAGAGGAAATTACAGCATGCACTAGTAGTGAGAGATTCATAGGGAAAGAAAATAAGAGCCAAGAGAAAGGCAAAGAAAGTGTGAGAACGATGACAACATGTTAGCATTACGTCCCTGAGATGTCTGCCAAGTGAAATCCAGCCTCATCTTGAAGTGTAGATGTGTTGTTGTATGTCTGTAAATCAGTGTTGTGTTCCTTGGCAGGATGTGGTGAGTCCAGAGGAGGTGGCTGCTCCCTCGGCCCCCCCTGACGCTGAGTTTGAGGGGATAGGAGATTACGAGGAGTCCTTCGTAGCAGACTGGTGGCAGGAACCCAAAACCAAGGGGGACGCTGGGGAACCTGCAGCCTGACCCCAAACACCAACTCCACCATGAACACAACCCCTCCCCCAAACAGAACACTTCTCAAATCCCCTCTCAAAGAATATGGACAGCCCTACAGAGCCAGACCCATCCAGAAATGCCAGGGTACTATATTTAGTACACCCCACACATTAAATTGTTCCATGGTATATATACAAACACACACAGACACATCATTTCACAGCTTAAGGAACGCAAAAGGGAGAATATACATTGCCAGTTGCACACAGTTCCACCATTAGCAAGATCACACAAACACCCACAAAGGATTTATTGAAGGTCAGAGCTGTCCATGTCGGAACTGAAAGCTAAATGGTGCATCTGTTTTTGGCATAAGGAGAGGGAAAATAAAGGGAAAGGGGGGACACCTAGTCAGTTGTACAACTGAATGCCTTCAATTGAAATGTGTCTCTTCCGCATTTAACCCAACCCCTCGAAAGGTGTACTATAAATGTTAATACTGTATGACTGTTATTGTTGTCTTTCTTATTTCATGAAATGATTTGCCTTTGTGCCATAGCCCTGGTAGTATGGCACTGATCTATGCCTTCTGTCAATATCTAGGATGGTTGATGTTGAATTCTGACCTATCGGAGGTGTATTTTGTCTGTCCAGTGGTAAGATAAAAATCCACACAAAATTCTAAGTGAACAACAGCAGAAAGTGTGGAATAAAGTGACGTATTATTTTAGTACATCTCTGTTCTTGTCTCTTTCAGCACCTCCATTGCAGTACAGACATACAGTATAGTGGAAACGTATTGATGACATCCTTAGGATGTGTTTACACAGGCAGCCCAACGCTGATCTTATGCCCAATTATTGGTGGGATTATCTGAGATACTCTAAGGAGGTAGGGTTTGAGACGTTGTGTTCAGACCCCAACTCGGTTTTGGGGTGTAGGGTTTGAGACGTTGTGTTCAGACCCCAACTCGGTTTGGGGGTGTAGGGTTTGAGACGTTGTGTTCAGACCCCAACTCGGTTTTGGGGTGTAGGGTTTGAGACGTTGTGTTCAGACCCCAACTCGGTTTTGGGGTGTAGGGTTTGAGCGTAGCCTGACGGTAGGGAGGGGCAGTTCCTCTTGCTGCTCCGTAGGCAAGTACCATGGTCTTGCAGTGGATGCGACCTTTGACTGGAAACCAGTGGAGTGTGTGGAGGAGCAAGGGTGACATGGGGAGAATTTGGGACGGTTGAACACCAGGCTGGGTGCAGCGTTCTGGATAAGTTGCAGGGGTTTGATGGCACAAGCTGGGAGCTGTGAACCGTGATGGAGAGGTCTTGGGAGTGTGCAGGCTTGCAGAGAGGAGTGTGAACCGTGATGGAGAGGTCTTGGGAGTGTGCAGGCTTGCAGAGAGGAGTGTGAACCGTGATGGAGAGGTCTTGGGAGTGTGCAGGCTTGCAGAGAGGAGTGTGAACCGTGATGGAGAGGTCTTGGGAGTGTGCAGGCTTGCAGAGAGGAGTGTGAACCGTGATGGAGAGGTCTTGGGAGTGTGCAGGCTTGCAGAGAGGAGTGTGAACCGTGATGGAGAGGTCTTGGGAGTGTGCAGGCTTGCAGAGAGGAGTGTGAACCGTGATGGAGAGGTCTTGGGAGTGTGCAGGCTTGCAGAGAGGAGTGTGAACCGTGATGGAGAGGTCTTGGGAGTGTGCAGGCTTGCAGAGAGGAGTGTGAACCGCTGCCATTCCTCATCATCATTTAAGAGAACATTCAATGAGGTGCAATGAAGTCGGACACTAGAAATACATCTACGGAAAAGAAAAAGGTGTCAAAAAATGTAAATGTACAGTATTATCGTTGGCCAAGTTCAAGAACATAGAATACAAGGCAATGTACACGTTTTCCTAGTCTCTTGAAGAGTCCCTTTAAGAGTCTTATATAGTGAATCACATTTAGGAAGTAGTTACTGAACGACTAAACAATAATTAAACACATTGAGCAAAGTACATAAATCTTGGCCGCAAGTAATGACACCATTGTCATAGCAACTCAGATATATTCACGCAATGGAACCAGAGGAAAGAAATACTTTTGACTTTAATCTTTTATTTCCCCTTCATTTCATTTCAATTCATCTACATTGTTTATTTCAATAGTCTACTTAAAGAGATAGTGTTTAAAAATATACGATGCGTTTCCTCTGCTTCCTAAATTCAAAACGCAAGCAAACTGGCCACCATCTAAAGATTGTACACATTCTGTACATATGGTGAAGAACTATAGTGCATCTGCCATAGTGCAGACACTCAGCTGAATCAAACAGACCTCTCCATACACATAGTGTACCAGACCCCAGGTTGTGTCCCAAATGGTACCTAATTACCTTATGGTGCACTACTTTTCACCAGCAGAGCACTACGGGCCCTGGTCAATAGCAATGCACCTCATCTCATCACATTTCCACCGAGGAAGAGTCCTGGGGTCATTTCAAACTCACCGTGTTGAAGCATCATCAGCGTAAGGCTCAGAGCCTATCAATAAGTGTCCAATATTTACATGGCATTTAGATTGACAGCTGCAATAATAGATAGATGGCCAGATTGCTAGCTTACTAGGCAGTGTGCCGGGTAGACAGATAGATGGACAGCTAGGAATGGCTTAAAGGAGATGGACAGTTGTATGGCAGGAGACAGATAGATACTTAGTTGAAACAGATCAAACGAATCAATATTAGCATTGCATTTTAAAACAATTTCATACATTGTATTCAACATTCAGTATTATCTTCTTGTACATACTGTATATACAAATAGATGTGCATATGTGTTCCCACATTCTGTAGGGCTAGTGCTCGTTTAAGTTGGCCGTTACATATTCAATACAAACCATTTGTTTGTTAGTGTGCTGCCATTGGCTCCCGAGCACAAAGCCAGGCAGAAAGATAACTTTTTCTAGAAGTAAAAATCTATAAACTATCTACCAGTGTTTTGTTGGCAGGAGTGTCACGGTGAACAAGGGCATAACTGTCGCAAACACAACACGTACCTTTCTCATTCACCTGCTCTCTTCCTCGCGTAATCTCTCTCACACACGCACACACAGAATTCCAGTAACTTTCTCAACATTCCCTGGTTTTCCAGGAATCCTGGTTGGAGGATTCCATATTTCCCTGCTTATTCTTTCACAATTCCGAGAATATTCCAACCAGGATTTCCAGAAAACTTGGAAATATTGGGATAGTAACCAGAATTTTGGTACCCTACGCTACACATCCTCACACACATCCTCACACACATCCACACACACACACACACACACACACACACACACACACACACACACACACACACACACACACACACACACACACACACACACACACACAGTTTCAACCTCCTTTACCATACACACTTTGGGCCTCTTAAGAAGGTGGCGAATAGAATACAGACACATACAGACAGGCTCTGTTAACTAACACTATGTGGAATGTTGTGTTGGTAGATCTACAGTTGAAAACACTGAGTTACGGTCTCTGCTGCATTTGAAATATGATCCCAAAACCATAGGGTCTAACTCCCCCTTCCTACATTTCAACACATCTCAACAGACAGGAACAAAGAATTAACAATCTACATAAACCATAAACCATAAAACTACATCAGTCCGTGATGTTTTGAACGGTCTACTGCTTTTGTTTCATAGTCATTCTCACAATAAGTTGCTCTTCCTTCTTTGGAAATGGCCTGTACACAACACGTCCCATACAGGACTCTTCTTGGATCACATCCGTGTTGTTGTAACTAGATCATGTCTGAATCTGGGTTGTCATCCAGTCACCCGACATGGCCTCTCTGAAAGGGGCAGTTCAACTGATCCAATGGCCACTTGAGTCTTTGATCAATGTTTTTTTTTCTGTGTTTCCTTGACAACATCCTATGATTGAAATCGTTTTTCAGATGGCAGGTCTGGGCCAGTCCAGCATTCTCAAACAGCGGCCAGAAGTGTGTTTCCAGACAAGCATTGGAAAGACATGTCTCATACTGAATTTGTCCACTGTTGACATGTTCTTCATTGGACTGACATAAGCGGAAAGAAAGGGAACTACAGTACGCAGACACCGAAGTGCAGAATACTTAGTCGCTGGAAAGGAGGAAGACCCTGACGCCCCTCTAGGGACCAACAACAACCTTCTCATTCTGTCCATGGCAAAGACTTTATCCTGATTGGATAATATAATTGGCTGGTATGCAATGTGGGAGGTGCTACACTGGCCCGGAGGGTCCCGGAGATGGACAGGTGGACAGACAGGAAGTGGACAGGAGAGGAGATGTTAACAGAAGAGGTCTGGAGAGGTTCGGGACAGGAGTGGAAGACTTGTTCTTTTTCCCTCTTCTCCGACTTGGAAACATCACAGAGTGAGAGAAGGACAGGAGCAGACAGACAAAGACAGACAGACGGACAGACATCTTATCCTCCACCAGATCTGGAAAGAAAGGAAACCGAGTAAGAGACTAAAAGTTGTAAGGTTGTAAACAAGTTGAGCAGTTGACAGAAGGTGATTGTAAGGACTTGGTGTGAGGAGAGTAAACAAGACATGAAATGAAACTGAAAGAAAACTGCATTCTGGGTGGAATAGATTCATGAGGTGGAGAAGACAAAGGCTGAGACTGACGCTGGAGTTTTGCTGTGCTTTATGGGATTAGGTCAGAGGATGAAATCAGCTGTGAAATTAGGTCAGTGGAGGAATGAGGTTTAAGGTCAGAGGTGGGAGGATGTCAGAGGTCAACTGTGAATGAGATGGGGTCTGATGGGGTCTGAGGCCATGCTGTGAAGAGATATGGGATGAGGGGGGTGAAGGATGTCACCCTGCAGTGTCAGGGGCTAGGCCATACCTTCCTCTTCGGATATTCCTTCAATCAGAAAGATGAGGAGCAACACATTGGGAGAAGAGACACGAGGAGAAGAGGAGAAACATCAGTGACAGTAGGAGACAAAGTAGGCTTAACAACAGTAAATACTGTGTAGTGATGGCAAAAGCATTTCAAAATCATGGTACAGTGCCTTGCAAAAGTATTCACAAACCCTTCAAATGGATTTAACTGACGTTTTTTTGGTCAACAATCTATACAAAATACTCCGTGATGTCAAAGTGCAAAAAATAGTTCACATTGTAAAAGGTTCATAGAAAAATGTAATAACTAAAATATGGTCGATGTGTAAGTATTCAGCTCCCTGGGCAATACATGTTAGAAACACCTTTGGCAGAGATTACAGCTGTGAGTCTTTACACACCTGGATTGTGAAAGATCGGCCCTTTTCATATTTCTTCAAGCTCTGTCAAGGTGTTGGGGATCGTGGCTAGACAGCAATTGTCAAGATTCCTGGCCACTCAGGAAAATTCCCTGTCTTCTTCGTAATCAACTCCAGTATATTTGGCCTTGTGTTGTAGGTTATTGTCCTGCTGAAAGGTGAATTCCTCTTCTGGTGTAAAGCAGACTGAATCTGGTTTTCCTCTAGGATTTAGTCTGTGCTTAGCTCCATCCCGTTTCTTTTCATCCTGAAAAACTCACCAGTATCCATACCACGATGCAGCCACCACCATGCTTGAAAAAAGTGCATTCCTTTGTCGTGTTTCTTTGCAGTATCACTTTAGTGCCTTGTTGCATACACGATGCATGTTTTGGAATATTTTTCTTCTTTTCACTCTGTCGTTTAGGTTAGTATTGCAGAGCCACTACAATGTTGTTGAGCCATCTTCAGTTTTCTCCCATCACTGCCATTGAACTCTGTAATGGTTTCAATATCACCAGGGTAACATCCCTGAGCAGTTTCATTCCTGTCCTGCAGCTCAGTTCAGAATGGATGAATGTATCTTTGATGTGTTTGGGTGGTTTAATACATCATCCACAGCATAATTATTAACTTGGCCATGCTTAAAGAGATATATTCAAGGTCTGATTTGTTATTGTTACCCATCTACCAATCACTGCCCTTCTTTGAGGCGTTTGAAAAGCTCCCTGGTCTTTGTAGTTGAATCTGTGCTTGAAATTCAGTTCTTGACTGAGGGACCTTACATATGTGGTATGTATGGGGGACAGAGGAAGGGTTAGTCATTTAAAAATCATATCAACCCCTAATATTTCACACAGAGTGAGTCCATGTAACTTGTGTGATTTGTTAAGCCACAGTTTACTCCTGAACTCATTTAGGCTTGTCTAAACAAAGGGGCTGAATACTTAGGCAACGACTCTATTTTATCACATTTCTATAAATCATGTTTCTTTTTTTTTTTTATTCTTCCACTTTGACATTAGAGTATTTTGAGTAGGTTGATGACCGAAAATGACAATCAAATCCATTTGAAAACCACTTTGTAACACAAGAACATTTGAAGAAATTCAAGGGGTCTGAATAGTTTTGCAAGGCACTTTATAAAGCCTATTCAGAGTGATGTGTAGTAGACAGTGTTCTCCCACTGCTCACGCCAAGACTACAAGAAGTCCACATTTTTGACACTTGTTTTCATACCCAAACGAACTGTGTTGTAATTAGGGCTGGCACAATTACCGTATGATCATGGAACTGGCGATTATGGATGAAGGCCACCATGAAATGAAATAACCGTCATAACAAAAATGTTTTGTGTGTATGTGTGTGTGGAACGAACAGCCGACTGACGACGGGATGGCCGGGAAATCGTGCGGTAGAGTCCGTTTCCGCAGTATGGTGGACTCTTACAACGTGATGAAACTTTGTTGCGTCTTGATGAAACAAGCAAGGTGTTGTAGCAAACAAGTCGTTGGTTGCCTAGGCAACTCCCGCTTCCCTGCAGCAGCACATGCAGCCAGGAGCGGAGGAGAAAATGTGCGTCTTAAAAAAAACGCTATTCAAAGGATTATAACGGTGACCCCGGTGACCCCGGTCATTTGGCTGACTAATAACCGTCACAGCCGTAGTAGTAATAAACAATGTTCTTGTTGGTTCAAATGAGCGTAAGGCTTACTACGACAAGAAGATATTGCAGAAGATATTTAACCGACCACATTAATATTGACACAGATCATGCACACATGCACACACAGTTACCCCTGCCCCCAAAAGGATTACTCATTATTCCCAGCAAAATATGAACAATTTGGAGAAATTAAGTTTGATGAACCAGAAATGTAACACAAATTTGATCATTCTTGATGCAAGTGATGACAGGGAAGTGATGTAATCCTTTTGGCTCAGAGACTAAGGAGTGAACAGGCATTAGCAGGCCAGGCATGCACACAGCTAGGGCTCTACAGAGACAGCCACTGCAGCGAGGGCACTTTGGTTAGGGCACTACTGAGTGGTCACTACTTTAAAGACACTCCAACTGAAGAGCTGCACCTAGGAGAGGTATCATAGAATGAACACTACACAGGGAGGCTTCAAAGAGAACCACAACAGTTTGGGAACTTCACAGGAGACTACAGGGGAACTGTCCACTCCTGTAACCTGGCAGGAGAGCTGGGTTGGAGCCAGTCTGAAGGTGTGAAGGGGAGGCATCTCTTTCTCTTGCTGGAGAGATGTATGGAGGAGGTCAGGGTTCAATTCTACCAGATCTTACAAAGTGAAGTATCAGAGGTACCAGGCCGATACACATACTAAATATGTCCATATGTTTCCAAGCAATTGGATGGGGAACTCGACCCATGTGACCCCACCGTCGGTGGGGCAATGAGTTGCAAAGTGGGTGAAGTCGGGTTTTTTGGAGGGGTGTGAGTGGGGGCCTTGGGGAGAAGCAGACAGATACACAGAGGCATGCCAGAACTCTTACTTAAATCCCCATCCTGTCCCCCCTAGGACTATAGCTGCCAGAAGAATAGCACCTGCGATGGACCCTATTATGATATTGGTGCCACTGGGACCTGCGCAGAGGAAGGAGGGGGGAGGAAGGGTGCGGAGGGGAACAAAAACAACACCACCAAAAACGCACGTCAGAGGACAGCATCGACACTGTACATCAACAACATCCGGAAAGAGAGAGAGAAAGAGATAGAAAGGGTACCCAAAGAAAGAGAGAATAAGAAAGGAAGTGGGGTGGAGGAAAGGGGGAGCGCGTGGGAGAGCGAGGGGAGATCAGGGAGACGACAGTTTTTAAAAAAGGAGGGTGTTTTTATTACTTCTTTCTCATCCCCCTCTCCTTGCTCTTTCAGCTGGACACCCTCTTGCTTAGGGTGGATTTGGTTTTTGTGGCCTATGAGAGCCTATGAGCCCTGTGTCAATGGAAAGGGAAAGGGGGATATCTAGTCAGTTGTACAACTGAATGCATTCAACCGAAATGTGCGTTCTGCATTTAACCCAACCCCTCTGAATCAGATACAGACTGTAAGGTAGGAAGGAAGACACTTGAAGATAGAAGCCAGGTGCCTGTAACTTATAGAAACACCCACTCAAACACACAGACACACGCATACAGTATACGCACACATGTAGAGACAAAGTCAGTCAGTTCCCCTTACTTTACTCCACTGCCCTTTCATCCAAAACATGACTAAGGCGATAGCTATCTGAAAAGTTAGACTATAGCTAACCTACACTCCATATATGTACACAAAGAGATAACGTGGTGGTAGACAGACAATGAGAGGGATACGATGAGAACAGACAGACAAACGGACAGACAGAGGAGCTTTGGACCTTTCTTCTCTGTGCTGGCAGGCGGCGTGGGGTCAGGGATGGGGTCAAAGACACTGCAGTCCTTCCCGGTGTAGTCCCTGTCACAGATACACTTCACCTCGTTACTGCATGTCTGAGAGAGAGAGAGCGAGAGAGAGAGCGAGAGAGAGCGAGAGAGAGAGAGAGAGAGAGAGAGAGAGAGAGAGAGAGAGAGAGAGAGAAACAGAAATATTAAAACAAAGGAGACAGTAATTGGAACAGTAATCAATGTTTACTTTTGAAAGCACAAACCCAACAAGGTAATATCCCTTTATTTAAATGCAAGCATGTGCGGTGAGGTGGTCCCTGTCTGTCTCCTCACCCCGTGGTCAGAGCAGGTGCGTCCCAGCGTGGAGCCGGAGCAGGTGCTGAGGTTGAAGGCTGCCACGGGGAGACAGCGGCGCTCCAGACACATCATGTTGGGGCCGCACGGCGTACCATCCTCTACATAGCCCAGGTCTGACCCATCCTCCAGCAGGACATGCCCCCCTCTGGACACACAGACACACAGATGGGAGAGGAGGAAGAGTAGAGAGGAGATGATCAAAAAAAGAGAGGAGAAAAGAGGAGGGAGAGGAGGAGGAGGAGGGAGAGGAGAAAGAGGAGGAGGAGAAAGAGGAGTAGTTGAGAGAAGGGGGAGAGGCGACGAGGGATAAAATATCAATCTATAAGAGTCTCCCGAACATAAAACATTAAAGGGGTAGAAAGGTACAACTCACCGGCAGTCCAGGTACTTGTTCTGGTGGTATATTGTAAGGCTGGTCACTTCCCCCTCCAGATCCCCAAACTTTGGCTTCACCGTCATATTGGCACAGAACAGGAAACCACACAGCACATCCCTGAGAGAACGAGAAAGAGAGAGAGAGAGAGAGAGAGAGAGAGAGAGAGAGAGAGAGAGAGAGAAAGAGAGAAAGACACAGAGAGAGAGAGAGATAGAGAAGGGGAGAGAGGGAGAGAGAGAGAGAGAGAGAGAGAGAGAGAGAGAGGGAGAGGGGGAGAGAGAGAGGGAGAGGGAGAGAGAGGGAGAGGAAAGAAGATGGGGGAGAAAAACAATCAGAATAATACAACTCTGGTCATGTCTATTGTGTAATAATGACTTATCACTCATGTGATAGAAGGCTCACGGCTTGTTGCACTGCAGCCATCCCTGGCCCTCAGGACTCGGCCCACAGTTGCCCTTCTCTGTGCCCTCTGCATTCAGCTTCTCATAGCAGAAGCGGTCTGCTGAATCTGAGACAGCACACACACAACACAACACACATTAGATCCATATCACCGCCGTCTGTAACTCAGATGAAGTTCCATATCAGTCCACCAGATGGCATAGGACTGTCATGGGCATGGGCATAGCCATAGAAACAGTACCAAGACATTACTACTGTCAAGTGAATAAATCAGGGGTGTGAAAGACATTCAAGAAATGAATTAATCATTAGTACTTACTGTAGCCCCACAGTCCCTTACACTGGCCATCGAGAGTCCTGCACCGACCACTATAACAACGACCCTGGGAGAGAGAGAGAGAGAGAGAGAGAGAGAGAGAGAGAAGAGAGAGAGAGAAGATGAAAACAAAGGATAACAGCAGGACAGGCATATCTCAACAACACACTGACTGCAGAGCAAAACCCCATTCAAACAAAGGTGTGCCTTACCTGACTACTGTCACACATGTATCCATCCAGCTTGTGCACATTATGTGGGCACTGCAACAGAAGTAAATGACATACAGTATGGTTTACCTCAGACCAACTCATGCTCCCAAAGACTCCATCTCCCAGCATGCACCAGGGAGATCGTGTAGCGTCGTACCTGGCTGGAGTCTCCTGTGCAGCTCTCTGGGATGTCACAGTCATTCACAGCCTGTCTGCACACCGCTCCTCTCAGCTCATACTGACACACAGGAACAACATCAGACACACATGACCTCTTACTGTCACGAGAGGTGGGCCACGTAGTAGCACCAACAGACCCGTAATACTCAAGATCGGATGCTTTTATCATTAAAACTTATTAATAAAAAGGTTTGGCAATGAAATGTTTGGTAATGAACGAGTTAAATACTGAAGAGGCACCGGCCTCCATAGAGTGGACTAGCTAGTGTGATGAGTAATATGTAAATGAGGCGGTGGTGGGAGTGGAGTAGAGGGACTCACCCTGCACCCACTGCAGCACAGTCCACTACTGCACATGGCATCGTGGGTCAGGGTACACTTCTTACAGCACGCTCCTCCACTACGGGCACACTCCTACAGACAAACACACACAGTCACTGAGACTGTTCCTCCTACCAACATTAACCCTCTCGTGTCACCGTGACAGTGTCTGTCTCAAACAGAACCCTAGTACCGTTATAGTGCCCTACTTTTAACCATGGCCCATAGGGCTGTGGCAGTAGTCCCATCCATGCTGGAGGGTTCTGGTCCCTCATCATGTATGGGTTACAGTTCCTTAAAGAGACCCTCACCAGCTGAGACCCACAGTCACACTCCTCCCCTGTCTCCACGAAGCCGTTCCCACACTCAGGAGGGTCCAACAGCTGACAGAGAGACAGAGGGATAGAGGCAGGCGAGAACAGACAGAGGGAGAGACAGTAGACAAGTAGGATGGGAGGAAGACAAGAGGGGTAGAAGGGACAAGGGAAGGTCGTAAAGAAGAGGAAGAGAGAGATAATCAAGGATGGGCACAGAGCTGTATGTAAATATCTAATATGGAGAAATGAGGACATTGGGATGAATTAATTAGGCTATATATAACGGCACTCCTGGGACCTTCAGCTTACACGCCACTCCCCACTAGACCGTCAGGCTAGGCCAGCCTCCCACATCCCTCACCCACACCAGCCTCACCTTGTTGGGCTTGTTGAAGAGGCAGCTCCCGCCCCCCTGGAGCAAGAACTGGATGTACTCGTCAACACTGCAGCGAGAAAACTTTCTGGGCAGGTAATATCTGTACACACAAAACAAGCACACACACACACACACACACACACACACACACACACACATACACATACACAGATACATACACAGATACAGGGAGAGAGAGAGAAGAGAGAGAGAGATAAAATGGTCAAAGCCAATGATCGTGTTTTTTCCAAAATTAAGTGCCAAATCAAATGTGACAATTTTTTTCTGCAATTTTGCAATCTGACTGAAATGTTACTATCTGTGGTATAAAAAAAACTGCTAATTGTAGTAGATGGATTTGACAATAGCTTATCAAATCACAATTGTACCATCTGGTATTAAATAAGCCGAAGCCAAACGCTTGTGAGAACATTATGTGTTCTGTCGACTGACGTACTGTATGTACAAGTATATGTAGTCCTAAAGTCAATCTTTACCCAGTGTCTTCCATGATACAACCAAGCCAAGAATCAGGACATCTGCAGTCTCCTGAGAGAGATGGAGAGAGGGAGGGAAAGGGAAACAAGGAGGGTGAAAGAGGGAGTGAAAAGTTGTGCGAAAAAAACGAGATGGAGCTGTGAGGGGAACGGCACCTCAGTACCTCCAGGCTCTGATCAGGCCCTACACCCAAACAAGGGCACTGCGTTCATCCGCCTGCTCGCCTCCCTACCACTGAGGAAGTACAGTTCCCGCTCAGCCCAGTCAAAACTGTTCGCTGCTCTGGCCCCCCAATGGTGGAACAAACTCCCTCACGACGCCAGGACAGCGGAGTCAATCACCACCTTCCGGAGACACCTGAAACCCCACCTCTTTCAGGAATACCTAGGATAGGATAAAGTAATCCTTCTCACCCCCTTAAAAGATTTAGATGCACTATTGTAAAGTGGCTGCTCCACTGGATGTCATAAGGTGAATGCACCAATTTGTAAGTCGCTCTGGATAAGAGCGTCTGCTAAATGACTTAAATGTAAATGTAAATGTAATGGTTAATGACATTAATCTTGACTAGAAGGAACTTACGTTTATTTAATGAGGTAAATCCTTGAGAATTTTTAAAAATAATTTCACAAGTAAAGTTTGAAATAAACTCAATCCATCGCTGCCTGTGCCATTCTTTCCATCCATCCCTTCCTCCCTCCTTTTACTGAATCCATGGGCTCGGTCTCCTGTCCCTGCCTCTCGCCTTAGTCTTTACACTATTCCTCCCTCCCTCCCTCCATCATCCATCCCCCTGATTTGACCATCCTTACCCGCAGAGCTGCGTATGTTATTCCACCTCATCCCAATGTTCTGACCCAGACTCTGGCACAGAGTGATGGCCATAGGACCCACGTTCCCATACTGGAACACAAACACACACATCCACCCTGTATCAATGGCGTTCTCTTTGACTGAAGTTACAATCCTCACATTCTTCACTGAAGAAACAAAGAAGTCAAAGAAGAGTCATTCTTAAATGTAGCAGTTGTGTCAGTTCCTAAACCATGAGCATGGACTATGAGCCCATTGTTGTGAGTCACAGTCCTTTGAAGCTGAGTAGGAAACACACAGGTCTCTCTTACCTCGTTGATGCCCCCTCCTCTGGTGAGAGAGCACACCCCTCCGGTGTAGGCCGCCCCACTGCGACTGCTCTGGAACGTACGCCCCCTGGAGCAGATGGAGGAGAACATGGGTCAAACCTGGACTAAAGGACCAGGACATATTGTAGTATATATAAACCGGCTGCAACCAGTCAACAATACTGATCTCGTCCAAAATGGCACCCTATTCCTTTTATAGTGCACTCCGTTTCACCAGAGCCCTCTGGTCAAAAGTAGTGCACTATTGAGGGAATGGTGTGGCATTTGGGACGCAAGCCACAGACTGCCCCAGGTTAGATACAGGAGCATATCAACCTCCTCTATTTTTAATTTCAGGGGGACATAGACAGGGAGGCGCTCACGAGAAGAGGTGCACGGTGTCACTTTGCTCCTTAATACTGTCCTTCCTGTACTTCATGAAGTTCTGCAGCGTCGTCAACGGGTCGGTCACCACGGGAACCATGTTGGCCGACGACCAGGTCTCCATGGCAACCAGCACAATGCGTGTGTTCAGCTGTTCCCTGTAAATCTGCAGGCCAAACATACACTGCTGGTATACACAAATTCATATCTAGGAGCATGGACATAATAAGTAAGATAAACTCAGCAAAAAGAAACGTCCCTTTTTCAGGACCCTGTCTTTAAAAGATCATTCGTAAAAATACAAATAACTTCACAGATCTTCATTGTAAAGGGTTTAAACACTGTTTCCCATGCTTGTTCAATGAACCATAAACAATTAATGAACATGCATCTGAGGAACGGTCTTTAAGACACTAACTGCTTACAAACGGTAGGCAATTAAGGTCAAAGTTATGAAAACTTAGGACACTAAAGAGGCCTTCCTACTGACTCTGAAAATCACTAAAAAGAAAGATGCCCAGGGTCCATGCTCATCTGCGTGAATGTGCCTTAGGCATGCTGCAAGGAGGCATGAGGACTGCAGATGTGGCCAGGGCAATAAATTGCAATGTCCGTACTGTGAGACGCTGTGAGACAGCGCTACAGGGAGACAGGAAGGACAGCTGATCGTCCTCGCAGTAGCAGGCCACGTGTAACAACATCTGCACAGGATCGGTACATCCGAACATCACACCTGCGGGACAGTTACAGGATGGCAACAACAACTGCCTGAGTTACACCAGGAACACACAATCCCTCCATCAGTGCTCAGAGGCTGGACTGAGGGCTTGTAGACCTGTTGTAAGGCAGGTCCTCACTAGACATCACCGGCAACAACGTCGCCTATGGGCACAAACCCACCGTTGTTGGACCAGACAGGACTGGTAAAAAGTGCTCTTCTCTGACGAGTAACATCTTACAGAAATAACTGGCAAATCTGGTGCAGTCCATGAGGAAGAGATGCACTGCAGTACTTAATGCAGCTGGTGGCCACACCAGAAACCGACTGTTACTTTTGATTTTGACCCCGCTTTGTTCAGGGACACATTATTCCATTTCTGTTAGTCACATGTCTGTGGAACTTGTTCAGTTAATGTCTCAGTTGTTGAATCTTGTTATGTTCATACAAATATTTACACGTTAAATTTCCTGAAAATAAACGATGTTGACAGTTGAGATGATGTTTATTTTTTTTGCTGAGTTTATGTGCAATTGTTCTCATAGGCTACAACTTAGCCTATGATTATTGACATGGCTTTAACTTCAACATAATATCATCATAAATGACGATGGGTATCAGTACAACAGGTAAGTATGAAGTGACAGAGCTCTTACTGCATCAGCCATATTGACCACTGCTTTGGCAAAGTTCCTGGCCTGGGTAGTGGAGCGTCGCAGCTGCACAAACTGCAGACAGACAGCAAACATTAGGTACAGTGTGTGTGCACGTCACACACACGCACGGACTCACACACATCAGTTCTTTTCAGAAATGGCCAACTCACCATTTCGTAGTCGTTGACCACCATCAGCTCGATGTATTTGGTCTCTGACTGCACGGTGGGCCTGCGCGGCAGCTGTCTCTTAGAGCGCCTCAGCACCTCACTGACCCGGGGATCCATCATCTGCTCATCACCATTACCTCTGGCTCTATCCCCCCCACTGTCGTCTGTGCAGTCTGGACACAATACAACATGGAGGACTGAGAAATGACATCAAAGAGCATGGATCGACCAATATCAATGTGTCTTCTCATTGGTAGGTATGAACATGAATGATTGTATAAAGGAGAGAGGATGTAGGATGTTGCCAGTACCTTGACAGTCTGGGGATAGTCTGACATCAGGCATCCTACGCACTAGGTGGGCCCCCTCAGTCTGGAGAGGAGTCAATGAGACACCAGGAGAAAACAATACCATCTTTACTACGTTGCTCCATATTCCTCATCTGTCTCCATGTTACTATGAATGAATGAATCAATAACATCAACACTACTCCACAGGGCTACCTATACCGCTGTCTCCCAACCACCACACACTCACCTGATTGGTCCTGTCGAAAAGAGGCTCAATCCCATAAGAGAACATCCCATCAGAAAACATACCACTGAGAGAATGAGAGAGAGAGAGAGAGACAGAGAGAGAGAGAGCGAGAGAGAGAGAGAGAGAGAGAGAGAGAGGGAGGGAACACATTCATTATATATCTGTAAGACTCCCATTGTATAGCAATAATATTAGTACATGAAGATCAAAGATACCATATAGCTTATCAAAGCCATAGTGCCAGTAATGTACCGAGTCAGTGTGGTGAGGCAAGGCCATTGACAGACAGTTTATAGCTATGGGGAGAATCTCACCATAGGCCAAGACAGGTGGAGAGAGCTGCCCAGGACTCTGGTAAGCCCCTCAACCTCCCTTGGTAGTAGCAGTGCTCCCCTCCCTGTGGACACAAAGATCATACCATTGTTAATATATAGTCACATGCTCAAGTAAGTTGACTGTGTAGTGGTACATTGGATTGCAGGTTTCCACACACTGACTGAGGAGGACGGTGATGCTCATTTCACAGTCCCCTAAAAACAACAACATGGAGTCCCCAGAAGTTGTGCTTTAAACAGTTTCTACTTCTATTCTCTCTCTGTCGCTCTCTCTCTCTCTCTCTCTCCCTCTCTTCCTCCCTCCCTCCATTATACTGCTTGCTGTATGTACTATACCTGACCTACTTGTCCTCAACTCTACTTTATTCCAATCCACTCTATTCCACTCTACTCTATTCCACTCTACTCTATTCCACTCTACTCTATTCCACTCCAATCTATTCCACTCTACTCTATTCCACTCTACTCTATTCCACTCTACTCTATTCCAATCCACTCTATTCCACTCTACTCTATTCCACTCTACTCTATTCCACTCTAATCTATTCCACTCCACTCTATTCCACTCTACTCTATTCCACTCTAATATATTCCATTCTAATCTATTCCAATCTAATCTATTCCACTCCACTCTAATCTATTCCATTCTAATCTATTCCACTCTACTCTATTCCACTCTACTCTATTCCACTCTACTTTAGCTACCGGTCTGACAATGGAGGGGTCTTCTGTGCAGGGAGTTTATAAATAAATCCAACATTGTGTTACCCCACAGTGGGAACAGCTTGGAAAGGACAACATGGAGTGAGAATGCATTGGGCTGGCTAAGAATAAACCTGTATCCCAACCGGCCGTGATTGGGAGTCCCATAGGGCGGCGAAACAATCTGGCCGGTGTAGGCCGTCATTGTAAATAAGAATTTGTTCTTAAGTGACTTGCCTAGTTAAATAAAGGTTCAATTTCAAATGCAAAATTGAGCAGTGGATGTCAAAGTGTGGAAGAGGAGGAGCACACACACGAGACCTCAACACAGATGAGGAGGAGGAGGGCATCCAGCTACAACACTAATGCTCATTCTGAGTAAAACATCTACCTTGCCTGCAACCACCTGAGCCCCATCCTTCATTGGTGTGAAAGAGCTGGCCGAGTGTAACACTTAAAATGTTTAAAACAATGACTTTTAAAACTGCAGAGCAGATAAAACTATCGGCAGTAAAAACATCCCCTTGGTTGGAGAACTACCCAAACACTTACTACACATGGTTAGAAAGCACAGTAACAATTAAACACAGTAACAATTAACAAGACAATTAGCAGTTGGGGTGTGTGCAGCCAGTAATCAGGACACGCTATGGAATGTTTGAATTGAATGGCAAATAAACAGCAATACAAAGACAAGCATATTAGGCTACATGCTTGGACAGTTATACACTCGGTGGTCTGTTTATTTGGTACACCCATCTAGTAATAGGTCGGACCACCCTTTGCCCTCCAGAACAGCCCAGATTCTTCGGGGCATGTAAACGTTGCGCAATTGGTATCAAGGGACCTAACGTGTGCCAGGAAAACATTCCCCACACCATTACACCACCGCCACCAGCCTGTACCGTTGACACCAGGCACTATGCGGCCATGGACACTGCTTACACCAAATCCTGACTCTGCCATCAGCATGACGTCACAGGAACTGGGATTCATCGGCCCAGGCGAAGTTCTCCCACTCCGCAGTTGTCCGTTCTGCACACCACTGTTGTACTAAGCTGTTATTTGCCTGTTTGTGACCCATCTGTTAGCTAGCCATTCTCCTTCGACCTCTCATCAACGAGCTGATTTCGCCCACAGCACTGACGCTGACTGGATGTTTTTTGTTTGTCGCACCATTCTCGGTAAACCCTGGACACTGTCGTGCCTTAAAAGCCCAGGAGGTCGGACATCTCTGAGATACTGGAACTGGCACGCCTGGGCACGCCTGGAACTGGCACGCCTGGAACTGGCATGCCTGGCACCGGCGATCATACCACTCAAAGTAGCTTAGGTCTCTCATTTAGCTCATTCTAACTTTCAATTGAACAGTAACTGAATGACTTGATGCCTGTCTGCCTACTTTATATAGCAAGGACGGCCACGCGACTCACTGTCTGTAGGAGCGAACCATTTTCATGAACGGGGTGGCCACTGAGTATAATCTCAAGCCCAGGTGAAGGCCTCTCCTTCACAATTAGTCTCATTCAAAAGATTAGAAAACCTTTCCCGTAATGGCTGATCTAAAGTAGTCATTGAGCCACTACTGAGTATGAGATTGGGATAGCAGGAATACAAAACCACTCTAATAAAAGCAGAGATAGAGACACAGTAACCACAGCTGGCATAGAGTCAAGCGCTCTGCCTGGTCTGGCTGGTCTGGGAGTGTGAGTATGTGGCTCCATCCCTGCAGGCGTACTGTACTGTACCTCCCACCCACACCACTGCTCTCTAAAGGAACCAACTGTCTGCAAACACACACACACACACATAGAAGGACTCTCTCTGATACCATCACCCATCCTGCCATTGTATTCACTGGCCTTGAACTCAAATTGTTCCTCTTCCTTCTTCTCCACTTTCTCTCTCTCTCTCTCTCTCTCTCTCTCTCCTCTCTCTCTCTCTCTCTCTCTCTCTCTCTCTCTCTCTCTCTGTCTCTCTGTCTTCTTTCATTCTCCTCTCTGCCAAGAACTTAATGACACTGCAGAGCCGACTTGTTGCCATGGGAACAAGCTCCTGATTGGCTAGTGAGGGCAGAGGGAGAGTTGGGAATGAGAGTGGGTGGGGATGAGAGGGAGGCTCTTGCTGAGGCTGGGGGGCGAGGGGCAGTTAGTAACGTGTGTAGTACAATGAACCAAATAGAAAAAACACTACTTTTCCTCAATGGTTTTCTAGAGGCACTGACATTCCTGTAGTAGTCTACAAGCCACTCAATCACACTGTAGCATTCATTCATTTTGGTTAGACGGTGGTCAATACTAATGTCATTTCAATCTGATAAGTGCCGCCAACAGGATGTATGTATCTGATTTCAGTAAGACACTAAACAGATCTCTGTAGCCTACTGGACAATAGCATACAATGTCAACATTATGTCAACAGGATGTCTACAGTATGTCTACAGTACGTCTACAGTACGTCAACCGTATGTCTACAGCATGTTTACAGTACGTCTACAGTATGTCAACCGTATGTCAACCGTATGTCTACAGTATGTCAACAGTATGTCTACAGTACATCAACAGTACGTCAACAGAATGTCTACAGTACGTCTACAGTATGTCTACAGTACGTCAACAGTATGTCAACAGTATGTTTAGAGTACGTCTACAGTATGTCAACAGTACGTCTACAGTATGTCTACAGTACGTCTACAGTATGTCTACAGTAGGTCTACAGTATGTCAACAGTATGTCTACAGTACGTCTACAGTACGTCAACAGTACGTCTACAGTACGTCAACCGTATGTCTACAGTACGTCAACCGTATGTTCTCAACTAGCCTACCTGGTTAAATAAAGGTGAAATAAATAAACACAAATGTCTACAGCATGTCTACAGTATGTCAACCGCATGTCTACAGTACGTTTACAGTACGTCTACAGTATGTCAACCGTATGTCTACAGTATGTCAACCGTACGTCTACAGTACGTCTACAGTACGTCAACCGTATGTCTACAGTACGTCTACAGTATGTCTACAGTACGTCAACCGTATGTCTACAGTATGTCTACAGTACGTCAACCGTATGTCTACAGTACGTCTACAGTACGTCAGCCGAATGTCTACAGTATGTCAACCGTATGTCTACAGTACGTCTACAGTACGTCTACAGTACGTCTACAGTATGTCAGCCGTATGTCTACAGTACGTCAACAGTACGTCAACAGTACGTCTACAGTATGTCTACAGTACGTCAACCGTATGTCTACAGTATGTCTACAGTACGTCTACAGTACGTCTACAGTATGTCAACCGTATGTCTACAGTATGTCAACAGTATGTCTACAGTATGTCTACAGTACGTCTACAGTATGTCTACAGTATGTCAACCGTATGTTTACAGTATGTCAACAGTATGTGTACAGTACGTCTACAGTACGTCTACAGTATGTCAGCAGTATGTCAGCAGTATGTCTACAGTACGTCTACAGTATGTCTACAGTATGTCAGCAGTATGTGTACAGTATGTCTACAGTACGTCTACAGTACGTCTACAGTATGTCTACAGTACGTCTACAGTATGTCAGCAGTATGTCTACAGTACGTCTACAGTATGTCAGCAGTATGTCAGCAGTATGTCTACAGTACGTCTACAGTATGTCAACAGTACGTCTACAGTATGTCTACAGTATGTCAGCAGTATGTCTACAGTACATCTACAGTATGTCTACAGTACGTCTACAGTATGTCTACAGTACGTCTACAGTATGTCAGCAGTATGTCTACAGTACGTCTACAGTATGTCAGCAGTATGTCAGCAGTATATCTACAGTACGTCTACAGTATGTCTACAGTATGTCAGCAGTATGTCTACAGTATGTCTACAGTATGTCAACAGTACGTCTACAGTATGTCTACAGTATGTCAGCAGTATGTCTACAGTACATCTACAGTATGTCTACAGTACGTCTACAGTATGTCTACAGTACGTCTACAGTATGTCAGCAGTATGTCTACAGTACGTCTACAGTATGTCAGCAGTATGTCAGCAGTATGTCTACAGTATGTCAGCAGTATGTCAGCAGTATGTCTACAGTACGTCTACAGTACGTCTACAGTACGTCTACAGTACGTCAGCAGTATGTCAGTCAGTATGTCTACAGTACGTCTACAGTATGTCTACAGTATGTCTACAGTATGCAGAAAACACAGTAGCTTTTTCAGAGGTATGGTTAGAACTTCTATTATAACTAAGGCCATGTGTTTCGCGCAATCATGTGACATAGCAAGAATTTATCCTGCATTTTAAGCCTTATCCAAAAATGATTTATACCAAAAATGAAAGCAGTTGTTTGAGGATGGATTTGACATTAAAAGAACAGTTTGTTGAAAAAACTTTAAACAACGGTTTAAATCCAGGCATATCAAATGATTGTGCAAAATACAGGGCCCTAATTATAACACACACACACATACACACACACACACACACACACACACACACACACACACACACACACACACACACACACACACACACACACACACACACACACACACACACACACACACACACTACCATAGACTGCGAGGGTTTGCCGTCTTGGTGGAAGTGCCGCTCCACGTAGTCTGAGGACAGGAGGTTGCTGCAGAGAGAAAACACAGAGCCACCTCTGTTATTATGAACAGACACCTCTCTCACAAAATATACCGCAAGCCGAGCTCTACGCTACGTCTAAGACAACGAGGCGCATCCGTCATGTTTAGGATTTATCCTCGTTCTCTGCATATCTATTCTGCTTGGGAATAGATACGCAGTCTGTACGAATATGGTCCGTTCTTAAACGGAATTCCATTTCAGAGTTCATGCATGAGGGCGTTGTGTAATGCATGGCTGTAGCGTACAGCATATGGATGTGATTTATGATGTTATCGTAGCCAGGCAGTAGCCGTAACAGAGTAGCGGTGGTCTGGCTGCTGTGTTGACTCCTTTACTGTGCTGTAGGGGAGTTACAGTACATTAAGCACATTAATAATAAAGTCATGACAATCCGGGCCACTCTCTCTCTCTCTTTCTCTGTCTCCCCCATCCCCCTTTCTCTCTTTCTGTCTCTCCTCTCTCTCTCTGTCCCCCCATCCTCCTCTTTCTCTCTTTCTGTCTCCTGTCTCCTCTCTGTCTCCCCATCCCCTCTTTCTCTCTTTCTGTCTCCTGCCTCCTTTTTCTCTCTCTGTCCCCCCCATCCCCCTCTTTCTCTCTTTCTCTCTTTCTGTCTCCTGTCTCCTCCCTCTCTCTCTGTTCCCCATCCCCCTCTTTCTCTCTTTCTGTCTCCTGTCTCCTCTCTCTCTCTGTCTCTCTCTGCCTCACCATCCCCCTCTTTCTGTCTCCTGTCTCCTCTCTCTCTCTCTCTCTCTCTGTGTCCCCCCCATCCCCCTCTCTCTCTTTCTGTCTCCTGTCTCCTCCCTCTCTCTCTGTCCCCCATCCCCCTCTTTCTCTCTTTCTGTCTCCCGTCTCCTCTCTCTCTGACTCACCATCCCCCCTCTTTCTCTCTTTCTGTCTCCTGTCTCCTCTCTCTGTCCCCCCATCCCCTCTCTCTCTTTTCTCTCTTTCTGTCTCCTGTCTCCTCCTCTCTCTCTGTCCCCCCCATCCCCCTCTTTCTCTCTTTCTGTCTCCTGTCTCCTCTCTCTCTGACTCACCATCCCCCTCTGTCTCTCTTTCTGTCTCCTGTCTCCTCTCTCTGTCCCCCATCCCCCTCTTCTGTCTCCTGTCTCCTCTCTCTCGCTCCCTCTGTCCCCCCATCCCCCTCTTTCTCTCTTTCTGTCTCCTCTCTCTCTCTCTCTCTCTCTCTGTCCCCCCATCCCCCTCTTTCTCTCTTTCTGTCTCCCGTCTCTCTCTCTCTTCTCTCTCTCTAGGGTGGGTAGCTGTATTGAAGGAGCTCTCGGGGTCTCTGTGTCCCTGACGCTCCACTAAGCATTTCATCATGTGTCATACATGGAAGGAGAAAAGTGTATTTGCTAACGGTAGCGGTTATGGAAATGCCAACGTTGATGATTGTGGCGATTAAGGAAATACGGACTGATGGAAATGGGGTGCGGCGAATACGTCAATCAAGTTGACAAATCAAATGTACTCACTGGTTTAACTCCATGTCCAGGGTGAAGGTGTGTCCGAAGGTTTCCACCAGGAAACAACTCTGGGCCAAATGGACTGGCTTAAATAGGGAGAAGGTGAGATGAGGATCGAAAGAGAGAGAGAGAGAGAGAGAGAGAGAGAGAGAGAGAGACATTACAGGAAGAACCACTTAAAAGTAAACCACTCTAATAGCGGTTCGCCCATTTGGTGAGTCACAATGAAAGCTTTCATTCTGTAAGAAGTATCACAAACCAACACATGTACTGTACAAATGCATTTCTGCCAGCGCAATACTGCATATGTATCAAAAGCACTTTAGCAGCTAACATAGTCGGATTGATAAAGTGTCCATTGATTTGGCTGGACTGAATCCATTCCAACAGGCAGTACGGAAGCCATCCAGGAAGTGCATTTGTATTCAGCGATAGAGATGGACGGGAAGAGGGTTTACGGGAAAGGAGAAAGCTTTACATTTCCATCTACATTAAGCTGGTGTGAAGCCAATGTGTTCCTACTGTCGGCTGCCAATAAAAATGGAGAGGTAAAGAGAAGGCAATGAGGAGCTTTACTGGCTGCCAGAGATTTATAGCAGTCAAAACACAGTGTCGCCAAAAGCCCAAACAGTGCCAGCATTCAATCCCAGCCCACTGTAATTCTGTCTGCAGGATACAGGCTGCAGTGAATCGTTGGACTTTCACTGAGACAAGACTCCCATTCGGAAATCATTCCCTCCAAGGATTCCACACCACTCAACTTCAGCTGGAGCAGGGCGAGGGCAGTTCTGCTTGGCTAAAGGAAGGATTCAAATGTGGTGTCATGGATATCAATCCAAGGAGTTCTGTAACGTTTTAATGTGTGAAGAAATCAAGACGGTTTATTTTGGTCAATCAACAGATCAGTAGATTTGTTTGAATCGATCAGTATTTACCAGCCCTGAATCATAACATCCCTCAGGATATTTAGGTGGCAACCAACAGCACCCCTGTCTGTAACATCAAGGCATCTTGATACTGTTCTAATGCCAGTCAGTCCTACGGGAACCTTGGGATGGCAGGTTCATTACTCAGTAACAACCAGTGATTGTAAATCAATCTGAAACATGCTGTAGAAACAGATGTGTCTTCACTTCCAGTCCATTGATTAAAAAAAGACATCTGAGGAAACAGTAGGCTGTACAACTTGGAATCAAAGTTTACCTATGGAAAAGTTGATCAATTCATGAGTCAGAATGACAGCTAGGAAAATTCCATCTAAACTTATTTAGAATCCTCTGTAAAAAAAAATTAAAAAAGAAGAAAAATATCACTTTAAAAAAATAGAACTAAGGCAAAAAAAAAGTATTACTTGTAACCAACAGAACCCTCCTAATTAAGTAAAAATATCACCCTTTACAAATGAAACCACTTCTCAAAAACATCTCCAAAAACAACAGCACCGGGCTTTTACACGATCCCCATCCAAATACCCATGAGCCTCTTTAAATATTTCAATCACATCCCACGGTAGGTTAAACCAAGCAGCGTAATGAGAGCCAGATTTATCTCCAGATGAGTGTAATGATTCTCTCAACCAACTCAACTCAACACTCAACCCACCAGAAGGGTATATTACAAAACAGGATCAATAAGTTAGCCAGGTAACATTGATTAACAACCAGAAATAGCTATTGATTTTCTGATTCTTTAAGAGCTTAACTTAGAAATGTGTTTTTAGTTGTTGAATCACTTCGACCATACTCATTTCAAGCTTATCCTTAAAACAAATGAAGTTATTTCAGAATATTTAGGTGAGTTATCTTGTTAACTCATTGATCTCTGGTGTCCCACTGATAGATATAGACCTACATAGAATCACACCCTCAATCCCACTTACAACTTCCTCTTCAGAGAAAGAGAGCGGGTGTATGATTTCTTTCTTTAAAGAAAGGGGTTGGAGGGTGAGGTAGAGATAAAAGGGGAAAAAAGAGGGGGATTTTGTACCAGTGGAGATTTTAGCCCAAGTAGCACTTCTCACACAGGCCTGTTGAATCACTGATGGGGACATAAACTCAGTGAAAAAATAAAATGTCCCTTTTTCAGGACCCTGTCTTGATAATTCGTAAAAATCCAAATAACTTCACAGATCTTCAATGAACCATAAACAATTAATGAACATGCACCTGTGGAGCGGTTGTTAAGACACTAACAGCTTACAGACGGTAGGCAATTAAGGTCACAGTTATGAAAACTTAGGACACAAAGAGGCCTTTCTACTGACTCTGAAAAACACCAAAAGAAAGATGCCCAGGGTCCATGCTCATCTGAGTGAATGTGCCTTAGGCATGCTGCAAGGAGGCATGAGGACTGTAGATGTTGCCAGGACAATAAATTGCAATGTCTGTACTGTGAGATGCCTAAGTCAGCGATACACGGAGACAGGACAGACAGTTGATCGTCCTCGCAGCGGCAGACCACGTATAACAACACCTGCACAGGATCGGTACATCCGAACGTCACACCTGCGGGACAGGTACAAGATGGCAACAACAACTGCCCGAGTTACACCAGGAACGCACAATCCCTCCATCAGTGCTCAGACTGTCCGAAATAGGCTGAGAGAGGCTGGACTGAGGGCTTGTAGGCCTGTTGTAAGGCAGGTCCTCACCAGACATCACCGGCAACAACGTTGCCTATGGGCACAAGCCCACTGTCGCTGTACCAGACAGGACTGGCAAAAAGTGCTCTTCTCTGATGAGTCGCGGTTTTGTCTCACCAGGGGTGATGGTCAGATTCGCGTTTATCGTCGAAGGAATGAGCCTTTCACCGAGGCCTGTACTCTGGAGCAGGATCGATTTGGAGGTAGAGGGTCCGTCATGGTCTGGGGCGGTGTGTCACAGCATCATCGGACTGAGCTTGTTGTCATTGCAGGCAATCTCAATGCTGTGCGTTACAGGGAAGACATCCTCCTCCCTTATTTGGTACCCTTCCTGCAGGCTCATCCTGACATGACCCTCCAGCATGACAATGCCACCAGCCATACTGCTCGTTCTTTGCATGATCTCTTGCAAGACAGGAATGTCAGTTTTCTGCCATGGCCAGCAAAGAGCCCAGATCTCAATCCCATTGAGTAAGTCTGGGACCTGTTGGATCTGAGGTTGGCGGCAAGGGTCATTCCCCCCAGAAATGTCCGGGCACTTGCAGGTGCCTTGGTGGAAGAGTGGGGTGACATCTTACAGCAAGAACTGGCAAATCTGGTGCAGCCAGTACATGTCCAGGCCCGTCTGAAGTTTGCTAGAGAGCATTTGGATGATCCAGAAGACGATTGGGAGAATGTCATATGGTCAGATGAAACCAAAATATAACTTTTTGGTAAAAACTCAACTCGTCGTGTTTGGAGAACAAAGAATGCTGAGTTGCATCCAAAGAACACCATACCTACTGTGAAGCATGGGGGTGGAAACATCATGCTTTGGGGCTGTTTTTCTGCAAAGGGACCAGGACGACTGATCCGCGTAAAGGAAAGAATGAATGGGGCCATGTATCGTGAGATTTTGAGTGAAAATCTCCTTCCATCAGCAAGGGCATTGAAGATGAAACGTGGCTGGGTCTTTCAGCAGGACAATGATCCCAAACACACCACCCGGGCAACGAAGGAGTGGCTTCGTAAGAAGCATTTCAAGGTCCTTGAGTAGCCTAGCCAGTCTCCAGATGTCAACCCCATAGAAAATCTTTGGAAGAAGTTGAAAGTCCGTGTTGCCCAGCAACAGCCCCAAAACATCACTGCTCTAGAGGAGATCTGCATGGAGGAATGGGCCAAAATACCAGCAACATTGTGTGAAAACATTGTGAAGACTTACAGAAAACGTTTGACTTCTGTCATTGCCAACAAAGGGTATATAACAAAGTATTGAGATAAACTTTTGTTATTGACCAAATACTTATTTTCCACCATAATTTGCAAATAAATTCATAAAAAATCCTACAATGTGTTTTTCTGGATTTTTTTTCTCATTTTGTCTGTCATAGTTGAAGTGTACCTATGATGAAAATTACAGGCCTCTCTCATCTTTTTAAGTGGGAGAACTTGCACAATTGGTGGCTGACTAAATACTTTTTTGCCACACTGTATACAAAATAAAAATATAAACGCACTATGGAACAATTTCAAAGATTTACTGAGTTACAGTTCATATAAGGAAATCAGTCAATTGAAATAAATTCATTAGGCCCTAATCCGGGGCGGCAGGGTAGCCTAGTGGTTAGAGCGTTGGACTAGTAACCGAAAGGTTGCAAGTTCGAATCTGTCGTTCTGCCCCTGAACAGGCAGTTAACCCACTGTTCCTAGGCCGTCATTGAAAATAAGAATTTGTTCTTAACTGACTTGCCTAGTAAAATAAAGGTAAAATAAAAAAAATATATATAAAAAATATAAAAATCTATGGCTTTCACATGACTGGGAATACAGATATGCATCTGTTGGCCACAGATATATATAAAAAAAAAGGTAGAGGCATGGATCAGAAAACCAGCCAGTACCATTTGCCTCATGCAGTGCAAAACATCTCCTTCGCATAGAGTTGATCAGGCTTTCGACTGTGGCCTGTGGAATGTAGTCCCACTCCTCTTCAATGCCTGTGTGAAGTTGCTGGATATTGGCGGGAACTGGAACACGCTGTTGTACACATTGATCCAGACACCAGAGCATCCCAAACATGCTCAATGGGTGACATGTCTGGTGAGTATGTTGGCCATGAAAGAACTGGGACATTTTCAGATTCCAGAAGCAGATGAATGTCACGACAATGGGCATCAGGATCTCATCGCGGTATCTCTGTGCATTCTAATTGCCATCGATAAAACGCAATTGTGTTCCTTGCCTGTACGTTACTTATACCTGCCCATACCATCACCCCACCACCACCATGGTGAACTCTGTTCATAACAGCAAACCACTCACCCACACAACGCAAATACTGCGGTTGTGAAGCCAGTTGAACGTACAACCAAATTCTCTAAAAATGACATTGGAGGCGGCTTATGGTAGAGAAATTAACATTACATTCTCTGGCAACAGCTCTGGTGGACATTCCTGTAGTCAGCATGTGAATTGCACTCTCCCTCTAAACTTAAGACATCTGTGGCATTGTGTTGTGTGACAAAACTGCACATTTTAGAGTGGGCTTTCTTGTACCCAGCACAAGGTGTAATGATCATGCTGTTTAATCAGCTTCTTGATATGCCACACCTGTCAAGTGGATAGATTATCTTGGCAAAGGAGAAATGCTCACTAACAGGGATGTAAACAAATGTGTGCACAAATTTTGAGAGAAATAAACTATTTGTGCATATGGAACATTTCTGGGTTCTTTTATTTCAGCTCATAAAACATGAGACCAACACACATGTTGCGCTTACATTTTTGTTCAGTGTATATACAAGCAAGCTGAAGACACCTGGAGGTTCAGAGTAAGAACAGCACACCTGCCAGTCACAGAGTGGAAGTTAGGGCATTATGGGACTGATGATAGACTTGTGCAGTTTGGGATGGGATCTTATGATACACTTGAAAACAAGAGACAGGCCAAAACAGGCAAGACAGGGTTCGCACAAGTAATTTGGGTGGGGAGAAACCATGACAGTGTCAACAATGAACTGGGAATTTAATGCAAGAGAGAGAACGAAAACGAATAAATAACACCCCAATAAGAACCACACCCACTTCTCCAATGCAGACAGTGGTCTATACTTACGGGGGTACCTCCCGTGGTATTCTTCATACGAGTATCCAAATAGCCGTGGGACATTTCTTCCTCCGACTCCATCTGCTGCACCAGCCGCTTTGGATAGGCGACTTCGACCGCAATGTCGTTACGGTCTCCCCGCTCCTCTGGCGAGAACCAATCCCACAAACTCGCATCCCGCAGCAAAGTCGACCTGCCGTCGCCTGTAAACGCAGGAGTCCTGATAACTGCCAACTTTAAACCACACACGGTTTATCACACAGAAAAACGATACTTATTTTTTTTTTAATGACATTTGACATAAATAGGCTGATATGGCACCGCGTCAGGCGCTGGTTCTACAGTACGTGCTTGATATAAAAGGCGACAGCGCTGCGGTGAAAATGTGTTGATGCAGCAAATCTACCGCATCCGTAGAACTGAAGGAGAGGGATTTTATTAAAAACACTACGTTCTTGGCACAGGGGCAACTATCTCCAGCTGCGCGCTACCCCCACACACACTATTGTAGACTAGTCTACAGAGGAAGAAGTGATTGCAGATGCAAAAATTGGGGAAAGCCTACATCGGGCAGGGGTAAACATGGAAATGAAAAGGGTGCTTTCTCCCTCTCCCGTCATCCCTCTTACCTGACACGGCAAGCCTCTCACCCACTGCAGCAAAGACCAAGCACCACACCGCCAGCATGATGTTCACATATTCCCCCGAATTAACATCGAGTGCGTTACAATGTAACAGGCGCAGATAAAAAGAAAACCGATGCTCAAACGATTATGGCGAGAGAGAAAAAACACCGAATGAATCTGGTTGACAGCTGACGCTCGTCCTCTCATCTCCCCATTCAACTCGTAGCATACAGTCTCACCGATATCAGGCAATTTAATTAAATAGCCTATCACCAAATGAAGAAAAAAAACAGGCCTAATAGCCTATGCCAGAGCCGATCAATATTGGAATTGGCAAATTAGCCTAGATTATGTAGAATAGGTCAAATGGGGAGATTTGAGTGCACGTATGCATACATCCTACATGATTGTGTGTGTTTAAGCTGTATGTATGCATGAGTGTATGCGAATCTGCGGTATGTGGAAATGGTAGATAGAAAATGAACAGAATTGCGTTGGGTCTGCGGTGATGAGGACACGTGGGACCATAGTACCCTCCCCTCATTCTATCTCCAAGCGTCCTTCCGTTGCCATGCAGTTCTCTATCTGCACAAGAGCGGATGCGACAACCCGGGTACCAAGGTGCCAATTGAGGTAAACATAGTAGGGTTGTGTGTGTTCATTCATTTTCTATGAGGACTTATGGATTGCTTGAGTCAACACGAGTAATTCATGAAGATCCTGAATAGATAGGTTCATCCATGGATGGATGAGGTGGGGGAAAAAGTTCTTCAGAGAAAACACAATAGCCTGCAGTATCCTATAGAAATGGACTTTCATTGTCCAGGGGCCTACATATTGGTCAGTATTGTGGTGCAGCTAAACTCACTAACAGAACGTATTGTAGTGAACAAAATGGAGATCCACACAGCAATTGAAAAGTGGTATCTAATAGCAGGACATGGTGCAACCATTGTGCCCAGAGGTGTGTATGGTAAATAGAGACACCATTCTCCCTCCCTATCTCCAGCTGTCCACTACCACGAGGAGACACAGAAGCTGCAGGCACACATCGATAAATGGGACAGTGATGAGCGATGACAAGCTATTGCTGGAAGAAGTGGGCTTGACTAGCAGGCTGTGTGTGTGTTGGAGCTGATAAGAAGTGTCCTGAGGTGACTCCATGTAAGCTGGATGTCTTAGATGATCATACAGAGAGCTGAATGTGCAGAACGAGGGCTATTGTTGTCCACAGAATAATAATCATGCCATAATGTGCCATTTCATTTAAAGGAGAATTGAGTTTTTTTTACAACCAAGTCAACATTTTTGATTGAAATGGAATGTTATAGAAGGGTCCAGACTAGAGGTCTTCACTATTCTGACTGAACCCGAATACCAGAGACCTGGCCTGGGAACCGAGTGGGTCTGGGTCCAAAATTCTATCTTCTCCCTCGGGTCTGGGTCGGGTCCTGTTTGTTTGTCATTGGGTCTTGGGTCTATGTAACTATAGCTGATAGACCCGAGTGGACCCGAATGGACCTGACCACAGCTTTGTATAGCCTATAGCATATTTATTTTACGCTAATATGGTGAATTTATTGACATATTTATTAACATATAAATACATATTTATTAACAAAAAGAGCAACTTGGCTGATTTTTGGGTCACTCGGTTCCAATCGGTTCTGGTCTAGACCCGGAACCCGTTAGATACAGGTACAGGTCGAGTCTAGGTCTGGTTGTCGTTGGGTCTATTCGGGTTCAGGTCTGATTTTCTCCGGTCTACGTCCTCCTTTTTTTTGTTGATGATCGGGTCTGTTTGGGTCCAGGTCCAACTTTTTGGACCCAAGAAGACCACTTTTTTGGTGATTTCACTTATTTTTGAGACACTTACCCCAACCGGCAATTTACTTCCTCATCCTCATCGTGCAGTACGGGGGCTCTGAAAAAACATGAACAAATGCTCCAAAAATACCCAAATATGTCATTTTAAAAATGGAAACACTCTCAGTATAGTGATGTTGGTCCCTCAGATTTGTGTGCTAAAAATGAGAACTCGAAAGTGAATATCTTCTCCTCAGCCACCCAGGCCATGGGTCACCCAGACCATCCTTCTACTTCAGGAGAGCCCGTATAGCTGGAGTGCACTAAGGCCATGACTGAGATGCACTTGCCAACTTTGCGTTCTGCCTAATGCTGCATTCATATTCATAACCAAGTGGGAAGTTGGTCATTTCCAGTTGTGAAGTAGTAAATATGAGTTGAATGCATTCATGCGCTTTGAACTTGTTGAGAAACGCTGATTAGCTCATGGCAAACAAGCTGGGTCAACAATAAACTAAAATTACAGCTATCATGCTCACATAATTTAATAGATTGCATTTAATTCATAGGGTAATTTTTTCAACCTTAATCATATCATAATCAACTTTTACCAGTTGAATATAGACACAAATATAAGACTATTTTATATTACACATTCAAGTAAACACTTTATAAAAATATGCAAATGAGGTGAAATCTCATTAAATATATGCATATCGTGCAAATCCATTTTTCTGGACACTGAATGAAGTCAGCCTAAATATTTTGATTTCATTTTGTTGAGACACTCCAGGACCGGACTTGTCCAGAGCAGATTGTGGATAAATAATTTTTTCAAATTTCCATCTGTAAAATACTAAAGACATAAAACGTCAAATGCAATTTTGAGGTATTTTTACAAAGAAAGTGTTATTTACAATAAACAATTTACAACATATCAACCATAAAAAAAAATGTATGAATGCAGATGCTTCTGAAGCTGAGAAAAAATGATTTGGCATGTGGGAAGAGTCTGCCTTTCGGGAAATGGCAGTTAAAGACAAATACACTGAATTTAGACTAACAAACGCCAAACGCCTATTTAGACCTAATCACCATCTCTTCAAAGTTACTAAATATAGTCCAGTTTGTAACACTCTCTATGAATTGGGATGTTAAATGCTGTGTAAATTTAATGTCATGAGATTTGAAATTATTGAGGTATATCCATTTTAAAGTGGATAAAATTAATTAAAATAATATTACTGGATCAAAATACCAACAAATCTAAAAATGTATAAGTAGATGCATGTGGGAGAAGTCGGAGCTCAGGGATTACCAGTAAGAGGGGCGTTCATTATTTTTCCCAATACCGTCTATGAATGAAGGTTATGAAGGCAGCATACGAACAGCCCCTATCCGTGGTATATTTAAGCTAAAATACTCGAGGAGGTGTGGTATATGGCCAATATACCATGGATATGGGATGTTCCTATGCAGGTAGCCTAGTGGTTAGAGTGTTGGATTTATAACCGAAAGGCTGCAAGATCAACTCCCCGAGCTGACAAGGTAAAAATCTGGCATTTAACCCACTGTTCCTAGGCTGTCATTGAAAATGAGAATTTGTTCTTAACTGACTTGCCTAGTTAAATAAAGGTTTAAAAATGCATGACACAATGAGGAGTGCCTGGATACAAGTGCCTTATTATTATTTATTTTTTAACCCCCTTCTTTTAAAAGCCGCTCGTTTAACCAATGTGTTTAACCAATGTGTCGTCAGCCTGCAGGCACCCGGCCTGCCACAAAGAGTCGCTAGAGCCACGTAAAAATGTGTAAACTTTATTTAACTAGGTAAGTCAGTTAAGATCTAACTCTTATTTACAATGACGGCCTACATTGGCCAAACTCAACAATGCTGCACCACCCTATGGGACTCCCAATCACAGCCAGTTGTGATACAGCCTGGATTTGAAACAGGGTGTCTGTAGTACTGAGATGCAGTGCCTTAGACTGCTGTGCCACTCGGGACAATTGTGCGCTGCCCTATGGGACTCGGCTGGGGTGCCTTATTTCTATTATAAACTAGTTACAAACATAATAACAGTAAACAAGAAATGTTGCGTCCAATCCTTGGGATTGGTAATAATAGTTTCGTTTGATCAAGGAATTAATAAACTCTTGCACCAAAAAAGGTGTACATCCTTATCTCTCTCTCAAATCTGTAGTAAGATATGCCACCCTCTGCTGTAAGAATACAGTAGTTGCGTCGCAGCGTGTTGAACATGATGAACAGTGGTGATCTGTGTTGATTTAAAAATGTATATATGTATAATATAATACATGTTTGACGTGACCTGCGTTTTGTATGTTTTTGAGTTCTGGAATGTTCAATTGAACGGAAACGGTGCTGTACTGAACGACCAGTTGAAGAGCGGGTAGGGTTTGGTTTATGGGTTGGCAACGCTGTCAGTATGGCCACTGGCCTTTAAAGACGTCACGCATTGCTTCAAGCCAGCCCGCCACACCCACCAAAAGTACCCCAAGGTCTGTTCAATAACATGTTTTTGTAGCTTTATTTAACTAGGCAAGTCAATTAACTGCCTTGTTCAGAACGACAGATTTGTATCTTGCCAGCTCGGGGATTCGATCGAGAAATGTTTCGGTTACTGGCCCAACGCTCTAACCACTAAGCTACCTGCCGCACCATTACTGGGAAATTGTGTCGTTCACTGCAAACCGTCTCGCAACGTAGCAAACGTTCAAGCGAACTGTAGCCACCTCAGGCATCGTGAGATCTGACATGTCTGCAATCAGTCAGCCTGGAACACGGCCATTCACTGCAAACACTGACACCTGACTTTAGCAATTAATTCGGGTCAATTAACCTGGGACAATTCACCTCACTGCAATCTTAGAGGCTACAAGAGTTGTTGGCGTGGGGAACACTCTCCTCTTTATTGACAGTGTGTAACCGAATAGACGACTGTTTTCAAGAGGCAATGAACGCCGTAGCCCAGGAACAGGACAATTCAACTATGGTTCATGTGGATTTAACCCCATTCCCGAGCTAATTGATTTCGTGTAAAAAAAAAAAAAAAACATGTTTTGCTGAAGTGTGTAGACTCGCGATAGTTCGAATGGGAAAGTTATTTCTGAAGTTTCAGCCTCGTGATAGGAGTCAAATATTACGATTGTGTAAACTATAATTTATTGCCCTATTGGTTCTCGTTTCTCAGCAACCTTTTCAATGCGAAGTGGTTGAATGTGGCCGTCGTTTCTCACGGAAATCTCACCTGAGCTGCCACGTACTTTGCCACACCGGGGTGAAAAAATTCAGGTGTGTTAATTTCAGTTTACGTTTCATTTCGTACCCATGGGTTAGGCTATAGTTTGAGATTTAACTCACACTAGTTAATGTTTCACCCAACAGATGCACATTTGTGAGTCGCACAACTGCTTTCTTCAACGCGGACTAGTTGAAGAGACACGCCCATTATGCCCACGGCGAAAAGGACAAGTACTTTAAGGTTATAGTCCACTAGATGGCGCCGAATAACCACGTTGCTATTTGGAGATTGCCCACTTTCAGTATCCTCTATTCCCTTTTTAACGGACCCCTTTGGCCCTGGCATGTGTATGTTATGAACTGTGTTCTTGCCATTTTAAGAAACCATTTCCTTTTATTTACCATCATCTCAATGTGCTGAATGTTATATTGACTTGCTTAATTTTCCCCATGTGCAGTGCAGTTTCCCAAATTGCTTATTGACATTCAAGAAACGGCGGGTGTATAAATTACATTTGAAGGAGCGTGGAATATCTTCTGGTTTCAAGTAAGTCACAATCTTTAATTGATCCTGTAGGCCTTACAGCCTTTGAAAATTGCACAAGGCTTAAGCTGTTGACGCATACTCTCTATTTAAAACACAAGTGTACGTTTTAGTAGATTAAAGGTTAAATTATTCGGTCCCTGGTTTTTCTCTTCAGATGTTCAAAGAGAGGATGTGGAGTCAGGTTTGACACTCATTGTCGCTCGCAAAAGCCCATGAGAAGAAACATTTGCAATACAAATAGTCTGGGTAAACATTTGATTAGCTGTTCAGGAGTCTTATGGCTTGGGGGTAGAAGCTGTTTTAGAAGCCTCTTGGACCTAGACGTGGCGCTCCGGTACCGCTTGCTGTGTGGTAACAGAGGACAGTCTATGATTAGGGTGGCTGGAATCTTTGACAATTTTTAGGGCCTTCCTCTGACGCCGCCTGGTATAAAGGTCCTGAATGGCAGGAAGCTCGGCCCCGGGGATATACTGGGCCGTTCGCACTTCCATCTGTAGCTCCGCTCAGTTGTCATACCAGGCAGTGATGCATCCAATCAGGATGCTCTCTATGGTGCAGCTGTAGAACCTTTTGAGGATCTGAGGACCAATGGCAAGTCATTTCAGTCCCCTGAGGGAGAAGACACCGCTCCGGTCCCTGACGACTGGAGATGCCCCTCCCTGATTTTAGGCGGTCTAGTTTGCTGTTCTCTATTGAACACACTTGTAGCTTTCTGCCCTAAACTGCCTCTTCAGCCTGCCTGTCAGCTGTCTTACTAAGAACACGCATCCATAACTGTCTCGTCTTCTACAGTGACGACGTGCAGTTGGGTTTCAATCGCTGCGTGCAAAGCAGCCTGATGAATTTTTAAGTCGGCACTGAATTTCTTGTCAATTAACTACTAGTGGCTTATTTTCTATCACCTCCCCGTGGACAAAATGTCATTTTAATCCCAATAAATATTTGTCCATGTAGTGGATGGAGATGTTTGCCGTTGTGGCATTGGTACGGTATAAATGTTTAGAATAGATTTGATGTTCATACTTTGCTGCTGTCATAATGTTTGTACTCCATCGTTGTTGTGATGAACACCTCTGTTCAATCGTCCAGGAGAGCCTGAACAGACACCTGGCTCACCACGACCCAGATGCCAACCCTGAGAAGGTAAGCATGGTTTTAGTCCAACTATCCTCCGTGGGTAAGATGACGTGGGTCTACTGTTTGGAGTGCTGAGTGTCTGGCTCTGGCCAGGTGATCATTGGTCTGTATGTGTGCCCTGAACCATGTCTTTGAACCAGTTGGAGTCTGATGTCTGGTAGATTGACGGGAATCTATAGCAGCTTTGGGCATAGTGGGGCTCGAGGGAGGGGTGGTGTTTACTCACACAACGTCGGTCTTGTCTCAATTTGTCTGGCTCTGAAGCCCCTACAGGAACTGAAGTCCTTCTACACAGGCTTCCTGTCTACTGGGCAGTTAAAGTTAATGACTGTTCTGAACAGTTGTAGTGGTGAATTGTTCCACTAAATATTTTATACCTCCGAAATCCATTTTCCTCTGTCGCATCTTGTTTTTCTCTCTGTAGCAGAAGTGCAAGCGACCCAAGAAGGACTGGCAGAAGCGTCTGGAAGGCCACCAGCTGCCCCTGATGGAGGATGACCTGCGACGCCTCTTCGCATTGCGCATGAGGGTGTCACGACGGGCCACGGTGGAGGTTAACCTCTCAGGCCTCTTCAACGAGCGCAAGATCCCTCACTTTGTGGAATCGGCGGTCAACCTGTGTGACCTCTTTAGCATCAAGCCTCAATCCTCCTTCCCTGCAGAGCGAGGCCCTGTGGAGGTCACACAGCCAGAGGTCACTGTGGTCAAGGGTTTAACTTGTACTCTGAAAGTGCCGTAGTACTATATTGAGGTTTAATTGTAAATACTAGTGAAGTACCATTGCTCTTTTAGTTGCACTAAACTGAGATCTTGAATGAATTAAAACATTTTTTTATGGTACATATAAAGCTATTTGTCTCATTGTTTTCCTGTATAAGAAGCACATGAGTTTTGTTTGCATCCTTTGCCTGATCAGACCTGACTCAATATAAATAAATAATTTGAAGTTGTTTGTCTAAATATTCAGGGAAGATGGGATTGTGCCACCTACTTTCTCTCTGACTAAATCAGGAATGACCTGTCAGGGTGATCAATCACCCTACATCAGTCCTTAGTGTAAATACGGCTTGGGTCGTGTCTCTTGATTAGAGGGAGGTAATGACTCGGTTGCATTTTAATGATGCCAAGGAATGCAACCGGAACCAGCAAAGCAAATTTTGGCACAAACAATTTTGTGTGTCAGTTTACAGACCTAGTGCCATAATGGGTGTGCAGGTTGACTTGCATTGACGTGACCTATGAGTGATGAGTCCCCCACCATTGATTCTTCAAAGCGCAGGGCTCTGCTCAGGCACCAGGTCCACGTCACTAGATGACTCCTCAATCCAAACCCCCGGTAGAGGGGGAGAGCTGAGAACTGGCAGTACAAAATTGTCAGCTTTACAATTGGTGTGCCTTTTGAAAGACTGCAGAATAATCTAAGTCTGACCAGTGACGGCTTGTATCAAACATTTCTTCCATCAGTCTCTGCCCCTATCTGCCACTTCAACTGAATTGCTCTGTAATGTGGCTAGCTTTCTAGTGTTTGTTCCATCAGAACCCTGTATGACTTCAGCTGACTGCTAATGGCTAGTCTGCTGTGTTGCTGCCTACAGAGTGCGCTCCGTGATTAAATCAGTTTCCACCCGAACTTGTCCAATAAATACTGAATAAAAATGCAACAATTTCACAGATCTTACTGGGTTACAGTTCAGATATGGAAATCAGTTAAATTGGGCCCTAATCTATGGATTTCACAGAACCCCACTGCCACCATGGGGCACTCTGTTCACAATGTTGACATCAGCAAACTGCTCAACCACACTAAGCCATACACGATCTGCCTGGAACAATTGAAACTGGGATTATTTTGTGGAGAGCGCACTTCTCCAGTGGCCAACAAAGGTGAACATTTCCCCACTGATCTCTGTTACGACTCTGAACTGCAGTCAGGTCAACACCCTGGTGAGGACGATGAGCTTCCCTGAGACTGTTTCTGACAGTTTGTGCAGAAATTCTTCGGTTGAGCAAACCCAGTTTCATCCTCTGTCTGACTGGCTGGTCTCGGATGATCCCGCAGGTGAAAGATGGATGTGGAGGTCCTGGGTTGGCGTGGTTACACGTGAGGCTGGTTGGATGTACTGCCAAATTCTCTGAAATGACATTGGCGGCTGTTTATGGTAGAGACATGAACACAATTATGTGGCAACACCTCTGGTGGATTGCACGCTCCCTCGACCTCAGACATCTGTGGCGTTGTGTTACAAAACTACTTTTTAGAGTGGCCTTTTATTGTCCCCAGCACAAGGTGGACCTGTGTAATGATTATTCTGTTTAATCAGCTTGTTGAAATGCCACACCTGTCAGGTGGATGGGTTATCTTGGCGGAGTAGAAATGCTCACTAACAGGGATGTAAACAACCTTTGAGGGAAATGGGATTTTCATGCATTTGGAAAATCTCTGCGATCTTTTATTTCAGCTCATGTAACATGGGACCAACTCTTTACATGACTCGTTTATATTTTTCTACTGAACAATTTATGGCTCTATTCAAACTGTATCACGGAAGTTTAGTTTTGCAGCGTGATTGAAGTTGAGCGGCAATGTTCCCGCTTTAGGGGAGACTGCATTCACTGTAAACGCTGCAGATGTCGGCTCAATCTGAAATGACCTTATTTCTACAACGGAATCTGTAACTCCTCAGCTTCAACAGTTTGAGTCACTTTTTACTCTATCAACTCACCAGTTGGAGAAAATGGAGAGTGTAGGAAGACTAACTTGTAATCATACACCTACAATGTAGACACAATCGTACACATGAGGTAATGTGTACTCTATACAAAATGAATGGTTTGTACGCAGATCCTCTTTTACACACTGGTGTACCATCATATTCCAAGGCCCGTGTTGTGGCTGTAATATGGCTGGGTCCAGTTTGACATTTCAAAGCCTTTGCTAAAGCCCACTTCCAGCCTGTCATGGAAGCTCTATTGGAGTCATTACTTCTGATGTTTTTTTCTGCTGCTGTTGTGGTGCTCCTTCTCCAGGGCTGCTCCTGCCGCCTCAGGCCGTGGCAACTCGTAATCCTTCACATAAACCTGGCCTATATGTCTGCTGCTCTGCTGGCTAACGGCCCAAACCATGGAGAGGGAACACGTGCGCTCTCCGTCTCTCCACTGTGTGTTTATGTGGTGCTAATGTACAAGTGTTTATAATTACTTTGCATTTGGTGCTTTGTGTGAACTGTGTTTTTACAACAGATTAGACCATAACAGAAAGTCTTTGTTGCCCTCGTGTCCGAAGCGTAATTGAAATGTAAATGATTCACAAGTGTTCAGGGTGAGACAGGGTTAATTATAGATTGTGTGAGTCTGTGTTTGAGGGCTTTCAAAACAATGTGTTGCTTTGATGATTTATGATTTATTGTAATGGGACATCAGGGGGTCTCTAAGAATTTACAGTTGAGATTCAGCAGACTAGCTGTTTGGAAGATTGGCCCTGGCTGACTCCATGGTAATAAAATGTTTCAATTCAGCATATATGCACTTTCCTTTTCATCCTTTTCAGCTCTTCATTTCCCCAGATTCATAAACATTTCATTTCCCAGAACAGTTATTCTAATAAATCTTTTTTACATAGAATGCTGAATATATTTCAGCAATAAGGCCCAAGTGGGTGTGGTATAATGTAGGGCCAAAATACCACGTCTAAGGGCTGGACACTTACCTGTGGTATATTGGCCATAAATCACAAACACCCGAGGTGCCTCATTGCTATTATAAACTTGTTACCAACGTAATTAGAGCAGTAAAAATAAATGTTTTGTCATACCCGTGGTATATATTCTGATATACCATGGTTGTCAGCCAATCAGCATTCAGGGCTCAAACCAGCCAGTTTATAAATATATATACATTTGAAGTCGGAAGTTTACATACACTTAGGTTGGAGTCATTAAAACTCGTTTTTCAACCACTCCACAAATTTCTTGTTAATTAACAAACTATAGTTTTGGCAAGTCAGTTAGGACATCTACTTTGTGCATGACACAAGTCATTTTTCCAACAATTGTTTACAGACAGATTATTTAACTTATAATTAACTGTATTACAATTCCAGTGGGTCAGAAGTTCACATACACTAAGTTGACTGTGCCATTAAACAGCTTGGAAAATTCCCAAAATGATGTCATGGCTTTAGAAACTTCTGATAGGCTAATTGACATAATTTGAGTCAATTGGAGGTGTACCTGTGGATATACTTCAAGGCCTACCTTCAAACTCAGTGCCTCTTGACATCATGGGAAAACAAAATAAATCAGCCAAGACCTCAGAAAAATAATTGTTGACCTCCACAAGTCTGGTTCATCCTTGGGAGCAATTTCCACACACCTGAAGGTACCGTCATACCGCTCAGGAAGGAGATGTGTTCTGTCTCCTAGAGATGATCGTACTTTGGTGTGAAAAGTGCAAATCATTCTCAGAACAACAGCGAATGACCTTGTGAAGATGTTGGAGAAAACAGGTAAAACGAGTCCAATATTGACATAACCTGAAAGGCCGCTCAGCAAGGAAGAAGCCACTGCTCTAAAACCGCCATAAAAAAGCCAGACTACGGTTTGCAACTGCACATGGGGACAAAGATCATACTTTTTGGAGAAATGTCCTCTGGTCTGATAAAACAAAAATGGAACTGTTTGGCCATAATGACCATCGTTATGTTTGGAGGAAAAAGGGGGAGGCTTGCAAGCCAAAGAATACCATCCCAAACGTGAATCACGGGGGTGGCAGCATCATGTTGTGGGGGTAGTTTGCTGCAGGAGGGATTGGTGCACTTCACAAAATAGATGGCATCATGAGGGAGGGAAATTATGTGGATATATTGAAGCAACATCTCAAGACATCAGTGTTAAAGTTAAAGCTTGGTCGCAAATGGGTCTTCCAAATGGACAATGCCCCCAAGCATACTTTCAAAGTTGTGGTAAAATCGCTTAAGAACAACAAAGTCGAAAATATTGTAGTGGCCATCACAAAGCCCTGACCTCAATCCTATAGAAAATTTGTGGGCAGAACTGAAAAAGCATGTGCAAGCAAGGAGGCCTAGAAACCTGACTCAGTTACACCAGCTCTGTCAGGAGGAATGGGCCAAAATTCACCCAACTTATTGTGGGAAGCTTGTGGAAGGCTACCTGAAACATTTGACCCAAGTTAAACAATTTAAAGGCAATGCTACCAAATACTAATTGAGTGTATGTAAACTTCAGACTTCAACTGTATATAGTACCAGTCAAAAGTTTGGATACACCTACTCATTCAAGGGCTTTTCTTTATTTTTACTATAAGTTCTTGACATTTTACATATTGACTGACCTTCATGTCTTAAAATAATGATGGGCTATCATTTCTCTTTGCTTATTTAAGCTGTTCATGGCATAATAAGGACTTGGTCTTTTACCAAATAGGGCTATCATCTGTATACCACCCCTACCTTGTCAAAACACAACTGATTGGCTCAAACACATAAATTCCACAAATGAACTTTTAACAAGGCACAGCTGTTAATTGAAATGCATTCCAGGTGACTGCCTCATGAAGCCGGTTGAGAGAATGCCAAGAGTGTGCAAAGCTGTCATCAAGTCAAAGGGTGGCTACTTTGAAGAATCTCAAATGTAAAATACATTTTGATTTGTTTAACACTTTTTTGGGGTTACTACGTGATTCCATACGTCTCACCATCAACAGTGAATAGGCAACTCCGGGATGCTGGCCTTCTAGGCAGAGTTTATAAGAAAAACGCCATATCTCAGACTGGACAATAAAAATAAAAGATTAAGATGGACAAAAGAACACAGACACTGGACAGAGGAACTCTGCATAGAAGGCCAGCATCCTGGAGTTGCCTCTTCACCATTGATGTTGAGACTGGTGTTTTGCGGGAACTATTTAATTAAGCTGCCAGTTGAGGACTTGTGAGGCATCTGTTTCTCAAACTAGACACTCTAATGTAATTGTCCTCTTGCTCAGTTGTCCTCCAGGGTCTCCCACTCCTCTTTCTATTCTGGTTAGAGCCAGTTTGCGCTGTTCTGTAAAGGGAGTAATACACAGCGTTGTACGAGATCTTCAGTTTCTTTGCAATTTCTCGCATGGAATAGCCTTAATTTCTCAGGACAATAATAGGCTGACAAGTTTCAGAAGAAAGTTATTTGTTTCTGGCCATTTTGAGCCTGTAATCAAACCCACAAATGCTGACGCATAATTGCAAAAGGATTTTCTAATGATCAGTTAGCCTTTTAAAATGATAAACTTGGATTAGCTAACACAACATGCCATTGGAACACAGGAGTGATGGTTGCTGATAATGGGCCTCTGTACGCCTATGTAGATATTTCATTTAAAAAATCTGCCATTTCCAGCTTCAATAGTCATTTACAACATTAACAATGTCTACACTGTATTTCAAATCAATTTGATGTTATTTTAAAGGACAAAAAAAAACAAGGACATTTCTAAGTGACCCCAAACTTTTGAATGGTATTGTATATATATACTGAACAAAAATATAAACTCAACATGTAAAGTGTTGGTCCCATGTTTCATGAGCTAAAAAACATTTTCCATACTCACGGAAATAGTATTTCTCTAAATCTTTTTGCTCAAATTAGTTTACATCCCTGTTGGTGAGCTTTTCTCCTTTGCAAAGATAATCCATCCACTTGACAGGTGTGGCATACCGAGAAGCTGATTAAACAGCATGCTCATTACACAGGTGCACCTTGTGCTGGGGGCAGTAGAAGCCCACTCTAAAATGTGCAGTTTTGTCACACAGACAATGCCACAGATGTATCAAGTTTTGAGGGAGCATGCAATTGGCATGCTGACTGCAGGAATGTCCACTTGAGCTGTAGCCAGATAATGTAATGTTCCTTTCTCTACCATAAACCTCCTCCAACATAATTGTAGAGAATTGGCAGTGTATTCAACCAACCTCATAATCACAGACCACGTATAACCACCCCAGCCCAGGACCTCCACATGCGGCTTCTTCACCTGTGGGATCGTCTGAGACCAGCCACCCAGACAGCTGATGAAACTGTGGGTTTGCACAACCTAATATTTTTTTCAGAAACCTTCTCAGCGAAGCTTATCTGCATACTCATCGTCCTCACCAGGGTCTTGACCTGACTACAGTTCAGCGTCGTAACCAACTTCAGTGGGCAAATACTCACCTTTAATGGCCTCTGGCACACTAGAGAAGTGTGCTCTTCAAGGATGAATCCCGGTTTCAACAGTACCAGGCAGATTGCAGACAGTGTGTATGGCGTTGTGTGGGCAAGCGGTTTGCTGATGTCAACGTTGTGAACAGAGTGCTCCATGGTGGCGGTGAGGTTCTTCATTCACCACCATCACCTCTTGTTTCAGCATGATATTACACAGCCCCATGTCGCAAGGATTTGTACACAATTCCTGGAAGCTGACATTTTCCCAGTTCTTCCATGGTCTGTATTCTCACCAGACATGACACCCATTGAACATGTTTGGGATGCTCTAGATTGTCATGTACAACAGCGTGTTCCAATTCCCACCAATGTCCAGCAATTTTGCACAGTCATTGAAGATGACTGGGACAACACTCCACAAGCCACAATCAACAGCTGCTAGAGGAAAATGGTCGTCACACCAGATACTGATTGGTTTTCTGACCCACGCCCCTACCTTTAAAAAAAAGTATCTGTGACAAACAGCTGTATATCTGTATTCTCAGTCATGTGAATCCATAGATCCTTTGGCCACCTTTCCTTCCAGTTCTCTGCTGCCAATGACTGGAACGAACTGCCAAAATCACTGAAGTTGGAGACTCATATCTCCCTCACTAACTTTAAGCACCAGCTGTCAGAGCAGCTCACAGATCACTGCACCTGTACATAGCTCCTCTGTAAGTAGCCCATCCAACCTCCTCATCCCCATACTGTATATATTTATTTATTATGCTCCTTTGCACCCCAGTATCTCTACCTGCACATTCATCTTCTGCACATCTATCACTCCAGCGTTTAATTGCTATATTGTAATTACTTTGCCACTTTGGCCTATTTATTGCCTACCTCCCTTATCTTACCTCATTTGCACACACTGTATATAGACTTTTTCTACTGTATTATTGACTGTATGTTTGTTTATTCCATGTGTAACTCTGTGTTGTTGTATGTGTCGAACTGCTTTGCTTTAGCTTGGCCAGGTCGCAGTTGTAAATGAGAACTTGTTCTCAACTAGCCTACCTGGTTAAATAAAGGTGAAATAAAAAAATATATAGATTAGGGCCTAATGCGTCTATTTCAATTTCCTTATATGAACTGTAGCTCAGTAAAATCTTTAAAATGGTTGCTGTTGCGTGTATATTTTTGTTCAGTGTATTTTTGTTCAGTATATTTGAAACGGTAAGCTTTTCTCTGTTGCCCCAGGCTGTGGCACATGCTGTTTCCACTAGCGTCATCGTATTGGCACAGCAGCATCATCTCCCACGAGAATTAGACTAGCTAAGCTTTGTTTCAAGCGCAGGACACAGCTGGCTGGTTCGACCTGCACGTTTGGTTTTGCAGCGCTGACAAGAGCAACAGCGCAGATCAGAATCACGCGCGCCGTTAGTCGCAGCCAGCCCTTCTCCCATCAGACCAGGCTAAAATGCCACGCTAATTGTTCCAGCCAGATTTGACCTTTGAAATAACATGCTGGACCTCACTACTTCCCTATTTACCTCACACAGTGCAGTGGAGGAACAGAGCCTTATACTCTGCTCTGGAACCATCTCAGCATCGAAGAATAGAATGGTGGGGTTAAATTCATTAAAAAAACAAAACATTTTTTATTGTCTCCCTGCTAATTAAAGTTTTGCCAATTATATGAAATGAAATGAATTGCGTTGAATAGCTAAGTGTTGGAGTGGAGATTAGAGCAATTTGTGGGCTCACACATGGGAACCTGTAAGCAGTGCTGTTTCCGTACTACAGACACAGTGGATGGAAGGAGCTGAATCCTGATTTGTGGTCAGCTCAATATACTGAATGAATTGCTGCTGGCTTGTCATCATGGTTCCATCCCTCACTCACACTAGCTTCTCCGTAGAGATGTCCAGCAGGCAGGACAGCTGTCGTTGCACTAGATGAGTAGCTAGCTTGGCTTACAGAATGGCTGAGTGAGTGTGCTGAAGTAGTAGTCGGTTTAATATCCTGGTTGGATGTAAGGATCCCTGAGTGAATAGATTGTCCATTGACTAGTTGGTGAATTGACTGATTGGGTTATCTGGTACCACTAGGACTGACCTGAGAGCTGTAACAGAGGTGAGGAGGAGAGAGTGGGTTAGTGGGTAGCCTATAGTCAAATCCTCGATCCTCTTTGCTCAACTACACCAAACAGGTCATCTACATTATGTGACAAGACTCTACTGAACCAGCTATCCACTGCAGTGGTGGTGCAGCACTACGATATGATGTGAAGGTTTAAATAACTTTGTCCCACATCCTTCTGTCTCAGTTGGAGGTTGATTAAGGAGAAATAGGACAACAAGAGGAGGGTAGCGGCTACGGTAGAGCCGAGCATACATTTGGAGAACCCTGTGAAACGGACAGGGACTTAAAGTGAAGTGGGTTAGCCGTCAGTCCTCCTCACCCTGATATAGCCCTACTGCCTCCAGAATAGATGACCCACAACTGTGAGAGACCTCTTCTCCCCCTCCCTTTCTCCTTCCATCCCTGGCCTAGTTTGGAAATATAGCAGCTGTAGCTGTCGTGAGTAATAACATGGCTTCCTAACTAGAACCCAGCTTTAGTACTATTTAGACCGACCCCCCCCCACAAAGTATCCTACTTAGTTCCCCCTGCATTACGATGTTGTCGTTTTCTGGTCCTATATACCATAATGGAAATATTGATTGCCTGGGAATGAAGATGCATTCCTGGAAATGTACAGTATAGGTTTAAATGATTATTTATATGATTTATATGATTACTTCACACACGCCACACACACACCTGCACCCACACACACACACACACACACACACACACACACACACACACACACACACACACACACACACACACACACACACACACACACACACACACACACACACACACACACACACACACACACACACATCCACTGTTTGTTTGCTGTTGCATTTGTGCTGTTGCCAGTGTCTTATGTCTGTGTTGTCGTACAATGTTTTTAAATTTGTATTATCCCAGCCCCCATCCCCGCAGGGGGCCTTTTGCCATGCCGTCATTGTAAATAGCAATTTGTTCTTAATTGATAATAACAAAGCGGCCCCCCCGCCCCTGTTTTTGCTGAGGGACGGGGCTGGAGGAATGTAACCATTCTCAAATTTGTAGACAGAACTATGTATGAAAAGACTGACCATCCATCATATCAAAACTATATCTTTAACCATGTGTTGAGGCTATATGGAATTTTCAGGAATTGCTTTTAACGATTCACATGTTCAATCCATAAGTTTAAGATGGAATAGTTCATACTTCTGTCACATTCCATGACGCTCAGTTAGGAAGTTAGGAAGCCAAACAGTTCAGAGTAATCCCTCATATCAACAAGCTATAAAAGCCAGTGATGTAAAACCAATGGAGAGGCAGAGTAGCAGACGCTTCATGTTGGCATTCAGAGTCAATATAAACCCTACTTCCTTCCTGTATGTGAAATTGGCTTAGATGATTGGATATCTAGGCAGGGGGACTGGGTTCCTAGGAAACAGGAATCACAGCAGGGGTCAGGAAACTGAAACCCACCAAGAAGGAGGCAGAGGTGCAGGGTGATGGTTTACTGGGGAACAGCCAATCACTTCCCTTGGAGGGGTAAATAGTGAATTTGAAAAAAAAATCATGTCCCAATGACATTTTTGTCGATGAAGTTGTTTTTGTCTTGTCTGTGCTGACTCACCACTCACGTCAATTTTCCGACGTCACTTTTCTGTTTTGGTGCGTTTGTTTTCCTGTGGTCGTCTAGTGGTTCTGGATCCTGGATGGTGCTCACATTGTTCAGCTGTATTCCTGTTATAACAAACAAACAAACTCTCCTTGGCTCTCTGTCTCTGTCTACACTATCTTTCTCTCTGTGTCTTACTCTCCCTGTCTACTCATTTACCTCTGCCAAGATCATAGCAAGGACAATCTCTTCTCTTCTTCGCTCTCCTTCTCTCACATCATATCACATCTTACACTTCACGGTCACAGCCTTGTCTCTACCCCTCTCTCTCTCCTTGTTATGTTGCCAATATTTCTCTACTTGCACTTTTGCTTTCTCTGTTTGTCTCCTCTTCCATTCCTCCTGTGCCAGAGTTTATCCTTACAGTTCCCCCTCAGTCTGCATCCAGTTTACTCGTTCTCCTTCCTGCCCCCAACTTTCCATCCCCCTCTCATTGAAGTACTGTCAAATGCTTCATGAATATATGAAAAGGGCACCATACGTCTCAGTTCCTCCCTCTCTCTCTCTCTCTGCTTCTCTCTCTCTGCCTCTCTCTCTCGCTCTCTCTCTGCTTCTCTCTCTCTGCCTCTCTCTCTCTCTGTCTCTGCTTCTCTCTCTCTGCCTCTCTCTCTCTCTCTGCTTCTCTCTCTCTGCTTCTCTCTCTGCCTCTATCTCTCTCTCTCTCTGCTTCACTCTCTCTCGCTGCTTTTCTCTCTACCTCGCTCTCTCTCTCTCTGCCTCTATCTCTCTCTCTCTGCTTCACTCTCTCTCTCTCTGCATCTCTCTCTGCCTCGCTCTCTCTCTCTCTGCTTCTCTCTCTCTCTGCTTCTCTCTCTGCCTCTATCTCTCTCTCTGCTTCTCTCTCTCTGCCTCTCTCTCTCTCTCTCTGCCTCTATCTATCTCTCTGCTTCTCTCTCTCTCTGCTTCTCTCTCTCTGCTTCTCTCTCTGCCTCTCTCTCTCTCTGCTTCTCTCTCTCTCTGCTTCTCTCTCTGCATCTCTCTCTCTGTCTCTCTCTCTCTCTCTCTGCCCCTCTATCTCTCTCTCTGCCTCTATCTCTCTCTCTGTCTCTGCCTCTATCTCTCTCGCTCTCTGCCTCTATCTCTCTCTCTGCCCCCCTCTCTCTCTGACTATCTCTGCCTCTCTCTCTCGCTCTGACTCTCTCTCTGTCTCTATCTCTCTCTCTGCCCTGCTCTCTCTCGCTCTCTGACTCTCTCTCTCTGCCTCTATCTCACTCTCTCTGCCTCTATCTCTCTCTCTGCCCCTCTCTCTCGCTCTCTGACTCTCCCTCTCTCTCTCTCTGCCCCGCTCTCTCAATGATTTAAAAAAATGTCAATTTAAGGAGATTTATTGGCATAGGAAACATATGTTGACATTGCCAAAGCAAGTGAAATAGATAATAAACAAAAGTGAAATAAACAATAAAAAATGAACTCTCTCTCCAGCTTAAAGCAAATATATTATATTTCTATTCATCTTGTGAGATGGCTCAACGAGCGGAGAGAGACTATGATAATATATATATATATATATATATATATATATATATATATTATATTATTTGATTGTATATATTATTTATTTGATTGTCTGGTTTTGCCACTTCAGTTCACAGCATGGGTCAGATATCACAGGTAGCAGTGAAATCCCTGATTAAATTGTGAGTGAATAGCAATGAGTTTTGACGTCTCCAAACTCCATGCATTGACAAGGGATTGATGGCGTAGGTTGAGGGGAACCATATTATGAATTCTCTGGGGCCCAGGATTTGCATAATATAGTCATGAATGTGAAACTAGATTTTATGGAAGGACACAGTGACATTATTGATCTCGGCAGTGTATCGGGTTAATTTATGTATGATTAGACTTGAGTTACTCTGCCATGGATGACTGTTACCTGTGCTGCAACTGACATCATTGTTGTGATTAAAAAGTGGGAGCAATTTTGGTTTGATTACATTTAGTTGGTTTGATTACATTAACTTTGGTCGTGATCCAGTGAATAATTTCCAAATAATATTTTTGCTACTCAATCAACGTCCGCCTCTTATTCTCTCTGTTGTTCTGAATAGGAAACAAGAAACGGACAAATTTCAGTATGTTGCAGTCAGTTTTGCATAGCCTATCCTCGTCTACCAAATGCTCTCTGTCTCAGCTTCCTCCTTTCCTATGCTTTATCTGCTGGGGTGTCCGTTGTAGTGCTATCTACTGGGGTGTCTGTTGTAGTGCTATCTGCTGGGGTGTCTGTGGTAGTTCTATCTGCTGGGGTGTCTGTGGTAGTTCTATCTGCTGGGGTGTCTGTGGTAGTGTTATCTACTGGGGTGTCTGTGGTAGTGCTATCTGCTGGGGTGTCTGCGGTAGTGCTATCTTCTGGGGTGTCTGTGGTAGTGCTATCTGCTGGGGTGTCTGTGGTAGTTCTATCTGCTGGAGTGTCTGTGGTAGTGCTATCTGCTGGGGTGTCTGTGGTAGTGCTATCTGCTGGGGTGTCTGTGTTAGTGCTATCTGCTGGGGTGTCTGTGGTAGTGCTGGTATATTTGTGGTAGTTCTATCTGCTGGAGTGTCTGTGGTAGTGCTATCTGTTGGGGTGTCTGTGGTAGTGCTATCTGCTGGGGTGTCTGTGGTAGTGCTATCTGCTGTGATGTCTTTGGCAGTGCTATCTGCTGTGATGTCTTTGGCAGTGCTATCTGTTGGGGTGGCTGTGGTAGTGCTATCTGCTGGGGTGTCTGTGGTATCTATCTGCTGGGTGTCTGTGGTAGTGCTATCTGCTGGGGTGTCTGTGGTAGTGCTATCTGCCTGGGTGTCTGTGGTAGTGCTATCTGCCTGGGTGTGCTATCTGTGGTAGTGCTATCTACTGGGGTGTCTGTGGTAATGCTTTCTGCTGGGGTGCAGTGCTATCTGCTGGGTGTCTGTGGTAGTGCCTATCTGCTGGGGTGTCTGTGGAAGTGCTATCTGCTGGGGTGTCTGTGGTAGTGCTATCTGCTGGGGTGGTAGTGCTATCTGCTGGGGTGTCTGTGGTAGTGCTATCTGCTGGGGTGTCTGTGGTAGTGCTATCTGCTGTGATGTCTGTGGTAGTGCTGGTATATTTGTGGTAGTGCTATCTGCTGGGGTGTCTGTGGTAGTGCTATCTGCTGGGGTGTCTGTGACAGCACTACCGCAGATAGCACTATCTGCTGTGATGTCTGTGGTAGTGCTATCTGCTGGGGTGTCTGTGGTAGTGCTATCTGCTGTGATGTTTTTGGCAGTGCTATCTGTTGGGGTGTCTGTGGTAGTGCTATCTGCTGGGGTGTCTGTGGTAGTGCTATCTGCTGTGATGTCTCTGGTAGTGCTGGTATATTTGTGGTAGTTATATTTGCTGGGGTGTCTGTGATAGTGCTATCTGCTGGGGTGTCTGTGGTAGTGCTATCTGCTGTGATGTCTGTGGTAGTGCTATCTGCTGGGGTGTCTGTGGTAGTGCTATCTGCTGTGATGTTTTTGGCAGTGCTATCTGTTGGGGTGTCTGTGGTAGTGCTATCTGCTGGGGTGTCTGTGGTAGTGCTATCTGCTGGGGTGTCTGTGGTAGTTCTATACTGGGGTGTCTGTGGTAATGCTTTCTGCTGGGGTGCAGGTGGTAGTGCTATCTGCCTGGGTGTCTGTGGTAGTGCTATCTGCTGGGGTGTCTGTGGTAGTGCTATCTGCTGGGGTGTCTGTGGTAGTTCTATCTGCTGGGGTGTCTGTGGTAGTGCTATCTGCTGGGGTGTCTGTGGTAGTTCTATACTGGGGTGTCTCTGGTAATCCTTTCTGCTGGGGTGCAGGTGGTAGTGCTATCTGCCTGGGTGTCTGTGGTAGTGCTATCTGCTTGGGTGTCTGTGGTAGTGCTATCTGCTGGGGTGTCTGTGGTAGTTCTATCTGCTGGGGTGTCTGTGGTAGTGTTATCTACTGGGGTGTCTGTGGTAGTGCTATCTGCTGGGGTGTCTGCGGTAGTGCTATCTTCTGGGGTGTCTGTGGTAGTGCTATCTGCTGGGGTGTCTGTGGTAGGGCTATCTGCTGGGGTGTCTGTGGTAGTGCTGGTATATTTGTGGTAGTTCTATCTGCTGGGGTGTCTGTGGTAGTTCTATCTGCTGGAGTGTCTGTGGTAGTGCTATCTGCTGGGGTGTCTGTGGTAGTGCTATCTGCTGGGGTGTCTGTGTTAGTGCTATCTGCTGGGGTGTCTGTGGTAGTGCTGGTATATTTGTGGTAGTTCTATCTGCTGGAGTGTCTGTGGTAGTGCTATCTGCTGGGGTGTCTGTGGTAGTGCTATCTGCTGGGGTGTCTGTGGTAGTGCTATCTGCTGTGATGTCTTTGGCAGTGCTATCTGCTGTGATGTCTTTGGCAGTGCTATCTGTTGGGGTGGCTGTGGTAGTGCTATCTGCTGGGGTGTCTGTGGTAGTGCTATCTGCTGGGGTGTCTGTGGTAGTGCTATCAGCTGGGGTGTCTGTGGTAGTTCTATACTGGGGTGTCTGTGGTAATGCTTTCTGCTGGGGTGCAGGTGGTAGTGCTATCTGCCTGGGTGTCTGTGGTAGTGCTATCTGCCTGGGTGTCTGTGGTAGTGCTATTTGCTGGGGTGTCTGTGGTAGTGCTATCTGCTGGGGTGTCTGTGGTAGTGCTATCTGCTGGGGTGTCTGTGGTAGTGCTATCTGCTGGGGTGTCTGTGGTAGTGCTATCTGCTGGGGTATCTGTGGTAGTGCTATCTACTGGGGTGTCTGTGGTAGTGCTATCTGCTGGAGTGTCTGTGGTAGTGCTATCTGCTGGGGTGTCTGTGGAAGTGCTATCTGCTGGGGTGTCTGTGGTAGTGCTATCTGCTGTGATGTCTTTGGCAGTGCTATCTGCTGTGATGTCTTTGGTAGTGCTATCTGTTGGGGTGGCTGTGGTAGTGCTATCTGCTGGGGTGTCTGTGGTAGTGCTATCTGCTGGGGTGTCTGTGGTAGTGCTATCTGCTGGGTGTCTGTGGTAGTTCTATTTGCTGGGGTGTCTGTGGTAGTGCTTTCTGCTGGGGTGTCTGGTGGTAGTGCTATCTGCCTGGGTGTCTGTGGTAGTGCTATCTGCCTGGGTGTCTGTGGTAGTGCTATCTGCTGGGATGTCTGTGGTAGTGCTATCTGTTGGGGTGTCTGTGGTAGTGCTATCTGCTGGGGTGTCTGTGGTAGTGCTATCTGCTGGGGTGTCTGTGGTAGTGCTATCTGCTGGGGTGTCTGTGGTAGTGCTATCTACTGGGGTGTCTGTGGTAGTGCTATCTGCTGGAGTGTCTGTGGTAGTGCTATCTGCTGGGGTGTCTGTGGAAGTGCTATCTGCTGGGGTGTCTGTGGTAGTGCTATCTGCTGGGGTGTCTGTGGTAGTGCTATCTGCTGGGGTGTCTGTGGTAGTGCTATCTGCTGGGGTGTCTGTGGTAGTGCTATCTGCTGGATGTCTGTGGTAGTGCTGGTATATTTGTGGTAGTTCTGCTGGGGTGTCTGTGATAGTTCTATCTGCTGGGGTGTCTGTGGTAGTGCTATCTGCTGTGATGTTTTGGCAGTGCTATCTGTTGGGGTGTCTGTGGTAGTTCTATCTGCTGGGGTGTCTGTGGTAGTGCTATCTGCTGGGGTGTCTGTGGTAGTTCTATACTGGGGTGTCTCTGGTAATGCTTTCTGCTGGGGTGTCTGGTGGTAGTGCTATCTGCCTGGGTGTCTGTGGTAGTGCTATCTGCTTGGGTGTCTGTGGTAGTGCTATCTGCTGGGGTGTCTGTGGTAGTTCTATCTGCTGGGGTGTCTGTGGTAGTGTTATCTACTGGGGTGTCTGTGGTAGTGCTATCTGCTGGGGTGTCTGTGGTAGTGCTATCTGCTGGGGTGTCTGTGGTAGTGCTATCTGCTGGGGTGTCTGTGGTAGTGCTATCTGCTGGGGTGTCTGTGGTAGTGCTGGTATATTTGTGGTAGTTCTATCTGCTGGGGTGTCTGTGGTAGTTCTATCTGCTGGAGTGTCTGTGGTAGTGCTATCTGCTGGGGTGTCTGTGGTAGTGCTATCTGCTGGGGTGTCTGTGGTAGTGCTGGTATATTTGTGGTAGTTCTATCTGCTGGAGTGTCTGTGGTAGTGCTATCTGCTGGGGTGTCTGTGGTAGTGCTATCTGCTGGGGTGTCTGTGGTAGTGCTATCTGCTGGGGTGTCTGTGTTAGTGCTATCTGCTGGGGTGTCTGTGGTAGTGCTGGTATATTTGTGGTAGTTCTATCTGCTGGAGTGTCTGTGGTAGTGCTATCTGCTGGGGTGTCTGTGGTAGTGCTATCTGCTGGGGTGTCTGTGGTAGTGCTATCTGCTGGATGTCTTTGGCAGTGCTATCTGCTGTGATGTCTTTGGCAGTGCTATCTGTTGGGGTCTGTGGTAGTGCTATCTGCTGGGGTGTCTGTGGTAGTGCTATCTGCTGGGGTGTCTGTGGTAGTGCTATCTGCTGGGGTGTCTGTGGTAGTTCTATACTGGGGTGTCTGTGGTAATGCTTTCTGCTGGGGTGCAGGTGGTAGTGCTATCTGCCTGGGTGTCTGTGGTAGTGCTATCTGCCTGGGTGTCTGTGGTAGTGCTATCTGCTGGGGTGTCTGTGGTAGTGCTATCTGCTGGGGTGTCTGTGGTAGTGCTATCTGCTGGGGTGTCTGTGGTAGTGCTATCTGCTGGGGTGTCTGTGGTAGTGCTATCTGCTGGGGTGTCTGTGGTAGTGCTATCTGCTGGGGTGTCTGTGGTAGTGCTATCTGCTGGAGTGTCTGTGGTAGTGCTATCTGCTGGGGTGTCTGTGATAGTGCTATCTGCTGGGGTGTCTGTGGTAGTGCTATCTGCTGTAATGTCTGTGGTAGTGCTATCTGCTGGGGTGTCTGTGGTAGTGCTATCTGCTGGATGTCTGTGGTAGTGCTGGTATATTTGTGGTAGTTCTATCTGCTGGGGTGTCTGTGATAGCACTACCGTGCTATCTGCTGGGTGTCTGTGGTAGTGCTAACTGCTGTGATGTTTTTGGCAGTGCTATCTGTTGGGGTGTCTGTGGTAGTGCTATCTGCCTGGGTGTCTGTGGTAGTGCTATCTGCTGTGATGTCTCTGGTAGTGCTGTATATTTGTGGTAGTTCTATTTGCTGGGGTGTCTGTGATAGTGCTATCTGGGGTGTCTGTGGTAGTGCTATCTGCTGGGATGTCTGTGGTAGTGCTATCTGCTGGGGTGTCTGTGGTAGTGCTATCTGCTGGGATGTCTTTGGCAGTGCTATCTGTTGGGGTGTCTGTGGTAGTGCTATCTGCTGGGGTGTCTGTGGTAGTGCTATCTGCTGGGGTGTCTGTGGTAGTTCTGCTGGGGTGTCTGTGGTAGTGCTGGTATCTGCTGCCTGGGTGTCTGTGGTAGTGCTATCTGCTGGGGTGTCTGTGGTAGTGCTATCTGCTGGGGTGTCTGTGGTAGTGCTATCTGCTGGGGTGTCTGTGGTAGTGCTATCTGCTGGGGTGTCTGTGGTAGTGCTATCTGCTGGGGTGTCTGTGGTAGTGCTATCTGCTGTAATGTCTGTGGTAGTGCTATCTGCTGGGGTGTCTGTGGTAGTGCTATCTGCTGTGATGTCTGTGGTAGTGCTGGTATATTTGTGGTAGTTCTATCTGCTGGGGTGTCTGTGATAGCACTACCGCAGATAGCACTATCTGCTGTGATGTCTGTGGTAGTGCTATCTGCTGGGGTGTCTGTGGTAGTGCTATCTGCTGTGATGTTTTTGGCAGTGCTATCTGTTGGGGTGTCTGTGGTAGTGCTATCTGCTGGGGTGTCTGTGGTAGTGCTATCTGCTGTGATGTCTCTGGTAGTGCTGGTATATTTGTGGTAGTTATATTTGCTGGGGTGTCTGTGATAGTGCTATCTGCTGGGGTGTCTGTGGTAGTGCTATCTGCTGTGATGTCTGTGGTAGTGCTATCTGCTGGGGTGTCTGTGGTAGTGCTATCTGCTGTGATGTTTTTGGCAGTGCTATCTGTTGGGGTGTCTGTGGTAGTGCTATCTGCTGGGGTGTCTGTGGTAGTGCTATCTGCTGGGGTGTCTGTGGTAGTTCTATACTGGGGTGTCTGTGGTAATGCTTTCTGCTGGGGTGCAGGTGGTAGTGCTATCTGCCTGGGTGTCTGTGGTAGTGCTATCTGCTGGGGTGTCTGTGGTAGTGCTATCTGCTGGGGTGTCTGTGGTAGATCTATCTGCTGGGGTGTCTGTGGTAGTGCTATCTGCTGGGGTGTCTGTGGTAGTTCTATACTGGGGTGTCTCTGGTAATGCTTTCTGCTGGGGTGCAGGTGGTAGTGCTATCTGCCTGGGTGTCTGTGGTAGTGCTATCTGCTTGGGTGTCTGTGGTAGTGCTATCTGCTGGGGTGTCTGTGGTAGTGCTATCTGCTGGGGTGTCTGCGGTAGTGCTATCTTCTGGGGTGTCTGTGGTAGTGCTATCTGCTGGGGTGTCTGTGGTAGGGCTATCTGCTGGGGTGTCTGTGGTAGTGCTGGTATCTTCTATCTGCTGGGGTGTCTGTGGTAGTGCTATCTGCTGGGGTGTCTGTGGGGTGTCTGTGGTAGTGCTATCTGCTGGGGTGTCTGTGTTAGTGCTATCTGCTGGGGTGTCTGTGGTAGTGCTTCTATCTTCTGGGGTGTCTGTGGTAGTGCTATCTGCTGGGGTGTCTGTGGTAGGGCTATCTGCTGGGGTGTCTGTGATAGCACTACCGCAGATAGCACTATCTGCTGGGGTGTCTGTGGTAGTGCTATCTGCTGTGATGTTTTTGGCAGTGCTATCTGTTGGGGTGTCTGTGGTAGTGCTATCTGCTGGGGTGTCTGTGGTAGTGCTATCTGCTGTGATGTCTCTGGTAGTGCTGGTATATTTGTGGTAGTTATATTTGCTGGGGTGTCTGTGATAGTGCTATCTGCTGGGGTGTCTGTGGAGGTGCTATCTGCTGTGATGTCTGTGGTAGTGCTATCTGCTGGGGTGTCTGTGGTAGTGCTATCTGCTGTGATGTTTTTGGCAGTGCTATCTGTTGGGGTGTCTGTGATAGTGCTATCTGCTGGGGTGTCTGTGGTAGTGCTATCTGCTGGGGTGTCTGTGGTAGTTCTATACTGGGGTGTCTGTGGTAATGCTTTCTGCTGGGGTGCAGGTGGTAGTGCTATCTGCCTGGGTGTCTGTGGTAGTGCTATCTGCTGGGGTGTCTGTGGTAGTGCTATCTGCTGGGGTGTCTGTGGTAGTTCTATCTGCTGGGGTGTCTGTGGTAGTGCTATCTGCTGGGGTGTCTGTGGTAGTTCTATACTGGGGTGTCTCTGGTAATGCTTTCTGCTGGGGTGCAGGTGGTAGTGCTATCTGCCTGGGTGTCTGTGGTAGTGCTATCTGCTTGGGTGTCTGTGGTAGTGCTATCTGCTGGGGTGTCTGTGGTAGTTCTATCTGCTGGGGTGTCTGTGGTAGTGTTATCTACTGGGGTGTCTGTGGTAGTGCTATCTGCTGGGGTGTCTGCGGTAGTGCTATCTTCTGGGGTGTCTGTGGTAGTGCTATCTGCTGGGGTGTCTGTGGTAGGGCTATCTGCTGGGGTGTCTGTGGTAGTGCTGGTATATTTGTGGTAGTTCTATCTGCTGGGGTGTCTGTGGTAGTTCTATCTGCTGGAGTGTCTGTGGTAGTGCTATCTGCTGGGGTGTCTGTGGTAGTGCTATCTGCTGGGGTGTCTGTGTTAGTGCTATCTGCTGGGGTGTCTGTGGTAGTGCTGGTATATTTGTGGTAGTTCTATCTGCTGGAGTGTCTGTGGTAGTGCTATCTGCTGGGGTGTCTGTGGTAGTGCTATCTGCTGGGGTGTCTGTGGTAGTGCTATCTGCTGTGATGTCTTTGGCAGTGCTCTGTGTGATGTCTTTGGCAGTGCTATCTGTTGGGGTGTCTGTGGTGTGCTGCCTGGGTGTCTGTGGTAGTGCTATTTGCTGGGGTGTCTGTGGTAGTGCTATCTGCTGGGGTGTCTGTGGTAGTGCTATCTGCTGGGGTGTCTGTGGTAGTGCTATCTGCTGGGGTGTCTGTGGTAGTGTCTGCTGGGGTATCTGTGGTAGTGCTATCTACTGGGGTGTCTGTGGTAGTGCTATCTGCTGGGGTGTCTGTGGTAGTGCTATCTGCTGGGGTGTCTGTGGTAGTGCTATCTGCTGTGATGTCTTTGGCAGTGCTATCTGCTGTGATGTCTTTGGTAGTGCTATCTGTTGGGGTGGCTGTGGTAGTGCTATCTGCTGGGGTGTCTGTGGTAGTGCTATCTGCTGGGGTGTCTGTGGTAGTGCTATCAGCTGGGGTGTCTGTGATAGTTCTATACTGGGGTGTCTGTGGTAATGCTTTCTGCTGGGGTGCAGGTGGTAGTGCTATCTGCCTGGGTGTCTGTGGTAGTGCTATCTGCCTGGGTGTCTGTGGTAGTGCTATTTGCTGGGGTGTCTGTGGTAGTGCTATCTGCTGGGGTGTCTGTGGTAGTGCTATCTGCTGGGGTGTCTGTGGTAGTGCTATCTGCTGGGGTGTCTGTGGTAGTGCTATCTGCTGGGGTGTCTGTGGTAGTGCTATCTACTGGGGTGTCTGTGGTAGTGCTATCTGCTGGAGTGTCTGTGGTAGTGCTATCTGCTGGGGTGTCTGTGGAAGTGCTATGTGCTGGGGTGTCTGTGGTAGTGCTATCTGCTGGGGTGTCTGTGGTAGTGCTATCTGCTGTAATGTCTGTGGTAGTGCTATCTGCTGGGGTGTCTGTGGTAGTGCTATCTGCTGTGATGTCTGTGGTAGTGCTGGTATATTTGTGGTAGTTCTATCTGCTGGGGTGTCTGTGATAGCACTACCGCAGATAGCACTATCTGCTGGGGTGTCTGTGGTAGTGCTATCTGCTGTGATGTTTTTGGCAGTGCTATCTGTTGGGGTGTCTGTGGTAGTGCTATCTGCTGGGGTGTCTGTGGTAGTGCTATCTGCTGTGATGTCTCTGGTAGTGCTGGTATATTTGTGGTAGTTATATTTTCTGGGGTGTCTGTGATAGTGCTATCTGCTGGGGTGTCTGTGGAGGTGCTATCTGCTGTGATGTCTGTGGTAGTGCTATCTGCCTGGGTGTCTGTGGTAGTGCTATCTGCTGGGGTGTCTGTGGTAGTTCTATCTGCTGGGGTGTCTGTGGTAGTGCTATCTGCTGGGGTGTCTGTGGTAGTTCTATACTGGGGTGTCTCTGGTAATGCTTTCTGCTGGGGTGCAGGTGGTAGTGCTATCTGCCTGGGTGTCTGTGGTAGTGCTATCTGCTTGGGTGTCTGTGGTAGTGCTATCTGCTGGGGTGTCTGTGGTAGTTCTATCTGCTGGGGTGTCTGTGGTAGTGTTATCTATGGGGTGTCTGTGGTAGTGCTATCTGCTGGGGTGTCTGTGGTAGTGCTATCTTCTGGGGTGTCTGTGGTAGTGCTATCTGCTGGGGTGTCTGTGGTAGGGCTATCTGCTGGGTGTCTGTGGTAGTGCTATCTGCTGGGGTGTCTGTGGTAGTTCTATCTGCTGGAGTGTCTGTGGTAGTGCTATCTGCTGGGGTGTCTGTGGTAGTGCTATCTGCTGGGGTGTCTGTGGTAGTGCTGGTATATTTGTGGTAGTTCTATCTGCTGGAGTGTCTGTGGTAGTGCTATCTGCTGGGGTGTCTGTGGTAGTGCTATCTGCTGGGGTGTCTGTGGTAGTGCTATCTGCTGGGGTGTCTGTGTTAGTGCTATCTGCTGGGGTGTCTGTGGTAGTGCTGGTATATTTGTGGTAGTTCTATCTGCTGGAGTGTCTGTGGTAGTGCTATCTGCTGGGGTGTCCGTGGTAGTGCTATCTGCTGGGGTGTCTGTGGTAGTGCTATCTGCTGTGATGTCTTTGGCAGTGCTATCTGCTGTGATGTCTTTGGCAGTGCTATCTGTTGGGGTGGCTGTGGTAGTGCTATCTGCTGGGGTGTCTGTGGTAGTGCTATCTGCTGGGGTGTCTGTGGTAGTGCTATCTGCTGGGGTGTCTGTGGTAGTTCTATACTGGGGTGTCTGTGGTAATGCTTTCTGCTGGGGTGCAGGTGGTAGTGCTATCTGCCTGGGTGTCTGTGGTAGTGCTATCTGCCTGGGTGTCTGTGGTAGTGCTATTTGCTGGGGTGTCTGTGGTAGTGCTATCTGCTGGGGTGTCTGTGGTAGTGCTATCTGCTGGGGTGTCTGTGGTAGTGCTATCTGCTGGGGTGTCTGTGGTAGTGCTATCTGCTGGGGTATCTGTGGTAGTGCTATCTACTGGGGTGTCTGTGGTAGTGCTATCTGCTGGAGTGTCTGTGGTAGTGCTATCTGCTGGGGTGTCTGTGGAAGTGCTATCTGCTGGGGTGTCTGTGGTAGTGCTATCTGCTGGTCTGTGGTAGTGCTATCTGCTGGGGTGTCTGTGGTAGTGCTATCTGCTGGATGTCTGTGGTGTGCTGGTGTGTAGTTCTATCTGCTGGGGTGTCTGTGGTAGTGCTATCTGCTGGGATGTCTGTGGTAGTGCTATCTGTGATGTTTTTGGCAGTGGTTGGGGTGTCTGTGGTAGTGCTATCTGCTGGGTTGTCTGTGGTAGTGCTATCTGCTGGATGTCTCTGGTAGTGCTAGTATATTTGTGGTAGTTCTGCTGGGGTGTCTGTGATAGTGCTATCTGCTGGGGTGTCTGTGGTAGTGCTATCTGCTGGGATGTCTGTGGTAGTGCTATCTGCTGGGGTGTCTGTGGTAGTGCTATCTGCTGTGATGTCTGTGGTAGTGCTATCTGCTGGGGTGTCTGTGGTAGTGCTATCTGCTGGGGTGTCTGTGGTAGTGCTATCTGCTGGGGTGTCTGTGGTAGTTCTATACTGGGGTGTCTGTGGTGATGCTTTCTACTGGGGTGCAGGTGGTAGTGCTATCTGCCTGGGTGTCTGTGGTAGTGCTATCTGCTGGGGTGTCTGTGGTAGTGCTATCTGCTTGGGTGTCTGTGGTAGTGCTATCTGCTGGGGTGTCTGTGGTAGTTCTATCTGCTGGGGTGTCTGTGGTAGTGCTATCTGCTGGGGTGTCTGTGGTAGTGCTATCTGCTGTAATGTCTGTGGTAGTGCTATCTGCTGGGGTGTCTGTGGTAGTGCTATCTGCTGTGATGTCTGTGGTAGTGCTGGTATATTTGTGGTAGTTCTATCTGCTGGGGTGTCTGTGATTGCACTACCGCAGATAGCACTATCTGCTGTGATGTCTGTGGTAGTGCTATCTGCTGGGGTGTCTGTGGTAGTGCTATCTGCTGTGATGTTTTTGCTATCTGTTGGGTGTCTGTGGTAGTGCTATCTGCTGGGGTGTCTGTGGTAGTGCTATCTGCTGTGATGTCTCTGGTAGTGCTGGTATATTTGTGTAGTGCTATCTGCTGGGGTGTCTGTGGTAGTGCTATCTGCTGGGGTGTCTGTGGTAGTGCTATCTGCTGTGATGTCTGTGGTAGTGCTATCTGCTGGGGTGTCTGTGGTAGTGCTATCTGCTGTGATGTTTTTGGCAGTGCTATCTGTCGGGGTGTCTGTGGTAGTGCTATCTGCTGGGGTGTCTGTGGTAGTGCTATCTGCTGGGGTGTCTGTGGTAGTTCTATACTGGGGTGTCTGTGGTAATGCTTTCTGCTGGGGTGCAGGTGGTAGTGCTATCTGCCTGGGTGTCTGTGGTAGTGCTATCTGCTGGGGTGTCTGTGGTAGTGCTATCTGCTGGGGTGTCTGTGGTAGTTCTATCTGCTGGGGTGTCTGTGGTAGTGCTATCTGCTGTGATGTCTGTGGTAGTGCTGGTATATTTGTGGTAGTTCTATCTGCTGGGGTGTCTGTGATAGCACTACCGCAGATAGCACTATCTGCTGTGATGTCTGTGGTAGTGCTAACTGCTGGGGTGTCTGTGGTAGTTCTATACTGGGGTGTCTGTGGTAATGCTTTCTGCTGGGGTGCAGGTGGTAGTGCTATCTGCCTGGGTGTCTGTGGTAGTGCTATCTGCTGGGGTGTCTGTGGTAGTGCTATCTGCTGGGGTGTCTGTGGTAGTGCTATCTGCTGGGGTGTCTGTGGTAGTGCTATCTGCTGGGGTGTCTGTGGTAGTGCTGGTATATTTGTGGTAGTTCTATCTGCTGGGGTGTCTGTGGTAGTTCTATCTGCTGGAGTGTCTGTGGTAGTGCTATCTGCTGGGGTGTCTGTGGTAGTGCTATCTGCTGGGGTGTCTGTGTAGTGCTATCTGCTGGGGTGTCTGTGGTAGTGCTGGTATATTTGTGGTAGTTCTATCTGCTGGAGTGTCTATCTGCTGGGGTGTCTGTGGTAGTGCTATCTGCTGGGGTGTCTGTGGTAGTGCTATCTGCTGGGGTGTCTGTGGTAGTGCTATCTGCTGGGATGTCTGTGGTAGTGCTATCTGTGGGGTGTCTGTGGTAGTGCTATCTGCTGGGGTGTCTGTGGTAGTGCTATCTGCTGGGGTGTCTGTGGTAGTGCTATCTGCTGTCTGTGGTAGTGCTATCTGCTGGGGTGTCTGTGGTAGTGTCTGCTGGTAGGGGTGTCTGTGGTAGTGCTATCTGCTGGAGTGTCTGGGTAGTGCTGCTGGGGTGTCTGTGGAAGTGCTATCTGCTGGGGTGTCTGTGGTAGTGCTATCTGCTGTGATGTCTTTGGTAGTGCTATCTGCTGTGATGTCTTTGGTAGTGCTATCTGTTGGGGTGGCTGTGGTAGTGCTATCTGCTGGGGTGTCTGTGGTAGTGCTATCTGCTGGGGTGTCTGTGGTAGTGCTATCAGCTGGGGTGTCTGTGGTAGTTCTATACTGGGGTGTCTGTGGTAATGCTTTCTGCTGGGGTGCAGGTGGTAGTGCTATCTGCCTGGGTGTCTGTGGTAGTGCTATCTGCCTGGGTGTCTGTGGTAGTGCTATTTGCTGGGGTGTCTGTGGTAGTGCTATCTGCTGGGGTGTCTGTGGTAGTAGCTGGGGTGTCTGTGGTAGTGCTATCTGCTGGGGTGTCTGTGGTAGTGCTATCTGCTGGGGTGTCTGTGGTAGTGCTATCTACTGGGGTGTCTGTGGTAGTGCTATCTGCTGGAGTGTCTGTGGTAGTGCTATCTGCTGGGGTGTCTGTGGAAGTGCTATCTGCTGGGTAGTGTCTGTGGTGTCTGTGGTAGTGCTATCTGCTGTAATGTCTGTGGTAGTGCTATCTGCTGGGGTGTCTGTGGTAGTGCTATCTGCTGTGATGTCTGTGGTAGTGCTGGTATATTTGTGGTAGTTCTATCTGCTGGGGTGTCTGTGATGGAGATAGCACTATCTGCTGGGGTGTCTGTGGTAGTGCTATCTGCTGGGATGTTTTTGGTAGTGCTATCTGTTGGGGTGTCTGTGGTAGTGCTATCTGCTGGGGTGTCTGTGGTAGTGCTATCTGCTGTGATGTCTCTGGTAGTGCTGGTATATTTGTGGTAGTTATATTTTCTGGGGTGTCTGTGATAGTGCTATCTGCTGGGGTGTCTGTGGAGGTGCTATCTGCTGTGATGTCTGTGGTAGTGCTATCTGCCTGGGTGTCTGTGGTAGTGCTATCTGCTGGGGTGTCTGTGGTAGTTCTATCTGCTGGGGTGTCTGTGGTAGTGCTATCTGCTGGGGTGTCTGTGGTAGTTCTATACTGGGGTGTCTCTGGTAATGCTTTCTGCTGGGGTGCAGGTGGTAGTGCTATCTGCCTGGGTGTCTGTGGTAGTGCTATCTGCTTGGGTGTCTGTGGTAGTGCTATCTGCTGGGGTGTCTGTGGTAGTTCTATCTGCTGGGGTGTCTGTGGTAGTGTTATCTGGGGTGTCTGTGGTAGTGCTATCTGCTGGGTAGTGCTATCTTCTGGGGTGTCTGTGGTAGTGCTATCTGCTGTGGTAGGGCTATCTGCTGGGGTGTCTGTGGTAGTGCTATCTGCTGGGGTGTCTGTGGTAGTGCTATCTGCTGGATCTGTGGTAGTGCTGGGGTGTCTGTGGTAGTGCTATCTGCTGGGGTGTCTGTGGTAGTGCTGGTATATTTGTGGTAGTTCTATCTGCTGGAGTGTCTGTGGTAGTGCTATCTGCTGGGGTGTCTGTGGTAGTGCTATCTGCTGGGGTGTCTGTGGTAGTGCTATCTGCTGGGGTGTCTGTGTTAGTGCTATCTGCTGGGGTGTCTGTGGTAGTGCTGGTATATTTGTGGTAGTTCTATCTGCTGGAGTGTCTGTGGTAGTGCTATCTGCTGGGGTGTCTGTGGTAGTGCTATCTGCTGGGGTGTCTGTGGTAGTGCTATCTGCTGTGATGTCTTTGGCAGTGCTATCTGCTGTGATGTCTTTGGCAGTGCTATCTGTTGGGGTGGCTGTGGTAGTGCTATCTGGGGTGTCTGTGGTAGTGCTATCTGCTGGGGTGTCTGTGGTAGTGCTATCTGCTGGGGTGTCTGTGGTAGTTCTATACTGGGGTGTCTGTGGTAATGCTATCTGCTGGGGTGTCTGGTGGTAGTGCTATCTGCCTGGGTGTCTGTGGTAGTGCTATCTGCCTGGGTGTCTGTGGTAGTGCTATTTGCTGGGGTGTCTGTGGTAGTGCTATCTGCTGGGGTGTCTGTGGTAGTGCTATCTGCTGGGGTGTCTGTGGTAGTGCTATCTGCTGGGGTGTCTGTGGTAGTGCTATCTGCTGGGGTATCTGTGGTAGTGCTATCTACTGGGGTGTCTGTGGTAGTGCTATCTGCTGGAGTGTCTGTGGTAGTGCTATCTGCTGGGGTGTCTGTGGAAGTGCTATCTGCTGGGGTGTCTGTGGTAGTGCTATCTGCTGTAATGTCTGTGGTAGTGCTATCTGCTGGGGTGTCTGTGGTAGTGCTATCTGCTGTGATGTCTGTGGTAGTGCTGGTATATTTGTGGTAGTGCTATCTGCTGGGGTGTCTGTGGTAGTGCTATCTGCTGTGATGTCTGTGGTAGTGCTAACTGCTGTGATGTTTTTGTAGTGCTATCTGCTGGGGTGTCTGTGGTAGTGCTATCTGCTGGGTTGTCTGTGGTAGTGCTATCTGCTGGGATGTCTGTGGTAGTGCTATCTATTTGCTGGGGTGTCTGTGATAGTGCTATCTGCTGGGGTGTCTGTGGTAGTGCTATCTGCTGTGGTGTCTGTGGTAGTGCTATCTGCTGGGGTGTCTGTGGTAGTGCTATCTGTGCTTTGGCAGTGCTATCTGTTGGGTGTCTGTGGTAGTGCTATCTGCTGGGGTGTCTGTGGTAGTGCTATCTGCTGGGGTGTCTGTGGTAGTTCTATACTGGGGTGTCTGTGGTAATGCTTTCTGCTGGGGTGCAGGTGGTAGTGCTATCTGCCTGGGTGTCTGTGGTAGTGCTATCTGCTGGGGTGTCTGTGGTAGTGCTATCTGCTGGGGTGTCTGTGGTAGTGCTATCTGCTGGGGTGTCTGTGGTAGTTCTATCTGCTGGGGTGTCTGTGGTAGTGCTATCTGCTGGGGTGTCTGTGGTAGTGCTATCTGCTGTAATGTCTGTGGTAGTGCTATCTGCTGGGGTGTCTGTGGTAGTGCTATCTGCTGTGATGTCTGTGGTAGTGCTGGTATATTTGTGGTAGTTCTATCTGCTGGGGTGTCTGTGATTGTAGATGCACTATCTGCTGTGATGTCTGTGGTAGTGCTATCTGCTGGGGTGTCTGTGGTAGTGCTATCTGCTGTGATGTTTTTGGCAGTGCTATCTGTTGGGGTGTCTGTGGTAGTGCTATCTGCTGGGGTGTCTGTGGTAGTGCTATCTGCTGTGATGTCTCTGGTAGTGCTGGTATATTTGTGGTAGTTATATTTGCTGGGGTGTCTGTGATAGTGCTATCTGCTGGGGTGTCTGTGGTAGTGCTATCTGCTGTGATGTCTGTGGTAGTGCTATCTGCTGGGGTGTCTGTGGTAGTGCTATCTGCTGTGTGTTTGTGGTAGTGCTATCTGTCTGGGGTGTCTGTGGTAGTGCTATCTGCTGGGGTGTCTGTGGTAGTGCTATCTGCTGGGGTGTCTGTGGTAGTTCTATACTGGGGTGTCTGTGGTAATGCTTTCTGCTGGGGTGCAGGTGGTAGTGCTATCTGCCTGGGTGTCTGTGGTAGTGCTATCTGCTGGGGTGTCTGTGGTAGTGCTATCTGCTGGGGTGTCTGTGGTAGTTCTATCTGCTGGGGTGTCTGTGGTAGTGCTATCTGCTGTGATGTCTGTGTCTGTGGTAGTGCTATCTGCTGGGGTGTCTGTGATAGTGCTATCTGCTGTGATGTCTGTGGTAGTGCTAACTGCTGGGATGTTTTTGGCAGTGCTATCTGCTGGGGTGTCTGTGGTAGTGCTATCTGCTGGGGTGTCTGTGGTAGTGCTATCTGCTGGGGTGTCTGTGGTAGTGCTATCTGCTGGGGTGTCTGTGGTAGTGCTATCTGCTGGGGTGTCTGTGGTAGTGCTGGTATATGTGGTAGTTCTATCTGCTGGGGTGTCTGTGGTAGTTCTATCTGCTGGGTGTCTGTGGTAGTGCTATCTGCTGGGGTGTCTGTGGTAGTGCTATCTGCTGGGGTGTCTGTGGTAGTGCTGGTAGTTTGTGGTAGTTCTATCTGCTGGAGTGTCTGTGGTAGTGCTATCTGCTGGGGTGTCTGTGGTAGTGCTATCTGCTGGGGTGTCTGTGGTAGTGCTATCTGCTGGGGTGTCTGTGTTAGTGCTATCTGCTGGGGTGTCTGTGGTAGTGCTGGTATATTTGTGGTAGTTCTATCTGCTGGAGTGTCTGTGGTAGTGCTATCTGCTGGGGTGTCTGGTAGTGCTATCTGCTGGGGTGTCTGTGGTAGTGCTATCTGCTGTGATGTCTTTGGTAGTGCTATCTGCTGTGATGTCTTTGGCAGTGCTATCTGTTGGGGTGGCTGTGGTAGTGCTATCTGCTGGGGTGTCTGTGGTAGTGCTATCTGCTGGGGTGTCTGTGGTAGTGCTATCTGCTGGGGTGTCTGTGGTAGTTCTATCTGGGGTGTCTGTGGTAATGCTTTCTGCTGGGGTGCAGGTGGTAGTGCTATCTGCCTGGGTGTCTGTGGTAGTCTATCTGCCTGGGTGTCTGTGGTAGTGCTATCTGCTGGGGTGTCTGTGGTAGTGCTATCTGCTGGGGTGTCTGTGGTAGTGCTATCTGCTGGGGTGTCTGTGGTAGTGCTATCTGCTGGGGTGTCTGTGGTAGTGCTATCTGCTGGGGTGTCTGTGGTAGTGCTATCTACTGGGGTGTCTGTGGTAGTGCTATCTGCTGGGTGTCTGTGGTAGTGCTATCTGCTGGGGTGTCTGTGGAAGTGCTATCTGCTGGGGTGTCTGTGGTAGTGCTATCTGCTGGGTGTCTGTGGTAGTGCTATCTGCTGGGGTGTCTGTGGTAGTGCTATCTGCTGTGATGTCTGTGGTAGTGCTGGTATATTTGTGGTAGTTCTATCTGCTGGGTGTCTGTGATGTGGTAGTGCTATCTGCTGTGATGTCTGTGGTAGTGCTAACTGCTGTGATGTTTTTGGCAGTGCTATCTGTTGGGGTGTCTGTGGTAGTGCTATCTGCTGGGTTGTCTGTGGTAGTGCTATCTGCTGTGATGTCTCTGGTAGTGCTAGTATATTTGTGGTAGTTCTATTTGCTGGGGTGTCTGTGATAGTGCTATCTGCTGGGGTGTCTGTGGTAGTGCTATCTGCTGGGGTGTCTGTGGTAGTGCTATCTGCTGGGGTGTCTGTGGTAGTGCTATCTGCTGGGGATGTTTGTGGCAGTGCTATCTGCCTGGGTGTCTGTGGTAGTGCTATCTGCTGGGGTGTCTGTGGTATCTGCTGGGGTGTCTGTGGTAGTGCTATCTGCTGGGGTGTCTGTGGTAGTTCTATCTGCTGGGGTGTCTGTGGTAGTGCTATCTGCTGGGGTGTCTGTGGTAGTGCTATCTGCTGGGGTGTCTGTGGTAGTGCTATCTGCTGGGGTGTCTGTGGTAGTGCTATCTGCTGTGATGTCTGTGGTAGTGCTGGTATATTTGTGGTAGTGCTATCTGCTGGGGTGTCTGTGGTAGTGCTATCTGCTGGATGTCTGTGGTAGTGCTATCTGCTGGGGTGTCTGTGGTAGTGCTATCTGCTGTGATGTTTTTGGCAGTGCTGTGTCTGTGGTAGTGCTATCTGCTGGGGTGTCTGTGGTAGTGCTATCTGCTGTGATGTCTGTGGTAGTGCTGGTATATTTGTGGTAGTTATATCTGCTGGGGTGTCTGTGATAGTGCTATCTGCTGGGGTGTCTGTGGTAGTGCTATCTGCTGTGATGTCTGTGGTAGTGCTATCTGCTGGGGTGTCTGTGGTAGTGCTATCTGCTGTGATGTTTTTGGCAGTGCTATCTGTCTGGGGTGTCTGTGGTAGTGCTATCTGCTGGGGTGTCTGTGGTAGTGCTATCTGCTGGGGTGTCTGTGGTAGTTCTATACTGGGGTGTCTGTGGTAATGCTTTCTGCTGGGGTGCAGGTGGTAGTGCTATCTGCTGGGTGTCTGTGGTAGTGCTATCTGCTGGGGTGTCTGTGGTAGTGCTATCTGCTGGGGTGTCTGTGGTAGTTCTATCTGCTGGGGTGTCTGTGGTAGTGCTATCTGCTGGGGTGTCTGTGGTAGTTCTATACTGGGGTGTCTGGTAATGCTTTCTGCTGGGGTGCAGGTGGTAGTGCTATCTGCCTGGGTGTCTGTGGTAGTGCTATCTGCTGGGGTGTCTGTGGTAGTGCTATCTGCTGGGTGTCTGTGGTAGTGTTATCTGCTGGGGTGTCTGTGGTAGTGCTATCTGCTGGGGTGTCTGTGGTAGTGCTATCTGCTGGGGTGTCTGTGGTAGTGCTATCTGCTGGGGTGTCTGTGGTAGGGCTATCTGCTGGGGTGTCTGTGGTAGTGCTGGTATATTTGTGGTAGTTCTATCTGCTGGGGTGTCTGTGGTAGTTCTATCTGCTGGAGTGTCTGTGGTAGTGCTATCTGCTGGGGTGTCTGTGGTAGTGCTATCTGCTGGGGTGTCTGTGTTAGTGCTATCTGCTGGGGTGTCTGTGGTAGTGCTGGTATATTTGTGGTAGTTCTATCTGCTGGAGTGTCTGTGGTAGTGCTATCTGCTGGGGTGTCTGTGGTAGTGCTATCTGCTGGGGTGTCTGTGGTAGTGCTATCTGCTGTGATGTCTTTGGCAGTGCTATCTGCTGTGATGTCTTTGGTAGTGCTATCTGTTGGGGTGTCTGTGGTAGTGCTATCTGCTGGGGTGTCTGTGGTAGTGCTATCTGCTGGGGTGTCTGTGGTAGTGCTATCAGCTGGGGTGTCTGTGGTAGTTCTATCTGGGGTGTCTGTGGTAATGCTTTCTGCTGGGGTGCAGTGGTAGTGCTATCTGCTGGGTGTCTGTGGTAGTGCTATCTGCCTGGGTGTCTGTGGTAGTGCTATTTGCTGGGGTGTCTGTGGTAGTGCTATCTGCTGGGGTGTCTGTGGTAGTGCTATCTGCTGGGGTGTCTGTGGTAGTGCTATCTGCTGGGGTGTCTGTGGTAGTGCTATCTGCTGGGGTATCTGTGGTAGTGCTATCTACTGGGGTGTCTGTGGTAGTGCTATCTGCTGGAGTGTCTGTGGTAGTGCTATCTGCTGGGGTGTCTGTGGAAGTGCTATCTGCTGGGGTGTCTGTGGTAGTGCTATCTGCTGTAATGTCTGTGGTAGTGCTATCTGCTGGGGTGTCTGTGGTAGTGCTATCTGCTGTGATGTCTGTGGTAGTGCTGGTATATTTGTGGTAGTGCTATCTGCTGGAGTGTCTGTGGTAGTGCTATCTGCTGGGGTGTCTGTGGTAGTGCTATCTGCTGGGGTGTCTGTGGTAGTTCTATCTGCTGGGGTGTCTGTGGTAGTGTATCTGCTGGTGTGTCTGTGGTAGTGCTATCTGCTGGGGTGTCTGTGGTAGTGCTATCTGCTGGGGTGTCTGTGTTAGTGCTATCTTCTGGGGTGTCTGTGGTAGTGCTATCTGCTGGGGTGTCTGTGGTAGTGCTATCTGCTGGGGTGTCTGTGGTAGTGCTATCTGCTGGGGTGTCTGTGGTAGTTCTATACTGGGGTGTCTGTGGTAATGCTTTCTGCTGGGGTGCAGGTGGTAGTGCTATCTGCCTGGGTGTCTGTGGTAGTGCTATCTGCTGGGGTGTATGTGGTAGTGCTATCTGCTGGGGTGTCTGTGGTAGTTCTATCTGCTGGGGTGTCTGTGGTAGTGCTATCTGCTGGGGTGTCTGTGGTAGTTCTATACTGGGGTGTCTCTGGTAATGCTTTCTGCTGGGGTGCAGGTGGTAGTGCTATCTGCCTGGGTGTCTGTGGTAGTGCTATCTGCTTGGGTGTCTGTGGTAGTGCTATCTGCTGCGGTGTCTGTGGTAGTGTTATCTACTGGGGTGTATGTGGTAGTGCTATCTGCTGGGGTGTCTGCGGTAGTGCTATCTTCTGGGGTGTCTGTGGTAGTGCTATCTGCTGGGTGTCTGTGGTAGTGCTATCTGCCTGGGTGTCTGTGGTAGTGCTATTTGCTGGGGTGTCTGTGGTAGTGCTATCTGCTGGGGTGTCTGTGGTAGTGCTATCTGCTGGGGTGTCTGTGGTAGTGCTATCTGCTGGGGTGTCTGTGGTAGTGCTATATGCTGGGGTGTCTGTGGTAGTGCTATCTGCTGGGGTGTCTGTGGTAGTGCTATCTGCTGGGGTATCTGTGGTAGTGCTATCTACTGGGGTGTCTGTGGTAGTGCTATCTGCTGGAGTGTCTGTGGAAGTGCTATCTGCTGGGGTGTCTGTGGAAGTGCTATCTGCTGGGGTGTCTGTGGTAGTGCTATCTGCTGTAATGTCTGTGGTAGTGCTATCTGCTGGGGTGTCTGTGGTAGTGCTATCTGCTGTGATGTCTGTGGTAGTGCTGGTATATTTGTGGTAGTTCTATCTGCTGGGGTGTCTGTGATAGCACTACCGCAGATAGCACTATCTGCTGTGATGTCTGTGGTAGTGCTAACTGCTGTGATGTTTTTGGCAGTGCTATCTGTTGGGGTGTCTGTGGTAGTGCTATCTGCTGGGTTGTCTGTGGTAGTGCTATCTGCTGTGATGTCTCTGGTAGTGCTAGTATATTTGTGGTAGTTCTATTTGCTGGGGTGTCTGTGATAGTGCTATCTGCTGGGGTGTCTGTGGTAGTGCTATCTGCTGGGGTGTCTGTGGTAGTGCTATCTGCTGGGGTGTCTGTGGTAGTTCTATACTGGGGTGTCTGTGGTGATGCTTTCTACTGGGGTGCAGGTGGTAGTGCTATCTGCCTGGGTGTCTGTGGTAGTGCTATCTGCTGGGGTGTCTGTGGTAGTGCTATCTGCTTGGGTGTCTGTGGTAGTGCTATCTGCTGGGGTGTCTGTGGTAGTTCTATCTGCTGGGGTGTCTGTGGTAGTGCTATCTGCTGGGGTGTCTGTGGTAGTGCTGGTAATGTCTGTGGTAGTGCTATCTGCTGGGGTGTCTGTGGTAGTGCTATCTGCTGGATGTCTGTGTCTGGTATATTTGTGGTAGTTCTATCTGCTGGGGTGTCTGTGGTTGCTGCTACCGCAGTGCACTATCTGCTGGATGTCTGTGGTAGTGCTATCTGCTGGGGTGTCTGTGGTAGTGCTATCTGCTGGGGTGATGTTTTGGCAGTGCTATCTGTTGGGGTGTCTGTGGTAGTGCTATCTGCTGGGGTGTCTGTGGTAGTGCTATCTGCTGTGATGTCTCTGGTAGTGCTGGTATATTTGTGGTAGTTATATTTGCTGGGGTGTCTGTGATAGTGCTATCTGCTGGGGTGTCTGTGGTAGTGCTATCTGCTGTGATGTCTGTGGTAGTGCTATCTGCTGGGGTGTCTGTGGTAGTGCTATCTGCTGTGATGTTTTTGGCAGTGCTATCTGTCGGGGTGTCTGTGGTAGTGCTATCTGCTGGGGTGTCTGTGGTAGTGCTATCTGCTGGGGTGTCTGTGGTAGTTCTATACTGGGGTGTCTGTGGTAATGCTTTCTGCTGGGGTGCAGGTGGTAGTGCTATCTGCCTGGGTGTCTGTGGTAGTGCTATCTGCTGGGGTGTCTGTGGTAGTGCTATCTGCTGGGGTGTCTGTGGTAGTGCTATCTGCTGGGGTGTCTGTGGTAGTGCTATCTGCTGTAATGTCTGTGGTAGTGCTATCTGCTGGGGTGTCTGTGGTAGTGCTATCTGCTGTGATGTCTGTGGTAGTGCTGGTATATTTGTGGTAGTTCTATCTGCTGGGTGTCTGTGATAGTAGTGCACTATCTGCTGTGATGTCTGTGGTAGTGCTATCTGCTGGGGTGTCTGTGGTAGTGCTATCTGCTGTGATGTTTTTGTGCAGTGCTATCTGTTGGGGTGTCTGTGGTAGTGCTATCTGCTGGGGTGTCTGTGGTAGTGCTATCTGCTGGGATGTCTGTGGTAGTGCTGGTATATTTGTGCAGTGTATTTGCTGGGGTGTCTGTGATAGTGCTATCTGCTGGGGTGTCTGTGGTAGTGCTATCTGCTGGGATGTCTGTGGTAGTGCTATCTGCTGGGGTGTCTGTGGTAGTGCTATCTGCTGTGATGTTTTTGGCAGTGCTATCTGTCGGGTGTCTGTGGTAGTGCTATCTGCTGGGGTGTCTGTGGTAGTGCTATCTGCTGGGGTGTCTGTGGTAGTTCTATACTGGGGTGTCTGTGGTAATGCTTTCTGCTGGGGTGCAGGTGGTAGTGCTATCTGCCTGGGTGTCTGTGGTAGTGCTATCTGCTGGGGTGTCTGTGGTAGTGCTATCTGCTGGGGTGTCTGTGGTAGTTCTATCTGCTGGGGTGTCTGTGGTAGTGCTATCTGCTGGGGTGTCTGTGGTAGTTCTATACTGGGGTGTCTCTGGTAATGCTTTCTGCTGGGGTGCAGGTGGTAGTGCTATCTGCCTGGGTGTCTGTGGTAGTGCTATCTGCTTGGGTGTCTGTGGTAGTGCTATCTGCTGCGGTGTCTGTGGTAGTGTTATCTACTGGGGTGTATGTGGTAGTGCTATCTGCTGGGGTGTCTGCGGTAGTGCTATCTTCTGGGGTGTCTGTGGTAGTGCTATCTGCTGGGGTGTCTGTGGTAGGGCTATCTGCTGGGGTGTCTGTGGTAGTGCTGGTATATTTGTGGTAGTTCTATCTGCTGGGGTGTCTGTGGTAGTTCTATCTGCTGGAGTGTCTGTGGTAGTGCTATCTGCTGGGGTGTCTGTGGTAGTGCTATCTGCTGGGGTGTCTGTGTTAGTGCTATCTGCTGGGGTGTCTGTGGTAGTGCTGGTATATTTGTGGTAGTTCTATCTGCTGGAGTGTCTGTGGTAGTGCTATCTGCTGGGGTGTCTGTGGTAGTGCTATCTGCTGGGGTGTCTGTGGTAGTGCTATCTGCTGTGATGTCTTTGGCAGTGCTATCTGCTGTGATGTCTTTGGCAGTGCTATCTGTTGGGGTGGCTGTGGTAGTGCTATCTGCTGGGGTGTCTGTGGTAGTGCTATCTGCTGGGGTGTCTGTGGTAGTGCTATCAGCTGGGGTGTCTGTGGTAGTTCTATACTGGGGTGTCTGTGGTAATGCTTTCTGCTGGGGTGCAGGTGGTAGTGCTATCTGCCTGGGTGTCTGTGGTAGTGCTATCTGCCTGGGTGTCCGTGGTAGTGCTATTTGCTGGGGTCTGTGGTAGTGCTATCTGCTGGGTGTCTGTGGTAGTGCTATCTGCTGGGGTGTCTGTGGTAGTGCTATCTGCTGGGGTGTCTGTGGTAGTGCTATCTGCTGGGGTCCTGTGGTAGTGCTATCTGCTGGGGTGTCTGTGGTAGTGCTATCTGCTGGAGTGTCTGTGGTAGTGCTATCTGCTGGGGTGTCTGTGGTAGTGCTATCTGCTGCTGGGTGTCTGTGGTAGTGCTATCTGCTGTAATGTCTGTGGTAGTGCTATCTGCTGGGTGTCTGTGGTAGTGCTATCTGCTGTGATGTCTGTGGTAGTGCTGGTATATTGTGGTAGTGCCATCTGCTGGAGTGTCTGTGGTAGTGCTATCTGCTGGGGTGTCTGTGGTAGTGCTATCTTCTGGGGTGTCTGTGGTAGTGCTATCTGCTGGGGTGTCTGTGGTAGTGCTATCTGCTGGGGTGTCTGTGGTAGTGCTGGTATATTTGTGGTAGTTCTATCTGCTGGGTGTCTGTGGTAGTTCTATCTGCTGGAGTGTCTGTGGTAGTGCTATCTGCTGGGGTGTCTGTGGTAGTGCTATCTGCTGGGGTGTCTGTGTTAGTGCTATCTGCTGGGGTGTCTGTGGTAGTGCTGGTATATTTGTGGTAGTTCTATCTGCTGGAGTGTCTGTGGTAGTGCTATCTGCTGGGGTGTCTGTGGTAGTGCTATCTGCTGGGGTGTCTGTGGTAGTGCTATCTGCTGTGATGTCTTTGGCAGTGCTATCTGCTGTGATGTCTTGGCAGTGCTATCTGTTGGGGTGGCTGTGGTAGTGCTATCTGCTGGGGTGTCTGTGGTAGTGCCATCTGCTGGGGTGTCTGTGGTAGTGCTATCAGCTGGGGTGTCTGTGGTAGTTCTATACTGGGGTGTCTGTGGTAATGCTTTCTGCTGGGGTGCAGGTGGTAGTGCTATCTGCCTGGGTGTCTGTGGTAGTGCTATCTGCCTGGGTGTCTGTGGTAGTGCTATTTGCTGGGGTGTCTGTGGTAGTGCTATCTGCTGGGGTGTCTGTGGTAGTGCTATCTGCTGGGGTGTCTGTGGTAGTGCTATCTGCTGGGGTGTCTGTGGTAGTGCTATCTGCTGGGGTGTCTGTGGTAGTGCTATCTGCTGGAGTGTCTGTGGTAGTGCTATCTGCTGGGTGTCTGTGGTAGTGCTATCTGCTGGGGTGTCTGGTAGTGCTATCTGCTGTAATGTCTGTGGTAGTGCTATCTGCTGGGGTGTCTGTGGTAGTGCTATCTGCTGGGGTGATGTCTGTGGGTGCTGTCTGTGGTAGTGCTATCTGCTGGAGTGTCTGTGGTAGTGCTATCTGCTGGGGTGTCTGTGGTAGTGCTATCTGCTTGGGTGTCTGTGGTAGTGCTATCTGCTGGGGTGTCTGTGGTAGTTCTATCTGCTGGTGTGTCTGTGGTAGTGTTATCTACTGGGGTGTCTGTGGTAGTGCTATCTGCTGGGGTGTCTGAGTTAGTGCTATCTTCTGGGGTGTCTGTGGTAGTGCTATCTTCTGGGGTGTCTGTGGTAGTGCTATCTGCTGGGGTGTCTGTGGTAGTGCTATCTGCTGGGGTGTCTGTGGTAGTTCTATACTGGGGTGTCTGTGGTAATGCTTCTGCTGGGGTGCAGGTGGTAGTGCTATCTGCTGGGTGTCTGTGGTAGTGCTATCTGCTGGGGTGTATGTGGTAGTGCTATCTGCTGGGGTGTCTGTGGTAGTTCTATCTGCTGGGGTGTCTGTGGTAGTGCTATCTGCTGGGGTGTCTGTGGTAGTTCTATACTGGGGTGTCTGTGGTAATGCTTTCTGCTGGGGTGCAGGTGGTAGTGCTATCTGCCTGGGTGTCTGTGGTAGTGCTATCTGCCTGGGTGTCTGTGGTAGTGCTATCTGCTGGGGTGTCTGTGGTAGTGTTATCTGCTGGGGTGTCTGGTAGTGCTATCTGCTGGGGTGTCTGTGGTAGTGCTATCTTCTGGGGTGTCTGTGGTAGTGCTATCTGCTGGGTGTCTGTGGTAGTGCTATCTGCTGGGTGTCTGTGGTAGTGCTATCTGCTGGGGTGTCTGTGGTAGTGCTATCTGCTGGGGTGTCTGTGGTAGTGCTATCTGCTGGGGTGTCTGTGGTAGTGCTATCTGCTGGGGTGTCTGTGGTAGTGCTATATGCTGGGGTGTCTGTGGTAGTGCTATCTGCTGGGGTGTCTGTGGTAGTGCTATCTGCTGGGGCATCTGTGGTAGTGCCATCTGCTGGGGTGTCTGTGGTAGTGCTATCTGCTGGAGTGTCTGTGGAAGTGCTATCTGCTGGGGTGTCTGTGGAAGTGCTATCTGCTGGGGTGTCTGTGGTAGTGCTATCTGCTGTAATGTCTGTGGTAGTGCTATCTGCTGGGGTGTCTGTGGTAGTGCTATCTGCTGTGATGTCTGTGGTAGTGCTGGTATATTTGTGGTAGTTCTATCTGCTGGGGTGTCTGTGATAGCACTACTTTGGATAGCACTATCTGCTGTGATGTCTGTGGTAGTGCTAACTGCTGTGATGTTTTTGGCAGTGCTATCTGTTGGGGTGTCTGTGGTAGTGCTATCTGCTGGGTTGTCTGTGGTAGTGCTATCTGCTGTGATGTCTCTGGTAGTGCTAGTATATTTGTGGTAGTTCTATTTGCTGGGGTGTCTGTGATAGTGCTATCTGCTGGGGTGTCTGTGGTAGTGCTATCTGCTGGGGTGTCTGTGGTAGTGCTATCTGCTGGGGTGTCTGTGGTAGTTCTATACTGGGGTGTCTGTGGTGATGCTTTCTACTGGGGTGCAGGTGGTAGTGCTATCTGCCTGGGTGTCTGTGGTAGTGCTATCTGCTGGGGTGTCTGTGGTAGTGCTATCTGCTTGGGTGTCTGTGGTAGTGCTATCTGCTGGGGTGTCTGTGGTAGTTCTATCTGCTGGGGTGTCTGTGGTAGTGCTATCTGCTGGGGTGTCTGTGGTAGTGCTATCTGCTGGGTGTCTGTGGTAGTGCTATCTGCTGGGGTGTCTGTGGTAGTGCTATCTGCTGTGATGTCTGTGGTAGTGCTGGTATATTTGTGCTATCTGCTCTGCTGGTGTCTGTGATAGTGCAGATAGCACCTCTGCTGTGATGTCTGTGGTAGTGCTATCTGCTGGGGTGTCTGTGGTAGTGCTATCTGCTGTGATGTTTTTGGCAGTGCTATCTGTTGGGGTGTCTGTGGTAGTGCTATCTGCTGGGGTGTCTGTGGTAGTGCTATCTGCTGTGATGTCTCTGGTGTGCTGGTATATTTGTGGTAGTTATATTTGCTGGGGTGTCTGTGATAGTGCTATCTGCTGGGGTGTCTGTGGTAGTGCTATCTGCTGTGATGTCTGTGGTAGTGCTATCTGCTGGGGTGTCTGTGGTAGTGCTATCTGCTGTGATGTTTTGGTAGTGCTATCTGTCTGGGGTGTCTGTGGTAGTGCTATCTGCTGGGGTGTCTGTGGTAGTGCTATCTGCTGGGGTGTCTGTGGTAGTTCTATACTGGGGTGTCTGTGGTAATGCTTTCTGCTGGGGTGCAGGTGGTAGTGCTATCTGCCTGGGTGTCTGTGGTAGTGCTATCTGCTGGGGTGTCTGTGGTAGTGCTATCTGCTGGGGTGTCTGTGGTAGTTCTATCTGCTGGGGTGTCTGTGGTAGTGCTATCTGCTGGGGTGTCTGTGGTAGTTCTCTGCTGGGGTGTCTTTGGTAGTGCTTCTGCTGGGGTGCAGGTGGTAGTGCTATCTGCCCAGGTGTCTGTGGTAGTGCTATCTGCTGGGGTGTCTGTGGTAGTGCTATCTGCTCAGGTGTCTGTGGTAGTGTTATCCACTGGGGTGTATGTGGTAGTGCTATCTGCTGGGGTGTCTGGTGGTAGTGCCATCTCTGTCTGTGGTAGTGCTTTCCGCTGGGTGTCTGTGGTAGGGCTATCTGCTGGGTGTCTGTGGTAGTGCTATATTTGTGGTAGTTCTATCCGCTGGTGTCTGTGGTAGTTCCATCTGCTGGAGTGTCTGTGGTAGTGCCATCCGCTGGGGTGTCTGTGGTAGTGCCATCTGCTGGGGTGTCTGTGTTAGTGCTATCTGCTGGGTGTCTGTGGTATAGTGTTCCATCTGCTGGAGTGTCTGTGGTAGTGCTATCTGCTGGGGTGTCTGTGGTAGTGCTATCTGCTGGGGTGTCTGTGGTAGTGCTATCTGCTGTGATGTCTTTGGCAGTGCTATCTGCTGTGATGTCTTGGTAGTGCTATCTGTTGGGGTGGCTGTGGTAGTGCTATCTGCTGGGGTGTCTGTGGTAGTGCTATCTGCTGGGGTGTCTGTGGTAGTGCTATCAGCTGGGGTGTCTGTGGTAGTTCTATACTGGGGTGTCTGTGGTAATGCTTTCTGCTGGGGTGCAGGTGGTAGTGCTATCTGCCTGGGTGTCTGTGGTAGTGCTATCTGCCTGGGTGTCTGTGGTAGTGCTATTTGCTGGGGTGTCTGTGGTAGTGCTATCTGCTGGGGTGTCTGTGGTAGTGCTATCTGCTGGGGTGTCTGTGGTAGTGCTATCTGCTGGGGTATCTGTGGTAGTGCTATCTGCTGGGGCATCTGTGGTAGTGCTATCTACTGGGGTGTCTGTGGTAGTGCTATCTGCTGGAGTGTCTGTGGTAGTGCTATCTGCTGGGGTGTCTGTGGAAGTGCTATCTGCTGGGGTGTCTGTGGTAGTGCTATCTGCTGTAATGTCTGTGGTAGTGCTATCTGCTGGGGTGTCTGTGGTAGTGCTATCTGCTGTGATGTCTGTGGTAGTGCTGGTATATTTGTGGTAGTGCTATCTGCTGGAGTGTCTGTGGTAGTGCTATCTGCTGGGGTGTCTGTGGTAGTGCTATCTGCTTGGGTGTCTGTGGTAGTGCTATCTGCTGGGGTGTCTGTGGTAGTTCTATCTGCTGGTGTGTCTGTGGTAGTGTTATCTGCTGGGGTGTCTGTGGTAGTGCTATCTGCTGGGGTGTCTGAGTTAGTGCTATCTTCTGGGGTGTCTGTGGTAGTGCTATCTTCTGGGGTGTCTGTGGTAGTGCTATCTGCTGGGGTGTCTGTGGTAGTGCTATCTGCTGGGGTGTCTGTGGTAGTTCTATACTGGGGTGTCTGTGGTAATGCTTTCTGCTGGGGTGCAGGTGGTAGTGCTATCTGCCTGGGTGTCTGTGGTAGTGCTATCTGCTGGGGTGTCTGTGGTAGTGCTATCTGCTGGGGTGTCTGTGGTAGTTCTATCTGCTGGGGTGTCTGTGGTAGTGCTATCTGCTGGGGTGTCTGTGGTAGTTCTATACTGGGGTGTCTCTGGTAATGCTTTCTGCTGGGTTGCAGGTGGTAGTGCTATCTGCCTGGGTGTCTGTGGTAGTGCTATCTGCTTGGGTGTCTGTGGTAGTGCTATCTGCTGCGGTGTCTGTGGTAGTGTTATCTACTGGGGTGTATGTGGTAGTGCTATCTGCTGGGGTGTCTGCGGTAGTGCTATCTTCTGGGGTGTCTGTGGTAGTGCTATCTGCTGGTGCCTGTGGTAGTGCTATCTTTGGGTGTCTGTGGTAGTGCTATTTGCTGGGGTGTCTGTGGTAGTGCTATCTGCTGGGGTGTCTGTGGTAGTGCTTATCTGCTGGGGTGTCTATTTGGGTAGTGCTATCTGCTGGGTGTCTGTTGTAGTGCTATCCGCTGGGAGGTGTCCAGGTAGTGCTATCTGCTGGGGTGTCTGTGGTAGTGCTATCTGCTGGGGTGCTATCTGCTGTGGTAGTGCTATCTGCTGGTGGTAGTGTCTGTGGTAGTGCTATCTGCTGGGGTGTCTGTGGTAGTGCTATCTGCTGGGGTGTCTGTGGTAGTGCTATCTGGGGTGTCTGTGGTAATGTTTCTGTGGGGTGCAGGTGGTAGTGCTATCTGCCTGGGTGTCTGTGGTAGTGCTATCTGCCTGGGTGTCTGTGGTAGTGCTTTTGCTGGGGTGTCTGGGTAGTGCTATCTGCTGGGGTGTCTGTGGTAGTGCCATCTGCTGGGGTGTCTGTGGTAGTGCCATCCGCTGGGGTGTCTGTGGTAGCTATCCGCTGGGGTGTCTGTGGTAGTGCTCCACTGGGGTGCTATCTGCTGGAGTGTCTGTGGCAGTGCCATCCGCTGGGGTGTCGTGGTAGTGTTATCCGCTGGGGTGTCTGTGGTAGTGCCATCTCACTGGGATGTCTGTGGCAGTGCTATCTGCTGTGATGTCTGCGGTAGTGCCATCTGCTGGGGTGTCTGTGGTAGTGCTATCTGCTGGGGTGTCTGTGGGCTATCTGCTGGGGTGTCTGTGGTAGGCTATCAGCTGGGGTGTCTTGTGGTAGTTCTATACTGCTGGGTGTCTGTGGTAATGCTTTCTGCTGGGGTGCAGGTGGTAGTCTTATCTGCCTGGGTGTCTGTGGTAGTTCTATCTGCCTGGGTGTCTGTAGTGTGCTATTTGCTGGGTGTCTGTGGTAGTGCTATCTGCTGGGGTGTCTGTGGTAGTGCTATCTGCTGGGGTGTCTGTGGTAGTGCTATCTGCTGGGGTGTCTGTGGCAGTGCCATCTGCTGCGTCCGTGGTAGCGCCATCCGCCGCGTCTGTGGTAGTGCCATCCGCTGGAGTGTCTGTGGTAGTGCTATCTGCTGGGGTGTCTGTGGTAGTGCTATCTGCTGGGTGTCTGTGGTATCCGTGCTGGTATATTTGTGGTAGTTCTATCTGCTGTGATGTCTGTGATAGTGCTGGCATATTTGTGGTAGTGATCTGCTTTGTCTGTGGTAGTGCTATCTGTGGGGTGTCTGTGGTAGTGCCATCTGCTGTGATGTCTTTGGTGCTATCTGTTGGGTGTCTGTGGTAGTGCTGTCTGCTGGGGTGTCTGTGGTAGTGCTATCTGCTGTGATGTCTCTGGTAGTGCTGGTATATTTGTGGTAGTTATATTGCTGGGGTGTCTGTGATAGTGCTATCTGCTGGGGTGTCTGTGGTAGTGCTATCTGCTGGGATGTCTGTGGTAGTGCTATCTGCTGGGTGTCTGTGGTAGTGCTATCTGCTGGGGTGTCTGTGGTAGTGCTATCTGTGGTAGTGTAGTGCTATCTGCTGGGGTGTCTGTGGTAGTGCCATCTGCTGGGTGTCTGTGGTAGTTCTATACTGCTCTCTGGTAATGCTTTCTGCTGGGGTGCAGGTGGTAGTGCTATCTGCCTGGGTGTCTGTGGTAGTGCTATCTGCTGGGGTGTCTGTGGTAGTAGCTGGGGTGTCTGTGGTAGTGCTATCTGCTGGGTGTCTGTGGTCTACTGGGGTGTCTGTGGTATCTATCCGCTGGGGTGTCTGTGGTAGGGCTATCTGTGGCGTCTGTGTCTGTGGTAGTTCCATCTGGCGGGTTTGGGTAGTTCTATCTGCTGGACCGTGGTAGTGCCATCTGCTGGGGTGTCCTGTGGTAGTCTATCTGCTGGGATGTCTGTCTGCTGGTATATTTGTGGTAGTTCTATCTGCTGGAGTGTCTGTGGTAGTGCTATCTGCTGTGGTGTCTGTGGTAGTGCTATCTGCTGGGGTGTCTGTGGTAGTGCTATCTGCTGGGGTGTCTGTGTTAGTGCTATCTGCTGGGGTGTCTGTGGTAGTGCTGGTATATTGTGGTAGTTCTATCTGCTGGAGTGTCCAGGTAGTGCTATCTGCTGGGGTGTCCGTGGTAGTGCCATCTGCTGGGGTGTCTGTGGTAGTGCTATCTGCTGTGATGTCTTTGGCAGTGCTATCCGTATGTCTTTGGCAGCGCCATCTGTTGGGGTGGCTGTGGTAGTGCTATCTGCTGGGGTGTCTGTGGTAGTGCTATCTGCTGGGGTGTCTGTGGTAGTGCCATCAGCCGGGGTGTCCAGAATGTTCCATACCGGGGGTGTCCTGTACGCTTCGCTGGGTGCAGGTGGCAGTGCTATCTGCCTGGGTGTCTGTGGCAGTGCTATCTGCCCGCGTCCGTGGTATATCTGCTGTCCGAGCGCTATCTGCTGGGGTGTCTGTGGTAGTGCTATCCGCTGGGGTGTCTGTGGTAGTGCCATCCGCCGGTGCAGGTGGGTAGTGCCATCTGCTGGGGTATCCGTGGTAGTGCCATCCACTGGGTGTCTGCTATCTGCTGGATGTTTTTCCGTGGAAGTGCCATCTGTTGGGGTGTCTGTGGTAGTGCTATCTGCTGTAATGTCTGTGGAAGTGCTATCTGCTGGGGTGTCTGTGGTAGTGCTATCTGCTGTGATGTCTGTGGTAGTGCTGGTATATTGTGGTAGTTCTGTGACGTCTGTGATAGCACTCCGCAGATAGCACTATCTGCCAGATGTCTGGCTGTGATGTTTTGGTAGTGCTATCTGTTGGGGTGTCCGTGGTAGTGCCATCCGCTGGGTTGTCTGTGGTAGTGCTATCTGCCGCGTCCGTGGCAGTCCATATTTGTGGTAGTGGTATCTGCTGGGGTGTCTGTGGCAGTGCCATCTGCTGGGGTGTCTGTGGTAGTGCCATCCGCTGGGGTGTCCGTGGTAGTGCCATCCGCTGGGGTGTCTGTGGCAGTGCCATCCGCTGTGATGTTTTTGGCAGTGCTATCTGTTGGGGTGTCTGTGGTAGTGCCATCTGCTCTGGGTAGTGCTATCCGTCAGTGTCCGTGGTAGTGCTATCCGCCGGGGTGTCCGTGGTAGTGCTATCTGCTGGGGTGTCTGTGGTAGTGCTATCCACCTGGTGTCTGTGGTAGTGCTATCTGCTGGGGTGTCTGTGGTAGTGCCATCCGCTCAGTGTCTGTGGTAGTGCCATCTGCTGGGGTGTCTGTGGTAGTTCTATCTGCTGGGGTGTCTGTGGTAGTGCCATCTGCTGGGGTGTCTGTGGTAGTGCTATCTGCTGGGGTGTCTGTGTAGTGCCATCTGCTGGGGTGTCTGTGGTAGTGCTATCTGCTGTGATGTCTGTGGTAGTGCTGGTATCCATCTGCTGGTGTCTGTCCGTGGCAGATAGCACATCTGCTCTCTGTGGCAGTGCCATCTGCTGGGGTGTCTGTGGTAGTGCCATCCGCTGTGATGTCTTGGCAGTGCCATCCGTTGGGGTGTCCGTGGTAGTGCTATCTGCCTCCGTGGTAGTGCCATCTGGGTACTGTGATGTCCTGGTAGTGCGCTGGTATATTTGTGGTAGTGCTTTGCTGGAGTCTGTGGTAGTGCCATCCGCTGCAGTGTGCCATCTGCTGTGATGTCTGTGGTAGTGCCATCTGCTGGGGTGTCTGTGGTAGTGGCTATCTGCTGTGATGTCCGGGCAGTGCTCTGGTCTGTCTGTGGTGCTATCCGTCAGGTGTCTGTGGTAGTTCTATCTGCTGGGAGTGTCTGTCCGTAGTTCTATACTGGGGTGTCTGGTAATGCTTTCTGCTGGGTGCTGGTGGTAGTGCCATCTGCTGGGTGTCTGTGGTAGTGCTATCTGCTGGGGTGTCTGTGGTAGTGCTATCTGCTGGGGTGTCTGTGGTAGTGTCTGCTGGGGTGTCTGTGGTAGTGCTATCTGCTGGGGTGTCTGTGGTAGTTCCATCTGGGGTGTCTCTGGCAGTGCTTTCTGCTGGGGTGTCAGGTGGCAGTGCCATCTGCCTGGGTGTGTGGTAGTGCTATCTGCTTGGGTGTCTGTGGTAGTGCTATCACTAGTGTCTGTGGTAGTGTTATCTACTGGGGTGTCCGTGGTAGTGCCATCTGCTGGGGTGTCTGTGGTAGTTCTATCCGGGGGTGTCCTGGCAATGCTTCTGCTGGGGTGCAGGTGGTAGTGCCATCCGCCTGGGTGTCCGTGGCAGTTCCATCCGCTGGGGTGTCTGTGGTAGTGCTATCTGCTGGGGTGTCCGTGGTAGTGCTATCCGCTGGGGTGTCCAGGTTAGTGCCATCTGCTGGTGTCCAGAGTGCTGGTATATTTGTGGTAGTTCTATCTGCTGGAGTATCTGTGGTAGTGCTATCTGCCGGGGTGTGTGGTAGTGCTATCTGCTGGGGTGTCTGTGGTAGTGCTATCTGCTGTGATGTCTTTGGCAGTGCCATCTGCTGATGTCTTTGGTAGTGCTATCTGTTGGGGTGTCTGTGGTAGTGCTATCTGCTGGGGTGTCTGTGGTAGTGCTATCTGCTGTCCGGGTGTCTGTGGTAGTGGGGTGTCTGTGGTAATGCTTTCTGCTGGGGTGCAGGTGGTAGTGCTATCTGGGGTGTCTGTGGTAGTGCTTTCTGCTGGGGTGCAGGTGGTGTGGCAGTGCCATCCGCCGGGGCGTCCGTGGTAGTGCCATCCGCCTGGGTGTCCGTGGTAGTGCCATCCGCTGGGGTGTCCGTGGTAGTGCCATCCGCCGGGCGTGTCTGTGGTAGTGCCATCCGCTGGGGTGTCTGTGAGTAGTGCCATCTGCTGGGGTGTCTGTGGTAGTGCCATCCGTCTGGGGTGTCTGTGGTAGTGCCCATTTGTCAGTGTCTGTGGTAGTGCTATCCGCTGGGGTGTCTGTGGGTAGTGCCATCTGCCGCGTCCGTGGTAGCGCTGGCCGCCGGGGTCTTGTGGTAGTGCTATCCGCTGGAGTGTCTGTGGTAGTGCTATCTGCTGGGAGTGTCCGTGGTAGTGCCATCCGCTGGGGTGTCTGTGGTAGGTATCCGTGGGGTGTCCAGGAAGTGCCATCTGCTGGGGTGTCCGTGGTAGTATCTGCTGTAATGTCCTGGTAGTGCCATCTGCTGGGGTGTCTGTGGAGAGTGCCATCTGCTGTGATGTCTGTGGTAGTGCTGGTATGTTTGTGGTAGTGCCATCTGCTGACGTGTCTGTGGTAGTGCCATCCGTCAGTGTCCGTGGTAGTGCCATCCGCTGGTGTCCTGGTAGTGCCATCTGCCGGGTGTCTGTGGTAGTGCCATCTGCTGTGGCAGTGCCATCTGCCGCGTCCGGGTAGTGCTATCCGTCAGGGTGTCTGTGGTAGTCCATGCTGGTGGTGGCAGTGCCATCTCCGATGTCCGTGGCAGTGCCATCCGCTGATGTCTCGTCAGTGCCATCTGTGGGGTGTCTGTGGCAGTGCCATCTGTCAGTGTCTGTGGCAGTGCCATCTGCCGGGGGTGTCTGTGGTAGTGCCATCCGTCAGTGTCGTCTGTCCGTGGCAGTCTCTTTCCGCTGGGGTGGTAGTGCCATCCGTGGTCCGGTAGCGCTTCCGCCCAAGGTGCTGTGGCAGTGCCATCTTCTGCGTCCTGTGGTAGTGCCATCCGCCGGGGTGTCCAGGTAGTGCCATCCGCTGGGTCCGTGGTAGTGCCATCCGCCGGGGTGTCCGTGTGCGTCCGTCAGTGTCCGTGGTCCATCCGCTGGGGTCCGTGGTAGTGCCATCTGCTGGAGTGTCCAGGTGGTAGTGCTATCTGCCCTGGGTGTCTGTGGTAGTGCTATCTGCTGGGGTGTCTGTGGTAGTGCCATCTGCTGAATGTCTGTGGTAGTGCCATCTATGTCTGCTGGGGTGCTTTTTGTGGTAGTGCTATCTGTTGGGGTATCTGTGGTAGTTCCTATCCGCTGGATGTCTGGTGGTAGTGCTATCTGTCTGTGGTGCCATCTGCTGTGTCCGTGGTAGTGCTATCCGCTGGGGTGTTTGTGGTAGTGCTTCTGCTGGGGTGTCCAGGTAGTGCTATCCGCTGGGGTGTCTGTGGTGCCATCCGTCAGTGTCCATCCGCCGCGTCCGCTATCCGCCGCGTTGTGGCAGTTATCCGCTGTGTCCGTAGTGCTATCTGCGTCCGTGGCAGTGCCATCCGCCGCGTCTGTGGTAGTGCTATCTGGGCAGTGCCATCTGTGATGTCTGTGGTAGTGCTATCTGCTGGGGTGTCTGTGGTAGTGCTATCCGCTGGGTAGCCAGTGTCCAGTGGTAGTGCCATCTGCCGGGGTGTCTGCTGGTAGTGCCTTTATCAGCAGGGTAGTGCTATCTGCCTGGGTGTCCGGTGGTAGTGCTATCCGCCTGGGTGTCCGTGGCAGTGCCATCTGCTTGGGTGTCTGTGGTAGTGCTCTGCTCTGTGGTAGTGCTGGGGTGTCCGTGGTAGTGCTATCTGCTGGGTGTCTGTGGTAGTGCTATCTGGGGGTGTCTGTGGTAGTGCTATCTGCTGCCGAGTGTCTGTGGTAGTGCTATCTGCTGAGTGCTGTGGTAGTGTCCATCCTGCTGTGTGTCTGGCAGTGCTATCTGCTGGGTGTCTGTGGTAGTGCTATCTGCTGGGGTGTCTGTGGTATGCTGGTATATTTGTGGTGGTGCTATCTGCTGGAGGTCCGGTAGTGCCATCCGGGGGTGTCCGTAGTAGCTATCTGCTGTCCGTGGTAGTGCTATCCGTCAGATGTCTCGGCATGTTTTCTTTGGCAGTGCCATCCGCTGGGGTGTCCGTGGCAGTGCCATCCGCTGGGGCGTCCGTGGCAGCGCCATCCGCCGCTGTCCGATGTCTGTGGTATCTGGGGTGTCAGGTGGTGCCATCCGTCTGGGTGTCTGTGGTAGTGCTATCTGCTGGGTGTCTGTGGTAGTGCCATCCGCCGGGGTGTCTGTGGTAGTGCCATCTGCTGGGGTGTCTGTGGTAGTGCTATCTGCTGGGGTCTGTGGTAGCTATCCATCTGCCGGGGTGTCTGTGGTAGTGCTATCTGCTGGGGTGTAGGTGGTAGTGCTATCTGCTGGGCAAGTCTGTGGTAGTGCCATCTGCTGGGGTGTCTGTGGTAGTGTTATCCATCCGGGGTGTCCAGGCAGTGCCATCTGCCGGGGTGTCCGTGGTAGTGCCATCCGTTGGCAGGGCTGGCAGTGTCCGTATCTGCTGAGTTCTTGGCAAAGCTCCGTCCGCTCCGGGGTGCCATCCGTTCTGCAGGCCATCCGTCTCCGTGGCAGTGCCATCCGCTGGGTGTCCACCGTGGTAGTGCCATCCGTCAGTGTCCGAGTTATGCGCCATCCTGGGTTCCGTGGTACCATCTCCGCGTCCGTGGTGCAGCTCCATCCGCTGGGGTCCGGTGGGTGCCATCCGCCGGAGTGTCCGTGGCAGTTCCATCCGCTGGGGCTATCCGGTGGCAGTGCTCCGTGGCAGCCTATCCGCTCTGTGGTAGTGCTATCCGCTGGGGTGTCCGTGGTAGTTCCGCTGGGGCGTCTGTGGTAGTGCTATCCGTCAGTGTCTGTGGTAGTGCCATCTGGCCGGGGCAGGTGGTAGTGCTATCTGTCAGATGTCTCTTTTGGCAGTGCTATCCGTCTGTCTTTTGGTAGTGCCATCTGCTGGGGTGGCTGTGGTAGTGCCATCTGCTGGGGTGTCTGTGGTAGTGCTATCTGCTGGGGTGTCCGTGGCAGTGCCATCAGTCAGTGTCCGTGGTGTCCCATCCGCGTCTGTGACGTCCGCTGGGCGCAGTGGCAGTGCCATCCGCCCGCGTCCGTGGTAGTGCCATCCGGCCCGGGTGTCCGTGGCGCCCATCCGTTTCCGTGGCAGCGCCATCCGCCGCGTCCAGGGTGTCCGTGGTAGTGCCATCCGCTGGGGTGTCCTGGGTGTCCATCCGCTGGGTGTCGTGGTAGTGCCATCCACCGGAGTGTCCGTGGTATCCGTGCTGGAAGTGCATCTGCTGCAGTGTCCGTCCGTGGTAGTGCCATCCGCCGGGGTCCGTATCCGCCGTGGTCCGGGCAGTCCGGCGCCATCCGCCGGAGTGTGGTGGCAGTGCCATCCGCTGTCTGTGCCACGTCCGTGGTGGTAGTGCCATCCGCCATCCGTATCGTCCGAGGTAGTGCCATCCGCCGCGTCCGCCGGTCCGGAGTTAGCGCCATCCTCGCTTCCGTGGTGTCCCATCCGCTGGGTCCGTGGTAGTGCCATCCGCTGGGTGTCTGTGGTAGTTCCATCTGCTCCCGAACGCTTCTGTGGTAGGTGGTAGTGCCATCCGCCCGGGTCCGGTAGTGCCATCTGCGTATGGTAGGTCCGCTGGGGTGTCTGTGGTAGTTCTCCACTGGGGTGTCCGGGTAGTGCCATCTCTGTCTGGTGGTAGTTCCATCTGCTGGGGTGTCTGTGGTGCAGGTGGTATCCGTGGGTGTCTGTGGTAGTTCTATCTGCTGGTGTCTGTGGTAGTGGTATATCTGGCAGTGTTATCCACTGGGGTGTATGTGGTAGTACTATCTCTGCTCCGGGTAGTGCCATCTCTGGGGTGTCTGGTAGTGCTATCTGTCAGTGTCTGTGGTAGTCTCCGTTGTCCGTGGTAGTGCTGGTATATTTGTGGTAGTTCCATCTGCTGGGGTCTGTGGTGTCTGTGGAGGTCTGTGGCAGTGCTATCTGCTATGTCTGTGGTAGTGCTATCTGCTGTGGCTGTGGTAGTGCTATCTGCTGGGGTGTCTGTGGTAGTGCTGGTAGTTCTATCTGCTGGGGTCCGTGGTAAAGTGCTATCTGCTGGGGTGTCTGTGGTAGTTCCATCTGCTGGGGTGTCTGTGGCAGTCTCATATGCTCTTGGTAACGTGCTGTCAGATGTCAGGTGGCAGTGCCATCCGGTTGGGTGTCTGTGGTAGTGCTATCTGCCGGGGTGTCCGTGGCAGTGCCATCCGCCGGGGCGTCCGTGGTGGCAAGCCATCCGCCGCGTCCAGGTAGTCTCCAAATTGTCCAGCCTGTCCGTGGGTGTCTGCATCCGTGGCAGTGCCATCCACCGCGTCCGTGGCAGCGCCATCCGCCGGGGTGTCCGTGGTAGTGCTATCTGCTGGGGTGTCCGTCATCTGTGTCTGTAGTGCTATCTGCTGGTGGTAGTATCTGTGGTCCGTGAAAGTGCCATCTGTGGGGTGTCCGTGGTAGTGCCATCCGCTGTAATCCAGAGTGCTGGCTGTGTCTGTGGTAGTGCTATCTGCTGGAGTGTCTGTGGAAGTGCCATCCGCTGCTGGGTAGTGCCATCTCATGCGTCCGTGGCAGTGCCATCTGCTGGGGTGTCTGTGGCAGTTCCATCTCGCTGGGTCCAGTCTCCACCGGGTGTCTGTGGTAGTGCCATCCGCCGGTGCGTCTGCTGTGATGTCTGTGGTCCGTCAGTGTCCGTGGTAGGGCCATCCGTCAGTTCCGTGTGCTGGTAGGTAGTCTCATCCGCTGCGTCTGGTGGCAGTGTCTTGGAGTGTCCAGTAGTGCTATCTGCTGGGTCCGTGGCAGCTCTGCCTGGTCCGTGGCAGTGCTATCCGCCCGCGTCCGTGGTGCCATCCGCTGGAGTGTCCGTGGTAGTGCCATCTGCTGTCTGTGGTGTCTCCGTGGTAGCGCCATCCGTTGGGTCTCCGTGGCAGTCCATCCGCCTGGTGTGTCTGTGGTAGTGTTATCTACTGGTAGGCCATCCGTCATGTCCGTAGTGCTATCTGGTGGCAGTCTGCCGGAGTGTCTGAGTCCGCTGGGTCTGGCAGTGCTTCCGTGGGTGTCCGTGGTAGTGCCATTGCCAGATGTCTATCTTCTGGGGTGTGGCTGTGGTAGTGCTATCTGCTGGGGTGTCTGTGGTGCTATCTGCTGGGTGTCTGGTAGTGCCATCAGCTGGGGGTGTCTGTGGTAGTTCCATACTGGGGTGTCTGTGGTAATGCTTCTGCTGGGGTGCTATCTGCCTGGGTCCGTAGTGCTATCCGCCTGGGTGTCTGTGGTAGTGCTATTTGCTGGGGTGTCTGTGGTAGTGCTATCTGCTGGGTGTCTGTGGTAGTGCTATCTGCTGGGGTGTCTGTGGTAGTGCCATCCGTCTGTGGTAGTGCTGGGGCATCTGTGGCAGTGCTCCACTGGGTCTGTGTAGTGCCATCTGCTGGAGTAGTAGTGCCATCTGCTGGGGTGTCTGTGGTAATGCCATCTCTGGGGTGTCTGGGGTGCTATCCGCCGTGTCCGTGGCAGCGCCATCCGCGGGGCGTCCGTGGCAGCGCCATCCGTCTTTGTGCCATCCGCCGGGAGTCCGCTATCCGCTGGGGCGTCCGTGGCAGATCCGCCTGGGCGTCCGATCCGTCTTTGCGCCATCCGTCAGTGTCCGTGGTAGTTCCATCCGCTGGGGTGTCTGTGGTAGTGCTATCTGCTGGGGTGTCTGTGGTAGTTCCATATCTGCTGGGGTGTCTGGTAGTGCCATCCGTCTGGTGTCCGTGGCAATCCGCCTGCGTCCGTGGTAAAGTGCCATCCGCTCAGCGTCCGTGGTAGCAAGCCATCCGTCGGGTATGTGGTAGTGCTTATCCGGGGGGTGTCTGTGGTAGTCCCACACCGCTCTCTAACGCTTCCGTCAGGTGGCAGTGCCATCCGTCTGCGTCTGTGGTAGTGCCATCTGCTGGGTGTCTGTGGTAGTGCCATCCGCTGGGTGTCTGTGGTAGTGCTCTGCTGGGTGTCTGTAGTGCTATCTGCTGTGGTAGTGTCTGTGGTAGTGCTATCTGCTGGGAGTCTGTGGTAGGGTGTGTCTGTGGTAGTGCTATCTGCTGGGGTGTCTGTGGTAGTGCTGGCTGATGTCTTAACAGTGCCATCCGCTGGGATGTCTTTTGGCAGTGCCATCCGTGGGTGGCTGTGGTAGTGCCATCCGCCGGATGTCCGTGGCAGCGCCATCCGTGTAGCGCCATCAGTCAGTGTCCAGGCAGTCCCATCCGGCTGGTAATGCTTTCCGTCTGGTGCAGGTGCCATCCGCTGGGGTCCGTGGCAGCGCCATCCGCCGCGTCCGTGGTAGTGCCATCTGCGTCCGTGGCAGGCCATCCGCTGGGGTGTCCGTGGCAGCGCTATCTGGCAGTGCCATCCGCCAGTGTCCGTGATAGCGCCATCCGCCGGGTGTCTGTGGCAGTGCCATCCACCGGGGCGTCCGTGGCAGTGCCATCTGTGGTGTCCGGTGGCAGTGCCATCCGCCTGCGTCTGTGGTAGCGCCATCCGTCAGTGTCCGTGGCAGTGCCATAATGTGGTAGTGCCATCCGCCGGGGTCCGTGGCAGTGCCATCTGCCAGCGTCCGTGGCAGTGCTGTCCGCTGGAGTGTCCGTGGCAGTTTGGTACATCCGTGGCAGTGCCATCTGCTCGCGTCCGTGGCAGTGCCATCCGGGCAGGTGGCAGTGCCATCCGCCGCGTCCGTGGTAGCGCCATCCGCTGCGTCCGTGGCAGTCCCATCCGTCTGTGGTCAGTCTCCATCCGCGGGGTCCGTGGCAGTGCCATCCGCCGCGTCTGTGGTAGTCCATCCATGTGGCAGTCCATATCCGTGGTAATGCTTCCGGGTGCAGGTGGTAGTGCCATCCGCCCGCGTCCGTGGTAGTGCCATCCGCCCGGGTGTCCGTGGCAGCACCATCTGCTGGGGTGTCCGGTGGCAGTGTCTGTGGCAGTGCCATCTGTGCGTCCGTGGTAGCGCCATCCGCCAGCGTCCGTGGTAGCGCCATCCGCCTGGGGTGTCCGTGGTAGTGCCATCCGTCTGTCTGTGGTAGGGCCATCCGCTGCGTCTGGCAGCGCCATCCGCTATCTTCCAGGTGGCAGTCTCCATCCGCCGCGTCCAGGTAGCGCCATCCGCCGGAGCGTCCGTAGTGCCATCCGCCTGGGGTGTCCGTGGCAGTGCCATCCGCCGGGGCGTCTGTGTTAGTGCCATCTGCTGGGGTGTCCGTGGTGTCTGGCACATTTGGTGGCAGTTCCATCCGCCGGAGTGTCCGTGGGCAGTGTCTGTCCGTGGTAGTGCTATCTGCTGGGTCCGGGTAGTGCCATCCGCTGATGTCTCTTTACAGTGCTATCTGCTGTGATGTCTGGCAAAGTGTCTGTGGGGCTGTGGTAGTGCCATCCGCTGGGGTGTCTGTGGTATGTCCGGTAGTGTCTAGTGCCATCAGCTGGGGTGTCTGTGGTAGTTCCATATCTGCTGGGTAATGCTGTCTGGGGCAGGTGGTAGTGCTATCTGCTGGGAGCGCTGGGTGTCTGTGGTAGTTCTATCCGCTGGGTGTCTGTGGCAGCGCCATCCGCCTATCCGTGGCAGTGTCTGCTGGGGTGTCTGTGTAGTGCTCTGCTGGGGCATCTGCTGGGGTGTCTGTGGTAGTGCTATCTGCCTGGGTGTCTGTGGTAGTGCTATCTGCTGGGGTGTCTGTGGTAGTGCATCTGCTGGGGTGTCTGTGGTAGTGCCATCTACTGGGGTGTCTGTGGTAGTGCTATCTGTGCGTCTGTGGTAGTGCTATCCGTTTGGGTGTCTGTGGAAGTGTCTCTTGTCTCCGCCGTGCGTCCAGTGCTATCTGCGTCCGTAATGGGGTGTCTGTGGTAGTGCTATCTGCTGGGGTGTCTGTGGTAGTGCTATCTGCCGTGGGGTGCGTCTGTGGTAGTGCTGGTATTTGCATTTGTGGTAGTGCCTATCTGCTGGAGTGTCCGTGGTAGTTCTATCTGCTGGGGTGTCTGGTAGTGCCATCTGCTGGGGTGTCTGTGGTAGTGCCATCCGCCGGGGTGTCCGTGGCAGTGCTATCTGCTGAGTCCGGTGGCGTGGCATCTGCTGTAAGTGTGGTAGTCTCCGTGTTAGTGCTATCTGCGTCTGTGGTAGTGCCATCTGCCAGTGTCCGTGGTAGTGCCATCCGCTGGGGGTGTCCTGTGGCATGCCATCCGTGCTGGTATATTTGTGGTAGTTCTATCTGCTGGAGTGTCTGTGGTAGTGCTATCTGCTGGGGTGTCTGTGGTAGTGCTATCTGCTGGGGTCTGTGGTAGTGCTATCTGCTGTGATGTCTTTGGCAGTGCTATCCGCCGTGATGTCTTTGGCAGTGCTATCTGTTGGGGTGGCTGTGGTAGTGCCATCTGCTGGGGTGTCCGTGGTAGTGCCATCTGCCGGGGTGTCTGTGGTAGTGCCATCAGCTGTCTGTGGTAGTCCCCATGTCTGTGGTAGTGCTATCTGCTGGGGTGTCCATCCGCCCGCGTCTGCCATTCTGGGTCTGGTGGCCATTTGCTGGGGGGTGTCTGTGGCAGTGCCATCCGTCAGGTGTCTGTGGCAGTGCTATCTGCCTGGTGTCTGTGGTATCTGTGGGGTGTATGTGGTAGTGCTATCCGCTGGGGTATCTGTGGTAGTGCTACTCTGCTGGGGTGCCATCTGCCGGAGCGTCCGTGGCAGTGCTATCTGCTGGGGTGTCTGTGGAAGTGCCATCCGCTGGGGGGTCCTGTGGTAGTGCAGTGCTATCCGTGGTAGCGCCATCCGCCGCCCAGGTAGTGCTATCCGCTGGGGTGTCTGTGGTAGTGCTATCTGTCTGGGTAGTGCTGGTATGTGGTAGTGCTATCTGCTGGAGTGTCTGTGGTAGTGCTATCTGCTGTAATGTCTGTGGTAGTGCTATCTGCTTGGGTGTCTGTGGTAGTGCTATCTGCTGCGTCCAGGTGTCTGTGGTAGTGCTATCTGCTGGGGTGTCTGTGGTAGTTATCTGCCACTGGGGTGTCTGTGGTAAGTGCTGCCATCCGTGGGGTGTCTGTGGTAGTGCTATCTGCTGGGGTGTCTGTGGTAGTGCTATCTGCTGGGGTGTCTGTGGTAGTTCTATCTGCTGGGGTGTCTGTGGTAGTGCTATCTGCTGGGGTGTCTGTGGTAGTCTCCATACTGGGGTGTCTGTGGTAGTGCTATCTGCTGGGGTGCAGTTAGTGCTATCTGCTGGGGTGTCTGTGGTAGTGCTATCTGCTGGGATGTCTGTGGTCTGTGGTAGGGCTATCTGCTGGGGTGTCTGTGGTAGTGCTGGTGGGTGTCTTGGTAGTGCTATCTGCTGGGGTGTCTGTGGTAGTGCTATCTGCTGGGGTGTCTGTGGTAGTGCTATCTGTGGTAGTGCTATCTGCTGGGGTGTCTGTGGTAGTGCTATCTGCTCCGGGTGTCTGTGGTATCCTGTGTCTGTGGTAGTATCTGCTCCATGTCTGTGGTAGTGCTATCTGCTGGGGTGTCTGTGGTAGTGCTATCTGCCTCTGTGGTAGTTCTATCCGCCGCGTGTCTGTGGTAGTGCTATCTGCTGGGGTGAGGTGGTAGTGCCATCTGCCTGGGGTGTCTGTGGTAGTGCTATCTGCTGGGGTGTCTGTGGTAGTGCTATCTGCTGGAGTGTCTGTGGTAGTTCTATCTGCTGGGGTGTCTGTGGTAGTGCTATCTACTGGGGTGTCTGTAGTTCTATACTGGGGTGTCTGTGGTAATGCTTCTGCTGGGGTGCAGGTGTATCTGCCTGGGTGTCTGTGGTAGTGCTATCTGCTTGGGTGTCTGTGGTAGTGCTATCTGCTGGGGTGTCTGTGGTAGTGCTATCTGCTGGGGTGTCTGTAGTGCTATCTGCTGGGGTGTCTGTGGTAGTGCTATCTGCTGGGGTGTCTGTGGTAGTGCTATCTGCTGGGTCTGTGGTAGTGCTATCTGCTGGGTGTCTGTGGTAATGCTATCTGCTGTCCAGGTAGTGTGCAGGCAGTGCTATCTGCCTGGGTGTCTGTGGTAGTGCTATCTGCTGGGGTGTCTGTGGTAGTGCTATCTGCTGGGGTGTCTGGTGGGTAGTGCTATCTGCTGGGGTGTCTGTGGTAGTGCTATCTGCTGGGGTGTCTGTGGTAGTGCCATCTGCTCCGTGGCAGTTCTGGTAGTTCCGGAGTGCTACTGGGGTGTCTGTGGTAGGGCTATCTACTGGGGTGTCTGGTGGTAGTGCCATCTCTGGGGTGTCTGTGGTAGTGCTATCTGCTGGGTGTCTGTGGTAGTGCTATCTGCTGGGGTCTGTCTGCCCGGTGTCTGTAGTGCTATCTGCTGGAATGTCTGTGGTAGTGCTATCTGCTGGGGTGTCTGTAGTAGTGCTATCTGCTGGGGTGTCTGTGGTAGTGCTGGTCTGCTGCAATGTCTGTGGTAGTTCTATCTGCTGGGGTGTCTGTGGTAGTGCTATCTGCTGGGGTGTCTGTGGTAGTGCTATCTGCTGGGGTGTCTGTGGTAGTGCTATCTGCTGGGGTTTTTGGTAGTGCTATCTGCTGGGGTGTCTGTGTGGTATATTTGTGCTATCTGCTGGGGTGTCTGTGGTAGTGCTATCTGCTGGTCTGTTTTGCATATTTGTGGTAGTTCTATCTGTTGGGGTGTCTGTGATCTGCCAGTGCTATCTGCTGGGGTGTCTGTGGTGTGTTATCTGCTGTGGTGTCTGTGGTAAGTTAGGGGGTGTCTGTGGTAGTGCTATCTGCTTGATGTCTTTGGCAGTGCTCTGCTGGGGTGTCTTTGGTAGTGCTATCTGCTGGGGTGTCTGTGGTAGTGCTATCTGCTGTGATGTCTGTGGTAGTGCTATCTGCTGGGTGTCTGTGGTAGTGCTATCTGCTGGGGTGTCTGTGGTAGTTCTATCTGCTTGGGTGTCTGTGGTAGTGCTATCTGCTGGGGTGTCTGTGGTAGTGCTATCTGCTGGGGTGTCTGTGGTAGTGCTATCTGCTGGGGTGTCTGTGGTAGTGCTATCTGCTGGGATGTCTGTGGTAGTTCTGGTATATTTGGGTGTCTGGTAATGCTTTCTGCTGGGGTGCAGGTGGTAGTGCTATCTGCCTGGGTGTCTGTGGTAGTGCTATCTGCTGTGGTGTCTGTGGTAGTGCTATCTGCTGGGGTGTCTGTGGTAGTGCTATCTGCTGGGGTGTCTTTGGTAGTGCTATCTTCTGGGGTGTCTGTGGTAGTGCTATCTGCTGGGTGTCTGTGGTAGGGCTATCTGCTACAGGTCTGTGTCTGCTGGTAATTTGTGGTAGTTCTATCTGCTGGGGTGTCTGTGGTAGTGCTATCTGCTGGAGTGTCTGTGGTAGTGCTATCTGCTGGGATGTCTGTGGTAGTGCTATCTGCTGTGTCTGTGGTAGTGCTGGTAATCTGCTGGTAGTATCTGCTGGAGTTGTGGTAGTGCTATCTGCTGGGGTGTCTGTGGTAGTGCTATCTGCTGGGGTGTCTGTGGTAGTGCTATCTGCTGTGGTAGTGCTATCTGTCTGTGGTAGTGCTGGTATATTTGTGGTAGTTCTATCTGCTGGAGTGTCTGTGGTAGTGCTATCTGCTGGGGTGTCTGTGGTAGTGCTATCTGCTGGGGTGTCTGTGGTAGTGCTATCTGCTGGGAGATGTCTTTGGCAGTGCTATCTGCTGTGATGTCTTTGGCAGTGCTATCTGTTGGGGTGGCTGTGGTAGTGCTATCTGCTGGGGTGTCTGTGGTAGTGCTATCTGCTGGGGTGTCTGTGGTAGTGCTATCAGCTGGGGTGTCTGTGGTAGTTCTATACTGGGGTGTCTGTGGTAATGCTTTCTGCTGGGGTGCAGGTGGTAGTGCTATCTGCCTGGGTGTCTGTGTGTGCTGCCTGGTGTCTGTGGTAGTGCTATTTGCTGGGGTGTCTGTGGTAGTGCTATCTGCTGGGGTGTCTGTGGTAGTGCTATCTGCTGGGGTGTCTGTGGTAGTGCTATCTGCTGGGGTGTCTGTGGTAGTGCTATCTGCTGGGGTGTCTGTGGTAGTGCTATCTGCTGGGGTGTCTGTGGTAGTGCTATCTGCTGGAGTGTCTGTGGAAGTGCTATCTGCTGGGGGTGTCTGTGGTAGTGCTATCTGCTGGGGTGTCTGTGGTAGTGCTATCTGCTGTAATGTCTGTGGTAGTGCTATCTGCTGTGTCTGAGTTAGTGCTATCTGCTGGGGTGTCTGTGGTAGTGCTATCTTTGTGTCTATCTGTAGTGCTGCTGGGTCCTGTGGTAGTGCTATCTGCTGGGGTGTCTGTGGTAGTGCTATCTGCTGGGGTGTCTGTGGTAATGCTTTCTGCTGGGGTGTCTGTGGTAGTGCTATCTGCTGGGTGTCTGTGGTAGTGCTATCTGCTGGGGTGTCTGTGGTAGTGCTATATGTTGTCTGTGGTAGTTCTATCTGCTGGGTGTCTGTGGGTGCTATCTGCTGGGGTGTCTGTGGTAGTGCTATCTGCTGGGTGTCTGTGGTAGTGCTATCTGCTGCGGTGTCTGTGGTAGTGTTATCTACTGGGGTGTATGTGGTAGTGCTATCTGCTGGGGTGTTTTTGGTGCTATCTGCCTGGGGTGTCTGTGGTAGTGCTATCTGCTGGGGTGTCTGTGGTAGTGCTATCTGCTGGGGTGTCTGTGGTAGTGCTGGTATATTTGTGGTAGTTCTATCTGCTGGGGTGTCTGTGGTAGTTCTATCTGCTGGAGTGTCTGTGGTAGTGCTATCTGCTGGGGTGTCTGTGGTAGTGCTATCTGCTGGGGTGTCTGTGTTAGTGCTATCTGCTGGGGTGTCTGTGGTAGTGCTGGTATATTTGTGGTAGTTCTATCTGCTGGAGTGTCTGTGGTAGTGCTATCTGCTGGGGTGTCTGTGGTAGTGCTATCTGCTGGGGTGTCTGTGGTAGTGCTATCTGCTGTGATGTCTTTGGCAGTGCTATCTGCTGTGATGTCTTTGGCAGTGCTATCTGTTGGGGTGTCTGTGGTAGTGCTATCTGCTGGGGTGTCTGTGGTAGTGCTATCTGCTGGGGTGTCTGTGGTAGTGCTATCAGCTGGGTGTCTGTGGTAGTTCTATCTGGGGTGTCTGTGGTAATGCTTTCTGCTGGGGTGTCAGGTGGTAGTGCTATCTGCCTGGGTGTCTGTGGTAGTGCTATCTGCCTGGGTGTCTGTATATTTGTGGTAGTTATATTTGCTGGGGTGTCTGTGGTAGTGCTATCTGCTGGGGTGTCTGTGGTAGTGCTATCTGCTGGGGTGTCTGTGGTAGTGCTATCTGCTGGGGTGTCTGTGGTAGTGCTATCTGCTGGGGTGTCTGTGGTAGTGCTATCTGCTGGGGTGTCTGTGGTAGTGCTATCTGCTGGGGTGTCTGTGGTAGTGCTATCTGCTGGGGTGTCTGTGGTAGTGCTATCTGCTGGGGTGCAGGTGGGTAGTGCTATCTGTCTGGGTGTCTGTGGTAGTGCTATCTGCTGGGGTGTCTGTGGTAGTGCTATCTGCTGGGGTGTCTGTGGTAGTGCTATCTGCTGGGGTGTCTGTGGTAGTGCTATCTGCTGGGATGTCTGTGGTAGTGCTATCTGCTGGGTGTCTGTGGTAGTGCTATCTGCTGGGGTGTCTGTGGTAGTGCTCTACCGGGGTGTCTGTGGTAGTGCTATCTGCTGGGGTCCTGCGGTAGTGCTATCTTCTGGGGTGTCTGTGGTAGTGCTATCTGCTGGGGTGTCTGTGGTAGGGCTATCTGCTGGGGTGTCTGTGGTAGTGCTGGTATATTTGTGGTAGTTCTATCTGCTGGGGTGTCTGTGGTAGTTCTATCTGCTGGAGTGTCTGTGGTAGTGCTATCTGCTGGGGTGTCTGTGGTAGTGCTATCTGCTGGGGGTGTCTGTGTTAGTGCTATCTGCTGGGGTGTCTGTGGTAGTGCTGGTATATTTGTGGTAGTTCTATCTGCTGGAGTGTCTGTGGTAGTGCTATCTGCTGGGGTGTCTGTGGTAGTGCTATCTGCTGGGGTGTCTGTGGTAGTGCTATCTGCTGTGATGTCTTTGGCAGTGCTATCTGCTGTGATGTCTTTGGCAGTGCTATCTGTTGGGGTGGCTGTGGTAGTGCTATCTGCTGGGGTGTCTGTGGTAGTGCTATCTGCTGGGGTGTCTGTGGTAGTGCTATCAGCTGGGGTGTCTGTGGTAGTTCTATCTGCTGGGGTGTCTGTGGTAATGCTTCTGCTGGGGTGCAGGTGGTAGTGCTATCTGCCTGGGTGTCTGTGGTAGTGCTATCTGCCTGGGTGTCTGTGGTAGTGCTATCTGCTGGGGTGTCTGTGATAGTGCTATCTGCTGGGGTGTCTGTGGTAGTGCTATCTGCTGGGGTGTCTGTGGTAGTGCTATCTGCTGGGGTGTCTGTGGTAGTGCTGCTATCTGCTGGGGTGTCTGTGGTAGTGCTATCTGCTGGGGTGTCTGTGGTAGTGCTATCTGCTGGGGTGTCTGTGGTAGTGCTATCTGGGGTGTCTGTGGTAATGCTTTCTGCTGGGGTGTCAGTGGTAGTGCTATCTGCCTGGGTGTCTGTGGTAGTGCTATCTGCTGGGGTGTCTGTGGTAGTGCTATCTGCTGGGGTGTCTGTGGTAGTGCTATCTGCTGGGGTGTCTGTGGTAGTGCTATCTGCTATGTCTGTGGTAGTTCTATCTGGGGTGTCTGTGGTAATGCTTTCTGCTGGGGTGCAGGTGGTAGTGCTATCTGCCTGGGTGTCTGTGGTAGTGCTATCTGCTGGGTGTCTGTGGTAGTGTCTGCTGGTGTCTGTGGTAGTGCTATCTTCTGGGGTGTCTGTGGTAGTGCTATCTGCTGGGGTGTCTGTGGTAGTGCTATCTGCTGGGGTGTCTGTGGTAGTGCTGGTAGTGCTATCTGCTGGGGTGTCTGTGGTAGTGCTATCTGCTGGGGTGTCTGTGGTAGTGCTATCTGCTGGGGTGTCTGTGGTAGTGCTATCTGCTGGGGTGTCTGTGGTAGTGCTGGTATATTTGTGGTAGTTCTATCTGCTGGGGTGTCTGTGGTAGTGCTATCTGCTGGGTGTCTGTGGTAGTGCTATCTGCTGGGGTGTCTGTGGTAGTGCTATCTGCTGGGGTGTCTGTGTAGTGCTATCTGCTGGGGTGTCTGTGGTAGTGCTGGTATGCTAGTTATATCTGCTGGAGTGTCTGTGGTAGTGCTATCTGGGGTGTCTCTGGTAGTGCTATCTGCTGGGGTGTCTGGGTAGTGCTGTGATGTAGTGCTATCTGCTGGGGTGTCTCTGTGGTGGCTGTGGTAGTGCTATCTGCTGGGGTGTCTGTGGTAGTGCTATCTGCTGGGGTGTCTGTGGTAGTGCTATCTGCTGGGGTGTCTGTGGTAGTTCTATACTGGGGTGTCTGTGGTAATGCTTTCTGCTGGGGTGCAGGTGGTAGTGCTATCTGCCTGGGTGTCTGTGGTAGTGCTGTGTCTGTGGTAGTGCTATTTGCTGGGGTGTCTGTGGTAGTGCTATCTGCTGCAGGTGTCTGTGGTAGTGCTATCTGCTGGGTGTCTGTGGTAGTGCTATCTGCTGGGGTGTCTGTGGTAGTGCTATCTGCTGGGGTGTCTGTGGTAGTGCTATCTGCTGGGGTGTCTGTGGTAGTGCTATCTGCTGGGGTGTCTGTGGTAGTGCTATCTGCTGGGGTGTCTGTGGTAGTTCTAGTGCTATCTGCTGGGGTGTCTGTGGTAGTGCTATCTGCTGGGGTGTCTGTGGTAGTGCTATCTGCTGGGGTGTCTGTGGTAGTGCTATCTGCTGGGGTGTCTGTGGTAGTGCTATCTGCTGTGTCTGTGGTAGTTCTATCTGCTGGGGTGTCTGTGGTAGTTCTATCTGCTGGGGTGTCTGTGGTAGTGCTTATCTGCTGGGGTGTCTGTGGTAGTGCTATCTGCTGGGGTGTCTGTGGTAGTGCTATCTGCTGGGGTGTCTGTGGTAGTGCTATCTGCTGGGGTGTCTGTGGTAGTGCTATCTGCTGGAGTGTCTGTGGTAGTGCTATCTGCTGGGGTGTCTGTGGTAGTGCTATCTGCTGGGGTGTCTGTGGTAGTGCTATCTGCTGGGGTGTCTGTGGTAGTGCTGGTGCTATGTTGTGGTAGTGCTATCTGTGGAGTGTCTGTGGTAGTGCTATCTGCTGGGGTGTCTGTGGTAGTGCTATCTGCTGGGGTGTCTGTGGTAGTGCTATCTGCTGGGGTGTCTTGGCAGTGCTATCTGTGCTTTGGCAGTCTATCTGTTGGGGTGGCTGTGGTAGTGCTATCTGCTGGGGTGTCTGTGGTAGTGCTATCTGCTGGGGTGTCTGTGGTAGTGCTATCTGCCTGGGTGTCTGTGGTAGTGCTATCTGCTGGGGTGTCTGTGGTAGTGCTATCTGCTGGGGTGTCTGTGGTAGTGCTATCTGCTGGAGTGTCTGTGGTAGTGCTATCTGCTGGGGTGTCTGTGGAAGTGCTATCTGCTGGGGTGTCTGTGGTAGTGCTATCTGCTGTAATGTCTGTGGTAGTGCTATCTGCTGGGGTGTCTGTGGTAGTGCTATCTGCTGTGATGTCTGTGGTAGTGCTGGTATATTTGTGGTAGTTCTATCTGCTGGGGTGTCTGTGGTACTACCGTGCACTATCTGCTGGGATGTCTGTGGTAGTGCTATCTGCTGGGGTGTCTGTGGTAGTGCTATCTGCTGTGATGTTTTTGGCAGTGCTATCTGTTGGGGTGTCTGTGGTAGTGCTATCTGCTGGGGTGTCTGTGGTAGTGCTATCTGCTGTGATGTCTCTGGTAGTGCTGGTATATTTGTGGTAGTTATATTGCTGGGGTGTCTGTGATAGTGCTATCTGCTGGGGTGTCTGTGGTAGTGCTATCTGCTGTGATGTCTGTGGTAGTGCTATCTGCTGGGGTGTCTGTGGTAGTGCTATCTGCTGTGATGTTTTTGGCAGTGCTATCTGTTGGGGTGTCTGTGGTAGTGCTATCTGCTGGGGTGTCTGTGGTAGTGCTATCTGCTGGGGTGTCTGTGGTAGTTCTATACTGGGGTGTCTGTGGTAATGCTTTCTGCTGGGGTGCAGGTGGTAGTGCTATCTGCCTGGGTGTCTGTGGTAGTGCTATCTGCTGGGGTGTATGTGGTAGTGCTATCTGCTGGGGTGTCTGTGGTAGTTCTATCTGCTGGGGTGTCTGTGGTAGTGCTATCTGCTGGGGTGTCTGTGGTAGTTCTATACTGGGGTGTCTCTGGTAATGCTTTCTGCTGGGGTGCAGGTGGTAGTGCTATCTGCCTGGGTGTCTGTGGTAGTGCTATCTGCTTGGGTGTCTGTGGTAGTGCTATCTGCTGGGGTGTCTGTGGTAGTTCTATCTGCTGGGTGTCTGTGGTAGTGCTATCTGCTGGGGTGTCTGTGGTAGTGCTATCTGCTGGGGTGTCTGCGGTAGTGCTATCTTCTGGGGTGTCTGTGGTAGTGCTATCTGCTGGGGTGTCTGTGGTAGGGCTATCTGCTGGGGTGTCTGTGGTAGTGCTGGTATATTTGTGGTAGTTCTATCTGCTGGGGTGTCTGTGGTAGTTCTATCTGCTGGAGTGTCTGTGGTAGTGCTATCTGCTGGGGTGTCTGTGGTAGTGCTATCTGCTGGGGTGTCTGTGTTAGTGCTATCTGCTGGGGTGTCTGTGGTAGTGCTGGTATATTTGTGGTAGTTCTATCTGCTGGAGTGTCTGTGGTAGTGCTATCTGCTGGGGTGTCTGTGGTAGTGCTATCTGCTGGGGTGTCTGTGGTAGTGCTATCTGCTGTGATGTCTTTGGCAGTGCTATCTGCTGTGATGTCTTTGGCAGTGCTATCTGTTGGGGTGGCTGTGGTAGTGCTATCTGCTGGGGTGTCTGTGGTAGTGCTATCTGCTGGGGTGTCTGTGGTAGTGCTATCAGCTGGGGTGTCTGTGGTAGTTCTATACTGGGGTGTCTGTGGTAATGCTTTCTGCTGGGGTGCAGGTGGTAGTGCTATCTGCCTGGGTGTCTGTGGTAGTGCTATCTGCCTGGGTGTCTGTGGCTAGTGCTCTGTGGTATTCTGCTGGGGTCTGTCTGTGGGGTGTCTGTGTTAGTGCTATCTGCTGGGGTGTCTGTGGTAGTGCTATCTGCTGGGGTGTCTGTGGTAGTGCTATCTGCTGGGTCTGTGGTAGTGCTATCTGCTGGATGTCTGTGGCAGTGCTATCTGCTGGATGTCTTTGGTAGTGCTATCTGTGGGGTGTCTGTGGTAGTGCTATCTGCTGGGGTGTCTGTGGTAGTGCTATCTGCTGGGGTGTCTGTGGTAGTGCTATCTGCCTGGGTGTCTGTGGTAGTGCTATCTGCTGGGGTGTCTGTGGTAGTGCTATCTGCTGGGGTGTCTGTGGTAGTGCTATCTGCTGGGGTGTCTGTGGTAGTGCTATCTGCTGGGGTGTCTGTGGTAGTGCTATCTGCTGTGATGTCTGTGGTAGTGCTATCTGCTGGGGTGTCTGTGGTAGTGCTATCTGCTGGGGTGTCTGTGGTAGTGCTATCTGCTGGGGTGTCTGTGGTAGTCTATCTGGGGTGTCTGTGGTAATGCTATCTGCTGGGGTGCAGGTGGTAGTGCTATCTGCCTGGGTGTCTGTGGTAGTGCTATCTGCTGGGGTGTCTGTGGTAGTGCTATCTGCTGGGGTGTCTGTGGTAGTGCTATCTGCTGGGGTGTCTGTGGTAGTTCTATCTGCTGGGGTGTCTGTGGTAGTGCTATCTGCTGGGGTGTCTGTGGTAGTGCTATCTGCTGGGGTGTCTGTGGTAGTGCTATCTGCTGGGTGTCTGTGGTAGTGCTCTGCTGTATATTTGTGGTAGTTCTATCTGCTGGGGTGTCTGTGGTAGTTCTATCTGCTGGAGTGTCTGTGGTAGTGCTATCTGCTGGGGTGTCTGTGGTAGTGCTATCTGCTGGGGTGTCTGTGGTAGTGCTATCTGCTGGGGTGTCTGTGGTAGTGCTGGTATCTGCTGGGGTGTCTGTGGTAGTGCTATCTGCTGTGATGTCTTTGGCAGTGCTATCTGCTGTGATGTCTTTGGTAGTGCTATCTGTTGGGGTGGCTGTGGTAGTGCTATCTGCTGGGGTGTCTGTGGTAGTGCTATCTGCTGGGGTGTCTGTGGTAGTGCTATCAGCTGGGGTGTCTGTGGTAGTTCTATACTGGGGTGTCTGTGGTAATGCTTTCTGCTGGGGTGCAGGTGGTAGTGCTATCTGCCTGGGTGTCTGTGGTAGTGCTATCTGCCTGGGTGTCTGTGGTAGTGCTATTTGCTGGGGTGTCTGTGGTAGTGCTATCTGCTGGGGTGTCTGTGGTAGTGCTATCTGCTGGGGTGTCTGTGGTAGTGCTATCTGCTGGGGTGTCTGTGGTAGTGCTATCTGCTGGGGTGTCTGTGGTAGTGCTATCTACTGGGGTGTCTGTGGTAGTGCTATCTGCTGGAGTGTCTGTGGTAGTGCTATCTGCTGGGGTGTCTGTGGAAGTGCTATCTGCTGGGGTGTCTGTGGTAGTGCTATCTGCTGTGATGTCTTTGGCAGTGCTATCTGCCTGGGTGTCTGTGGTAGTGCTATTTGCTGGGGTGTCTGTGGTAGTGCTATCTGCTGGGGTGTCTGTGGTAGTGCTATCTGCTGGGGTGTCTGTGGTAGTGCTATCTGCTGTGATGTTTTTGGCAGTGCTATCTGTTGGGGTGTCTGTGGTAGTGCTATCTGCTGGGGTGTCTGTGGTAGTGCTATCTGCTGTGATGTCTCTGGTAGTGCTGGTATATTTGTGGTAGTTATATTTGCTGGGGTGTCTGTGATAGTGCTATCTGCTGGGGTGTCTGTGGTAGTGCTATCTGCTGTGATGTCTGTGGTAGTGCTATCAGCTGGGGTGCAGGTGGTAGTGCTATCTGCTGGGTGTCTGTGGTAGTGCTATCTGCCTGGGTGTCTGTGGTAGTGCTATCTGCTGGGGTGTCTGTGGTAGTGCTATCTGCTGGGGTGCTGTGGTAGTGCTATCTGCTGGGGTGTCTGTGGTAGTGCTATCTGCTGGGGTGTCTGTGGTAGTGCTATCAGCTGGGGTGTCTGTGATAGTTCTATACTGGGGTGTCTGTGGTAATGCTTTCTGCTGGGGTGTCTGGTGGTAGTGCTATCTGCCTGGGTGTCTGTGGTAGTGCTATCTGCCTGGGTGTCTGTGGTAGTGCTATCTGCTGGGGTGTCTGTGGTAGTGCTATCTGCTGGGGTGTCTGTGGTAGTGCTATCTGCTGGGGTGTCTGTGGTAGTGCTATCTGCTGGGGTGTCTGTGGTAGTGCTATCTGCTGGGGTGTCTGTGGTAGTGCTATCTGCTGGGGTGTCTGTGGTAGTGCTATCTGCTGGAGTGTCTGTGGTAGTGCTATCTGCTGGGGTGTCTGTGGTAGTGCTATCTGCTGGGGTGTCTGTGGTAGTGCTATCTGCTGGGGTGTCTGTGGTAGTGCTATCTGCTGTAATGTCTGTGGTAGTGCTATCTGCTGGGGTGTCTGTGGTAGTGCTATCTGCTGTGATGTCTGTGGTAGTGCTGGTATATTTGTGGTAGTTCTATCTGCTGGTGTCTGTGATAGCACTACACCGCAGTTCTATCTGCTGGGGTGTCTGTGGTAGTGCTATCTGCTGTGATGTTTTTGGTAGTGCTATCTGTTGGGGTGTCTGTGGTAGTGCTATCTGCTGGGGTGTCTGTGGTAGTGCTATCTGCTGTGATGTCTCTGGTAGTGCTATCTGCTTGTGGTGTTATATTTGCTGGGGTGTCTGTGATAGTGCTATCTGCTGGGGTGTCTGTGGAGGTGCTATCTGCTGTGATGTCTGTGGTAGTGCTATCTGCTGGGGTGTCTGTGGTAGTGCTATCTGCTGGATGTTTTTGGTAGTGCTATCTGTTGGGGTGTCTGTGGTAGTGCTATCTGCTGGGGTGTCTGTGGTAGTGCTATCTGCTGGGGTGTCTGTGGTAGTTCTATACTGGGGTGTCTGTGGTAATGCTTTCTGCTGGGGTGCAGGTGGTAGTGCTATCTGCCTGGGTGTCTGTGGTAGTGCTATCTGCTGGGGTGTCTGTGGTAGTGCTATCTGCTGGGGTGTCTGTGGTAGTGCTATCTGCTGGGGTGTCTGTGGTAGTGCTATCTGCTGGGGTGTCTGTGGTAGTTCTATCTGGGGTGTCTGTGGTAATGCTTTCTGCTGGGGTGTCTGGTGGTAGTGCTATCTGCTGGGGTGTCTGTGGTAGTGCTATCTGCTTGGGTGTCTGTGGTAGTGCTATCTGCTGGGGTGTCTGTGGTAGTTCTATCTGCTGGGGTGTCTGTGGTAGTGCTATCTACTGGGGTGTCTGTGGTAGTGCTATCTGCTGGGGTGTCTGTGGTAGTGCTATCTTCTGGGGTGTCTGTGGTAGTGCTATCTGCTGGGGTGTCTGTGGTAGTGCTATCTGCTGGGGTGTCTGTGGTAGTGCTATCTTCTGGGGTGTCTGTGGTAGTGCTATCTGCTGGGGTGTCTGTGGTAGTGCTATCTGCTGGGGTGTCTGTGGTAGTGCTATCTGCTGGGGTGTCTGTGGTAGTGCTATCTGCTGTGATGTTTTGGCAGTGCTATCTGTTGGGGTGTCTGTGGTAGTGCTATCTGCTGGGGTGTCTGTGGTAGTGCTATCTGCTGGGATGTCTGTGGTAGTGCTGGTATATTTGTGGTAGTTATATTTGCTGGGGTGTCTGTGATAGTGCTATCTGCTGGGGTGTCTGTGGTAGGTGCTATCTGCTGGGATGTCTGTGGTAGTGCTATCTGCTGGGGTGTCTGTGGTAGTGCTATCTGCTGTGATGTTTTTGGCAGTGCTATCTGTTGGGGTGTCTGTGGTAGTGCTATCTGCTGGGGTGTCTGTGGTAGTGCTATCTGCTGGGGTGTCTGTGGTAGTTCTATACTGGGGTGTCTGTGGTAATGCTTTCTGCTGGGGTGCAGGTGGTAGTGCTATCTGCCTGGGTGTCTGTGGTAGTGCTATCTGCTGGGGTGTCTGTGGTAGTGCTATCTGCTGGGGTGTCTGTGGTAGTTCTATCTGCTGGGGTGTCTGTGGTAGTGCTATCTGCTGGGGTGTCTGTGGTAGTTCTATACTGGGGTGTCTCTGGTAATGCTTTCTGCTGGGGTGCAGGTGGTAGTGCTATCTGCCTGGGTGTCTGTGGTAGTGCTATCTGCTTGGGTGTCTGTGGTAGTGCTATCTGCTGGGGTGTCTGTGGTAGTGCTATCTGCTGGGGTGTCTGTGGTAGTGTTATCTACTGGGGTGTCTGTGGTAGTGCTATCTGCTGGGGTGTCTGCGGTAGTGCTATCTTCTGGGGTGTCTGTGGTAGTGCTATCTGCTGGGGTGTCTGTGGTAGGGCTATCTGCTGGGGTGTCTGTGGTAGTGCTGGTATATTTGTGGTAGTTCTATCTGCTGGGGTGTCTGTGGTAGTTCTATCTGCTGGAGTGTCTGTGGTAGTGCTATCTGCTGGGGTGTCTGTGGTAGTGCTATCTGCTGGGGTGTCTGTGGTAGTGCTGGTATATTTGTGGTAGTTCTATGTGCTGGAGTGTCTGTGGTAGTGCTATCTGCTGGGGTGTCTGTGGTAGTGCTATCTGCTGGGGTGTCTGTGGTAGCGCTATCTGCTGGGGTGTCTGTGTTAGTGCTATCTGCTGGGGTGTCTGAGTTAGTGCTGGTATATTTGTGGTAGTTCTATCTTCTGGAGTGTCTGTGGTAGTGCTATCTGCTGGGGTGTCTGTGGTAGTGCTATCTGCTGGGGTGTCTGTGGTAGTGCTATCTGCTGTGATGTCTTTGGCAGTGCTATCTGCTGTGATGTCTTTGGCAGTGCTATCTGTTGGGGTGGCTGTGGTAGTGCTATCTGCTGGGGTGTCTGTGGTAGTGCTATCTGCTGGGGTGTCTGTGGTAGTGCTATCAGCTGGGGTGTCTGTGGTAGTTCTATACTGGGGTGTCTGTGGTAATGCTTTCTGCTGGGGTGCAGGTGGTAGTGCTATCTGCCTGGGTGTCTGTGGTAGTGCTATCTGCTGGGTGTCTGTGGTAGTGCTATTTGCTGGGGTGTCTGTGGTAGTGCTATCTGCTGGGGTGTCTGTGGTAGTGCTATCTGCTGGGGTGTCTGTGGTAGTGCTATCTGCTGGGGTGTCTGTGGTAGTGCTATCTACTGGGGTGTCTGTGGTAGTGCTATCTGCTGGAGTGTCTGTGGTAGTGCTATCTGCTGGGGTGTCTGTGGAAGTGCTATCTGCTGGGGTGTCTGTGGTAGTGCTATCTGCTGTAATGTCTGTGGTAGTGCTATCTGCTGGGGTGTCTGTGGTAGTGCTATCTGCTGTGATGTCTGTGGTAGTGCTGGTATATTTGTGGTAGTTCTATCTGCTGGGGTGTCTGTGATAGCACTACCGCAGATAGCACTATCTGCTGTGATGTCTGTGGTAGTGCTAACTGCTGTGATGTTTTTGGCAGTGCTATCTGTTGGGGTGTCTGTGGTAGTGCTATCTGCTGGGTTGTCTGTGGTAGTGCTATCTGCTGTGATGTCTCTGGTAGTGCTGGTATATTTGTGGTAGTTCTATTTGCTGGGGTGTCTGTGATAGTGCTATCTGCTGGGGTGTCTGTGGTAGTGCTATCTGCTGTGATGTCTGTGGTAGTGCTATCTGCTGGGGTGTCTGTGGTAGTGCTATCTGGGGTGTTTTGGTAGTGCTATCTGTTGGGGTGTCTGTGGTAGTGCTATCTGCTGGGGTGTCTGTGGTAGTGCTATCTGCTGGGGTGTCTGTGGTAGTTCTATCTGGGGTGTCTGTGGTAATGCTATCTGCTGGGGTGCAGGTGGTAGTGCTATCTGCCTGGGTGTCTGTGGTAGTGCTATCTGCTGGGGTGTCTGTGGTAGTGCTATCTGCTGTGATGTCTGTGGTAGTGCTGGTATGGGGTGGTAGTGCTATCTGCTGGGTGTCTGTGGTAGTGCTATCTGCTGGGGTGTCTGTGGTAGTGCTATCTGCTTGGGTGTCTGTGGTAGTGCTATCTGCTGGGGTGTCTGTGGTAGTTCTATCTGCTGGGGTGTCTGTGGTAGTGTTATCTGCTGGGATGTGTCTGTGGCAGTGCTATCTGCTGGGGTGTCTGAGTTAGTGCTATCTTCTGGGGTGTCTGTGGTAGTGCTATCTTCTGGGGTGTCTGTGGTAGTGCTATCTGCTGGGGTGTCTGTGGTAGTGCTATCTGCTGGGGTGTCTGTGGTAGTTCTATACTGGGGTGTCTGTGGTAATGCTTTCTGCTGGGGTGCAGGTGGTAGTGCTATCTGCCTGGGTGTCTGTGGTAGTGCTATCTGCTGGGGTGTATGTGGTAGTGCTATCTGCTGGGGTGTCTGTGGTAGTTCTATCTGCTGGGGTGTCTGTGGTAGTGCTATCTGCTGGGGTGTCTGTGGTAGTTCTATACTGGGGTGTCTGTGGTAGTGCTATCTGCCTGGGTGTCTGTGGTAGTGCTATTTGCTGGGGTGTCTGTGGTAGTGCTATCTGCTGGGGTGTCTGTGGTAGTGCTATCTGCTGGGGTGTCTGTGGTACTGCTATCTGCTGGGGTGTCTGTGGTAGTGCTATCTGCTGGGGTATCTGTGGTAGTGCTATCTACTGGGGTGTCTGTGGTAGTGCTATCTGCTGGAGTGTCTGTGGTAGTGCTATCTGCTGGGGTGTCTGTGGAAGTGCTATCTGCTGGGGTGTCTGTGGTAGTGCTATCTGCTGTAATGTCTGTGGTAGTGCTATCTGCTGGGGTGTCTGTGGTAGTGCTATCTGCTGTGATGTCTGTGGTAGTGCTGGTATATTTGTGGTAGTGCTATCTGCTGGAGTGTCTGTGGTAGTGCTATCTGCTGGGGTGTCTGTGGTAGTGCTATCTGCTTGGGTGTCTGTGGTAGTGCTATCTGCTGGGGTGTCTGTGGTAGTTCTATCTGCTGGGGTGTCTGTGGTAGTGTTATCTACTGGGGTGTCTGTGGTAGTGCTATCTGCTGGGGTGTCTGAGTTAGTGCTATCTTCTGGGGTGTCTGTGGTAGTGCTATCTTCTGGGGTGTCTGTGGTAGTGCTATCTGCTGGGGTGTCTGTGGTAGTGCTATCTGCTGGGGTGTCTGTGGTAGTTCTATACTGGGGTGTCTGTGGTAATGCTTTCTGCTGGGGTGCAGGTGGTAGTGCTATCTGCCTGGGTGTCTGTGGTAGTGCTATCTGCTGGGGTGTATGTGGTAGTGCTATCTGCTGGGGTGTCTGTGGTAGTTCTATCTGCTGGGGTGTCTGTGGTAGTGCTATCTGCTGGGGTGTCTGTGGTAGTTCTATACTGGGGTGTCTCTGGTAATGCTTTCTGCTGGGGTGCAGGTGGTAGTGCTATCTGCCTGGGTGTCTGTGGTAGTTCTATCTGCTGGAGTGTCTGTGGTAGTGCTATCTGCTGGGGTGTCTGTGGTAGTGCTATCTGCTGGGGTGTCTGTATTAGTGCTATCTGCTGGGGTGTCTGTGGTAGTGCTATCTGCTAGTTCTATCTGCTGGGGTGTCTGTGGTAGTTCTATCTGCTGGAGTGTCTGTGGTAGTGCTATCTGCTGGGGTGTCTGTGGTAGTGCTATCTGCTGGGGTGTCTGTGTTAGTGCTATCTGCTGGGGTGTCTGTGGTAGTGCTGGTATATTTGTGGTAGTTCTATCTGCTGGAGTGTCTGTGGTAGTGCTATCTGCTGGGGTGTCTGTGGTAGTGCTATCTGCTGGGGTGTCTGTGGTAGTGCTATCTGCTGTGATGTCTTTGGCAGTGCTATCTGCTGTGATGTCTTTGGCAGTGCTATCTGTTGGGGTGGCTGTGGTAGTGCTATCTGCTGGGGTGTCTGTGGTAGTGCTATCTGCTGGGGTGTCTGTGGTAGTGCTATCAGCTGGGGTGTCTGTGGTAGTTCTATCTGCTGTCTGTGGTAATGCTTTCTGCTGGGGTGCAGGTGGTAGTGCTATCTGCCTGGGTGTCTGTGGTAGTGCTATCTGCCTGGGTGTCTGTGGTAGTGCTATTTGCTGGGGTGTCTGTGGTAGTGCTATCTGCTGGGGTGTCTGTGGTAGTGCTATCTGCTGGGGTGTCTGTGGTAGTGCTATCTGCTGGGGTGTCTGTGGTAGTGCTATCTGCTGGGGTATCTGTGGTAGTGCTATCTACTGGGGTGTCTGTGGTAGTGCTATCTGCTGGAGTGTCTGTGGTAGTGCTATCTGCTGGGGTGTCTGTGGAAGTGCTATCTGCTGGGGTGTCTGTGGTAGTTCTATACTGGGGTGTCTCTGGTAATGCTTTCTGCTGGGGTGCAGGTGGTAGTGCTATCTGCCTGGGTGTCTGTGGTAGTGCTATCTGCTGGGGTGTCTGTGGTAGTGCTATCTGCTGGGGTGTCTGTGGTAGTGCTATCTGCTGGGGTGTCTGTGGTAGTGCTATCTGCTGGGGTGTCTGTGCTGGTATATTTGTGGTAGTTCTATCTGCTGGGGTGTCTGTGGTAGTTCTATCTGCTGGGTGTCTGTGGTAGTGCTATCTGCTGGGGTGTCTGTGGTAGTGCTATCTGCTGGGTGTCTGTGGTAGTGCTATCTGCTGGGGTGTCTGTGGTAGTGCTGGTATATTTGTGGTAGTTCTATCTGCTGGGGTGTCTGTGGTAGTTCTATCTGCTGGGGTGTCTGTGGTAGTGCTATCTGCTGGGGTGTCTGTGGTAGTGCTATCTGCTGGGGTGTCTGTGGTAGTGCTGGTATCTGTGGTAGTTCTATGGCTGGAGTGTCTGTGGTAGTGCTATCTGCTGGGGTGTCTGTGGTAGTGCTATCTGCTGGGGTGTCTGTGGTAGTGCTATCTGCTGGGGTGTCTGTGTTAGTGCTATCTGCTGGGGTGTCTGGTTAGTGCTGGTATATTTGTGGTAGTTCTATCTTCTGGAGTGTCTGTGGTAGTGCTATCTGCTGGGGTGTCTGTGGTAGTGCTATCTGCTGGGGTGTCTGTGGTAGTGCTATCTGCTGTGATGTCTGTGGTAGTGCTATCTGCTGGATGTCTTTGGCAGTGCTATCTGCTGGTGTCTGTGGTAGTGCTATCTGCTGGGGTGTCTGTGGTAGTTCTATCTGCTTTCTGCTGGGGTGTCTGGTGGTAGTGCTATCTGCCTGGGTGTCTGTGGTAGTGCTATCTGCTGGGTGTCTGTGGTAGTGCTGTTGCTGGGGTGTCTGTGGTAGTGCTATCTGCTGGGGTGTCTGTGGTAGTGCTATCTGCTGGGGTGTCTGTGGTAGTGCTATCTGCTGGGGTGTCTGTGGTAGTGCTATCTGCTGGGGTGTCTGTGGTAGTGCTATCTGCTGGAGTGTCTGTGGTAGTGCTATCTGCTGGGGTGTCTGTGGTAGTGCTATCTGCTGGGGTGTCTGTGGTAGTGCTATCTGCTGTAATGTCTGTGGTAGTGCTATCTGCTGGGGTGTCTGTGGTAGTGCTATCTGCTGGGATGTCTGTGGTAGTGCTGGTATATTTGTGGTAGTTCTATCTGCTGGGGTGTCTGTGATAGTAGCAGATGCTATCTGCTGTGGTGTCTGTGGTAGTGCTATCTGCTGTGATGTTTTGGCAGTGCTATCTGTTGGGGTGTCTGTGGTAGTGCTATCTGCTGGGTTGTCTGTGGTAGTGCTATCTGCTGTGATGTCTCTGGTGTGCTGGTAGTGGTAGTTCTATTTGCTGGGGTGTCTGTGATAGTGCTATCTGCTGGGGTGTCTGTGGTAGTGCTATCTGCTGTGATGTCTGTGGTAGTGCTATCTGCTGGGGTGTCTGTGGTAGTGCTATCTGCTGTGATGTTTTTGGCAGTGCTATCTGTTGGGGTGTCTGTGGTAGTGCTGGCTGGGGTGTCTGTGGTAGTGCTATCTGCTGGGGTGTCTGTGGTAGTTCTATCTGCTGGGGTGTCTGTGGTAATGCTTTCTGCTGGGGTGCAGGTGGTAGTGCTATCTGCCTGGGTGTCTGTGGTAGTGCTATCTGCTGGGGTGTCTGTGGTAGTGCTATCTGCTGCTGTGGTAGTGTGGTATATTTGTGGTAGTGCTATCTGCTTGGGTGTCTGTGGTAGTGCTATCTGCTGGGGTGTCTGTGGTAGTTCTATCTGCTGGGGTGTCTGTGGTAGTGCTATCTGCTGGGGTGTCTGTGGTAGTGCTATCTGCTGGGGTGTCTGTGGTTAGTGCTATCTTCTGGGGTGTCTGTGGTAGTGCTATCTGCTGGGGTGTCTGTGGTAGTGCTATCTGCTGGGGTGTCTGTGGTAGTGCTATCTGCTGGGGTGTCTGTGGTAGTTCTATACTGGGGTGTCTGTGGTAATGCTTTCTGCTGGGGTGCAGGTGGTAGTGCTATCTGCTGGGTGTCTGTGGTAGTGCTATCTGCTGGGGTGTCTGTGGTAGTGCTATCTGCTGGGGTGTCTGTGGTAGTGCTATCTGCTGGGGTGTCTGTGGTAGTGCTATCTGCTGGGGTGTCTGTGGTAGTTCTATACTGGGGGGTGTCTGTGGTAGTGCTATCTGCCTGGGTGTCTGTGGTAGTGCTATTTGCTGGGGTGTCTGTGGTAGTGCTATCTGCTGGGGTGTCTGTGGTAGTGCTATCTGCTGGGGTGTCTGTGGTAGTGCTATCTGCTGGGGTGTCTGTGGTAGTGCTATCTGCTGGGGTATCTGTGGTAGTGCTATCTACTGGGGTGTCTGTGGTAGTGCTATCTGCTGGAGTGTCTGTGGTAGTGCTATCTGCTGGGGTGTCTGTGGTAGTGCTATCTGCTGGGGTGTCTGTGGTAGTGCTATCTGCTGTAATGTCTGTGGTAGTGCTATCTGCTGGGGTGTCTGTGGTAGTGCTATCTGCTGTGATGTCTGTGGTAGTGCTGGTATATTTGTGGTAGTGCTATCTGCTGGGTGTCTGTGGTAGTGCTATCTGCTGGGGTGTCTGTGGTAGTGCTATCTGCTTGGGTGTCTGTGGTAGTGCTATCTGCTGGGGTGTCTGTGGTAGTTCTATCTGCTGGGGTGTCTGTGGTAGTGTTATCTACTGGGGTGTCTGTGGTAGTGCTATCTGCTGGGGTGTCTGAGTTAGTGCTATCTTCTGGGGTGTCTGTGGTAGTGCTATCTTCTGGGGTGTCTGTGGTAGTGCTATCTGCTGGGGTGTCTGTGGTAGTGCTATCTGCTGGGGTGTCTGTGGTAGTTCTATACTGGGGTGTCTGTGGTAATGCTTTCTGCTGGGGTGCAGGTGGTAGTGCTATCTGCCTGGGTGTCTGTGGTAGTGCTATCTGCTGGGGTGTCTGTGGTAGTGCTATCTGCTGGGGTGTCTGTGGTAGTGCTGGTATATTTGTGGTAGTTCTATGTGCTGGAGTGTCTGTGGTAGTGCTATCTGCTGGGGTGTCTGTGGTAGTGCTATCTGCTGGGGTGTCTGTGGTAGCGCTATCTGCTGGGGTGTCTGTGTTAGTGCTATCTGCTGGGGTGTCTGAGTTAGTGCTGGTATATTTGTGGTAGTTCTATCTTCTGGAGTGTCTGTGGTAGTGCTATCTGCTGGGGTGTCCGTGGTAGTGCTATCTGCTGGGGTGTCTGTGGTAGTGCTATCTGCTGTGATGTCTTTGGCAGTGCTATCTGCTGTGATGTCTTTGGCAGTGCTATCTGCTGGGGTGTCTGTGGTAGTGCTATCAGCTGGGGTGTCTGTGGTAGTTCTATACTGGGGTGTCTGTGGTAATGCTTTCTGCTGGGGTGCAGGTGGTAGTGCTATCTGCCTGGGTGTCTGTGGTAGTGCTATCTGCCTGGGTGTCTGTGGTAGTGCTATTTGCTGGGGTGTCTGTGGTAGTGCTATCTGCTGGGGTGTCTGTGGTAGTGCTATCTGCTGGGGTGTCTGTGGTAGTGCTATCTGCTGGGGTATCTGTGGTAGTGCTATCTACTGGGGTGTCTGTGGTAGTGCTATCTGCTGGAGTGTCTGTGGTAGTGCTATCTGCTGGGGTGTCTGTGGAAGTGCTATCTGCTGGGGTGTCTGTGGTAGTGCTATCTGCTGTAATGTCTGTGGTAGTGCTATCTGCTGGGGTGTCTGTGGTAGTGCTATCTGCTGGGGTGTCTGTGGTAGTGCTGGTATGTTTGTGGTAGTTCTATCTGCTGGGGTGTCTGTGGTAGTGCAGATAGCTATCTGCTGTGATGTCTGTGGTAGTGCTAACTGCTGTGATGTTTTTGGCAGTGCTATCTGTTGGGGTGTCTGTGGTAGTGCTATCTGCTGGGTTGTCTGTGGTAGTGCTATCTGCTGTGATGTCTCTGGTAGTGCTGGTATATTTGTGGTAGTTCTATTTGCTGGGGTGTCTGTGATAGTGCTATCTGCTGGGGTGTCTGTGGTAGTGCTATCTGCTGTGATGTCTGTGGTAGTGCTATCTGCTGGGGTGTCTGTGGTAGTGCTATCTGCTGTGATGTTTTTGGCAGTGCTATCTGTTGGGGTGTCTGTGGTAGTGCTATCTGCTGGGGTGTCTGTGGTAGTGCTATCTGCTGGGGTGTCTGTGGTAGTTCTATACTGGGGTGTCTGTGGTAATGCTTTCTACTGGGGTGCAGGTGGTAGTGCTATCTGCCTGGGTGTCTGTGGTAGTGCTATCTGCTGGGGTGTCTGTGGTAGTGCTATCTGCTGTGATGTCTGTGGTAGTGCTGGTATATTTGTGGTAGTGCTATCTGCTGGGGTGTCTGTGGTAGTGCTATCTGCTGGGGTGTCTGTGGTAGTGCTATCTGCTTGGGTGTCTGTGGTAGTGCTATCTGCTGGGGTGTCTGTGGTAGTTCTATCTGCTGGGGTGTCTGTGGTAGTGTTATCTGCTGGGGTGTCTGTGGTAGTGCTATCTGCTGGGGTGTCTGAGTTAGTGCTATCTTCTGGGGTGTCTGTGGTAGTGCTATCTTCTGGGGTGTCTGTGGTAGTGCTATCTGCTGGGGTGTCTGTGGTAGTGCTATCTGCTGGGGTGTCTGTGGTAGTTCTATCCTGGGGTGTCTGTGGTAATGCTTTCTGCTGGGGTGCAGGTGGTAGTGCTATCTGCCTGGGTGTCTGTGGTAGTGCTATCTGCTGGGGTGTATGTGGTAGTGCTATCTGCTGGGGTGTCTGTGGTAGTTCTATCTGCTGGGGTGTCTGTGGTAGTGCTATCTGCTGGGGTGTCTGTGGTAGTTCTATACTGGGGTGTCTGTGGTAGTGCTATCTGCCTGGGTGTCTGTGGTAGTGCTATTTGCTGGGGTGTCTGTGGTAGTGCTATCTGCTGGGTGTCTGTGGTAGTGCTATCTGCTGGGGTGTCTGTGGTAGTGCTATCTGCTGGGGTGTCTGTGGTAGTGCTATCTGCTGGGGTGTCTGTGGTAGTGCTATCTGCTGGGGTGTCTGTGGTAGTGCTATCTGCTGGAGTGTCTGTGGTAGTGCTATCTGCTGGGGTGTCTGTGGTAGTGCTATCTGCTGGGGTGTCTGTGGTAGTGCTATCTGCTGGGTGTCTGTGGTAGTGCTATCTGCTGGGGTGTCTGTGGTAGTGCTATCTGCTGGGGTGTCTGTGGTAGTGCTGGTATATTTGTGGTAGTGCTATCTGCTGGAGTGTCTGTGGTAGTGCTATCTGCTGGGGTGTCTGTGGTAGTGCTATCTGCTTGGGTGTCTGTGGTAGTGCTATCTGCTGGGGTGTCTGTGGTAGTTCTATCTGCTGGGGTGTCTGTGGTAGTGCTATCTGCTGGGGTGTCTGTGGTAGTGCTATCTGCTGGGGTGTCTGTGGTGTGCTATCTTCTGGGGTGTCTGTGGTAGTGCTATCTGCTGGGGTGTCTGTGGTAGTGCTATCTGCTGGGGTGTCTGTGGTAGTGCTATCTGCTGGGGTGTCTGTGGTAGTTCTATACTGGGGTGTCTGTGGTAATGCTTTCTGCTGGGGTGCAGGTGGTAGTGCTATCTGCCTGGGTGTCTGTCTGTGGTAGTGTGCTATCTGCTGGGGTGTCTGTGGTAGTGTCTCTGCTGGGGTGTCTGTGGTAGTGCTATCTGCTGGGGTGTCTGTGGTAGTTCTATCTGGGGTGTCTGTGGTAGTGCTATCTGCTGGGGTGTCTGTGGTAGTGCTATCTGCTGGGGTGTCTGTGGTAGTGCTATCTGCTGGGGTGTCTGTGGTAGTGCTATCTGCTGGGGTGTCTGTGGTAGTGCTATCTGCTGGGGTGTCTGTGGTAGTGCTATCTGCTGGGGTATCTGTGGTAGTGCTATCTACTGGGGTGTCTGTGGTAGTGCTATCTGCTGGAGTGTCTGTGGTAGTGCTATCTGCTGTGTCTGTGGAAGTGCTATCTGCTGGGGTGTCTGTGGTAGTGCTATCTGCTGTAATGTCTGTGGTAGTGCTATCTGCTGGGGTGTCTGTGGTAGTGCTATCTGCTGTGATGTCTGTGGTAGTGCTGGTATATTTGTGGTAGTGCTATCTGCTGGAGTGTCTGTGGTAGTGCTATCTGCTGGGGTGTCTGTGGTAGTGCTATCTGCTGGGTGTCTGTGGTAGTGCTATCTGCTGGGGTGTCTGTGGTAGTTCTATCTGCTGGGGTGTCTGTGGTAGTGTTATCTGCCTGGGGTGTCTGTGGTAGTGCTATCTGCTGGGGTGTCTGAGTTAGTGCTATCTTCTGGGGTGTCTGTGGTAGTGCTATCTTCTGGGGTGTCTGTGGTAGTGCTATCTGCTGGGGTGTCTGTGGTAGTGCTATCTGCTGGGGTGTCTGTGGTAGTTCTATACTGGGGTGTCTGTGGTAATGCTTTCTGCTGGGGTGCAGGTGGTAGTGCTATCTGCCTGGGTGTCTGTGGTGCTATCTGCTGGGGTGTCTGTGGTAGTGCTATCTGCTGGGGTGTCTGTGGTAGTGCTGGTAGTTGTGGTATCTATCTGGGGTGTCTGTGGTAGTGCTATCTGCTGGGGTGTCTGTGGTAGTGCTATCTGCTGGGGTGTCTGTGGTAGTGCTATCTGCTGGGGTGTCTGTGTAGTGCTATCTGCTGGGGTGTCTGAGTTAGTGCTGGTAGTGCTATCTGCTGGGTGTCTGTGGTAGTGCTATCTGCTGGGGTGTCTGTGGTAGTGCTATCTGCTGGGGTGTCTGTGGTAGTGCTATCTGCTGGGGTGTCTGTGGTAGTGCTATCTGCTGGATGTCTTTGGCAGTGCTATCTGCTGGGGTGTCTGTGGTAGTGCTATCAGCTGGGGTGTCTGTGGTAGTTCTATCTGCTGGGGTGTCTGTGGTAATGCTTTCTGCTGGGGTGCAGGTGGTAGTGCTATCTGCCTGGGTGTCTGTGGTAGTGCTATCTGCCTGGGTGTCTGTGGTAGTGCTATTTGCTGGGGTGTCTGTGGTAGTGCTATCTGCTGGGGTGTCTGTGGTAGTGCTATCTGCTGGGGTGTCTGTGGTAGTGCTATCTGCTGGGGTGTCTGTGGTAGTGCTATCTACTGGGGTGTCTGTGGTAGTGCTATCTGCTGGAGTGTCTGTGGTAGTGCTATCTGCTGGGGTGTCTGTGGTAGTGCTATCTGCTGGGGTGTCTGTGGTAGTGCTATCTGCTGTAATGTCTGTGGTAGTGCTATCTGCTGGGGTGTCTGTGGTAGTGCTATCTGCTGTGATGTCTGTGGTAGTGCTGGTATATTTGTGGTAGTTCTATCTGCTGGGGTGTCTGTGGTAGTTAGCCTATCTGCTGTGATGTCTGTGGTAGTGCTATCTGCTGCTGTTTTTGGCAGTGCTATCTGTTGGGGTGTCTGTGGTAGTGCTATCTGCTGGGTTGTCTGTGGTAGTGCTATCTGCTGGGTGTCTCTGGTAGTGCTGGTATATTTGTGGTAGTTCTATCTGCTGGGGTGTCTGTGGTAGTGCTATCTGCTGGGGTGTCTGTGGTAGTGCTATCTGCTGTGATGTCTGTGGTAGTGCTATCTGCTGGGGTGTCTGTGGTAGTGCTATCTGCTGGGATGTCTTTGGTAGTGCTATCTGCTGGGGTGTCTGTGGTAGTGCTATCTGCTGGGGTGTCTGTGGTAGTGCTATCTGCTGGGGTGTCTGTGGTAGTTCTATACTGGGGTGTCTGTGGTAATGCTTTCTGCTGGGGTGCAGGTGGTAGTGCTATCTGCCTGGGTGTCTGTGGTAGTGCTATCTGCTGGGGTGTCTGTGGTAGTGCTATCTGCTGGGGTCTGTCTGGTATATTTGTGTAGTGCTATCTGCTGGAGTGTCTGTGGTAGTGCTATCTGCTGGGGTGTCTGTGGTAGTGCTATCTGCTTGGGTGTCTGTGGTAGTGCTATCTGCTGGGGTGTCTGTGGTAGTGCTATCTGCTGGGGTGTCTGAGGTAGTGCTATCTTCTGGGGTGTCTGTGGTAGTGCTATCTTCTGGGGTGTCTGTGGTAGTGCTATCTGCTGGGGTGTCTGTGGTAGTGCTATCTGCTGGGGTGTCTGTGGTAGTTCTATCTGCTGGGGTGTCTGTGGTAATGCTTTCTGCTGGGGTGTCAGGTGGTAGTGCTATCTGCCTGGGTGTCTGTGGTAGTGCTATCTGCTGGGGTGTCTGTGGTAGTGCTATCTGCTGGGGTGTCTGTGGTAGTTCTATCTGCTGGGGTGTCTGTGGTAGTGCTATCTGCTGGGGTGTCTGTGGTAGTTCTATACTGGGGGTGTCTGTGGTAGTGCTATCTGCTGGGGTGTCTGTGGTAGTGCTATTTGCTGGGGTGTCTGTGGTAGTGCTATCTGCTGGGGTGTCTGTGGTAGTGCTATCTGCTGGGGTGTCTGTGGTAGTGCTATCTGCTGGGGTGTCTGTGGTAGTGCTATCTGCTGGGGTATCTGTGGTAGTGCTATCTGCTGGGGTGTCTGTGGTAGTGCTATCTGCTGGATGTCTGTGGTAGTGCTATCTGCTGGGGTGTCTGTGGTAGTGCTATCTGCTGGGGTGTCTGTGGTAGTGCTATCTGCTGTAATGTCTGTGGTAGTGCTATCTGCTGGGGTGTCTGTGGTAGTGCTATCTGCTGTGATGTCTGTGGTAGTGCTGGTATATTTGTGGTAGTGCTATCTGCTGGAGTGTCTGTGGTAGTGCTATCTGCTGGGGTGTCTGTGGTAGTGCTATCTGCTGGGTGTCTGTGGTAGTGCTATCTGCTGGGGTGTCTGTGGTAGTTCTATCTGCTGGGGTGTCTGTGGTAGTGTTATCTGTGGGTGTCTGTGGTAGTGCTATCTGCTGGGGTGTCTGTGTTAGTGCTATCTGCTGGGGTGTCTGTGGTAGTGCTATCTGCTGGGGTGTCTGTGGTAGTGCTATCTGCTGGGGTGTCTGTGGTAGTGCTATCTGCTGGGGTGTCTGTGGTAGTTCTATACTGGGGTGTCTGTGGTAATGCTTTCTGCTGGGGTGCAGGTGGTAGTGCTATCTGCCTGGGTGTCTGTGGTAGTGCTATCTGCTGGGGTGTATGTGGTAGTGCTATCTGCTGGGGTGTCTGTGGTAGTTCTATCTGCTGGGGTGTCTGTGGTAGTGCTATCTGCTGGGGTGTCTGTGGTAGTAGTGTCTCTGGTAATGCTTTCTGCTGGGGTGTCTGTGGTAGTGCTATCTGCTGGGGTGTCTGTGGTAGTGCTATCTGCTTGGGTGTCTGTGGTAGTGCTATCTGCTGCGGTGTCTGTGGTAGTGTTATCTACTGGGGTGTATGTGGTAGTGCTATCTGCTGGGGTGTCTGCGGTAGTGCTGGTATATTTGTGGTAGTTCTATCTGCTGGGGTGTCTGTGGTAGTTCTATCTGCTGGAGTGTCTGTGGTAGTGCTATCTGCTGGGGTGTCTGTGGTAGTGCTATCTGCTGGGGTGTCTGTGTTAGTGCTATCTGCTGGGGTGTCTGTGGTAGTGCTGGTATATTTGTGGTAGTTCTATCTGCTGGAGTGTCTGTGGTAGTGCTATCTGCTGGGGTGTCTGTGGTAGTGCTATCTGCTGGGGTGTCTGTGGTAGTGCTATCTGCTGGGGTGTCTGTGGTAGTGCTATCTGCTGTGATGTCTTTGGCAGTGCTATCTGTTGGGGTGGCTGTGGTAGTGCTATCTGCTGGGGTGTCTGTGGTAGTGCTATCTGCTGGGGTGTCTGTGGTAGTGCTATCAGCTGGGGTGTCTGTGGTAGTTCTATACTGGGGTGTCTGTGGTAATGCTTTCTGCTGGGGTGCAGGTGGTAGTGCTATCTGCCTGGGTGTCTGTGGTAGTGCTATCTGCTGGGGTGTCTGTGGTAGTGCTATTTGCTGGGGTGTCTGTGGTAGTGCTATCTGCTGGGGTGTCTGTGGTAGTGCTATCTGCTGGGGTATCTGTGGTAGTGCTATCTGCTGGGGTGTCTGTGGTAGTGCTATCTGCTGGGGTGTCTGTGGTAGTGCTATCTGCTGGGGTGTCTGTGGAAGTGCTATCTGCTGGGGTGTCTGTGGTAGTGCTATCTGGGGTGTCTCTGGTAATGCTTTCTGCTGGGTGTCAGGTGGTAGTGCTATCTGCCTGGGTGTCTGTGGTAGTGCTATCTGCTGGGGTGTCTGTGGTAGTGCTATCTGCTGGGGTGTCTGTGGTAGTGCTATCTGCTGGGGTGTCTGTGGTAGTGCTATCTGCTGGGGTGTCTGTGGTAGTGCTGGTATATTTGTGGTAGTTCTATCTGCTGGGGTGTCTGTGGTAGTTCTATCTGCTGGAGTGTCTGTGGTAGTGCTATCTGCTGGGGTGTCTGTGGTAGTGCTATCTGCTGGGGTGTCTGTGTTAGTGCTATCTGCTGGGGTGTCTGTGGTAGTGCTGGTATATTTGTGGTAGTTCTATCTGCTGGAGTGTCTGTGGTAGTGCTATCTGCTGGGGTGTCTGTGGTAGTGCTATCTGCTGGGGTGTCTGTGGTAGTGCTATCTGCTGTGATGTCTTTGGCAGTGCTATCTGCTGTGATGTCTTTGGCAGTGCTATCTGTTGGGGTGGCTGTGGTAGTGCTATCTGCTGGGGTGTCTGTGGTAGTGCTATCTGCTGGGGTGTCTGTGGTAGTGCTATCAGCTGGGGTGTCTGTGGTAGTTCTATACTGGGGTGTCTGTGGTAATGCTTTCTGCTGGGGTGCAGGTGGTAGTGCTATCTGCCTGGGTGTCTGTGGTAGTGCTATCTGCCTGGGTGTCTGTGGTAGTGCTATTTGCTGGGGTGTCTGTGGTAGTGCTATCTGCTGGGGTGTCTGTGGTAGTGCTATCTGCTGGGGTGTCTGTGGTAGTGCTATCTGCTGGGGTGTCTGTGGTAGTGCTATCTGCTGGGGTGTCTGTGGTAGTGCTATCAGCTGGGGTGTCTGTGGTAGTTCTATACTGGGGTGTCTGTGGTAATGCTTTCTGCTGGGGTGCAGGTGGTAGTGCTATCTGCCTGGGTGTCTGTGGTAGTGCTATCTGCCTGGGTGTCTGTGGTAGTGCTATTTGCTGGGGTGTCTGTGGTAGTGCTATCTGCTGGGGTGTCTGTGGTAGTGCTATCTGCTGTGTCTGTGGTAGTGCTATCTGCTGGGGTGTCTGTGGTAGTGCTATCTGCTGGGGTATCTGTGGTAGTGCTATCTACTGGGGTGTCTGTGGTAGTGCTATCTGCTGGAGTGTCTGTGGTAGTGCTATCTGCTGGGGTGTCTGTGGAAGTGCTATCTGCTGGGGTGTCTGTGGTAGTGCTATCTGCTGTAATGTCTGTGGTAGTGCTATCTGCTGGGGTGTCTGTGGTAGTGCTATCTGCTGTGATGTCTGTGGTAGTGCTGGTATATTTGTGGTAGTGCTATCTGCTGGAGTGTCTGTGGTAGTGCTATCTGCTGGGGTGTCTGTGGTAGTGCTATCTGCTTGGGTGTCTGTGGTAGTGCTATCTGCTGGGGTGTCTGTGGTAGTTCTATCTGCTGGGGTGTCTGTGGTAGTGTTATCTACTGGGGTGTCTGTGGTAGTGCTATCTGCTGGGGTGTCTGAGTTAGTGCTATCTTCTGGGGTGTCTGTGGTAGTGCTATCTGCTGGGGTGTCTGTGGTAGGGCTATCTGCTGGGGTGTCTGTGGTAGTGCTGGTATATTTGTGGTAGTTCTATCTGCTGGGGTGTCTGTGGTAGTTCTATCTGCTGGAGTGTCTGTGGTAGTGCTATCTGCTGGGGTGTCTGTGGTAGTGCTATCTGCTCGGGTGTCTGTGGTAGTGCTATCTGCTGGAGTGTCTGTGGTAGTGCTATCTGCTGGGGTGTCTGTGGTAGTGCTATCTGCTTGGGTGTCTGTGGTAGTGCTATCTGCTGGGGTGTCTGTGGTAGTTCTATCTGCTGGGGTGTCTGTGGTAGTGTTATCTGCTGGGGTGTCTGTGGTAGTGCTATCTGCTGGGGTGTCTGTGGTAGGGCTATCTGCTGGGGTGTCTGTGGTAGTGCTGGTATATTTGTGGTAGTTCTATCTGCTGGGGTGTCTGTGGTAGTTCTATCTGCTGGAGTGTCTGTGGTAGTGCTATCTGCTGGGGTGTCTGTGGTAGTGCTATCTGCTTGGGTGTCTGTGGTAGTGCTATCTGCTGTGATGTCTGTGGTAGTGCTGGTATATTTGTGGTAGTTCTATCTGCTGGGGTGTCTGTGATAGCACTACCGCAGATAGCACTATCTGTTGTGATGTCTGTGGTAGTGCTATCTGCTGGGGTGTCTGTGGTAGTGCTATCTGCTGTGATGTTTTTGGCAGTGCTATCTGTTGGGGTGTCTGTGGTAGTGCTATCTGCTGGGGTGTCTGTGGTAGTGCTATCTGCTGTGATGTCTATGGTAGTGCTGGTATATTTGTGGTAGTTATATTTGCTGGGGTGTCTGTGATAGTGCTATCTGCTGGGGTGTCTGTGGTAGTGCTATCTGCTGTGATGTCTGTGGTAGTGCTATCTGCTGGGGTGTCTGTGGTAGTGCTATCTGCTGTGATGTTTTTGGCAGTGCTATCTGTTGGGGTGTCTGTGGTAGTGCTATCTGCTGGGGTGTCTGTGGTAGTGCTATCTGCTGGGGTGTCTGTGGTAGTTCTATACTGGGGTGTCTGTGGTAATGCGTTCTGCTGGGGTGCAGGTGGTAGTGCTATCTGCCTGGGTGTCTGTGGTAGTGCTATCTGCTGGGGTGTCTGTGGTAGTGCTATCTGCTGGGGTGTCTGTGGTAGTTCTATCTGCTGGGGTGTCTGTGGTAGTGCTATCTGCTGGGGTGTCTGTGGTAGTTCTATCTGCTGTCTCTGGTAATGCTTTCTGCTGGGGTGCAGGTGGTAGTGCTATCTGCCTGGGTGTCTGTGGTAGTGCTATCTGCTTGGGTGTCTGTGGTAGTGCTATCTGCTGGGGTGTCTGTGGTAGTGTTATCTGATGGGGTGTCTGTGGTAGTGCTATCTGCTGGGGTGTCTGCGGTAGTGCTATCTTCTGGGGTGTCTGTGGTAGTGCTATCTGCTGGGGTGTCTGTGGTAGGGCTATCTGCTGGGGTGTCTGTGGTAGTGCTGGTATTTTGTGGTAGTTCTATCTGCTGGGGTGTCTGTGGTAGTTCTATCTGCTGGAGTGTCTGTGGTAGTGCTATCTGCTGGGGTGTCTGTGGTAGTGCTATCTGCTGGGGTGTCTGTGGTAGTGCTATCTGCTGGGGTGTCTGTGGTAGTGCTGGTATATTTGTGGTAGTTCTATCTGCTGGGGTGTCTGTGGTAGTGCTATCTGCTGGGGTGTCTGTGGTAGTGCTATCTGCTGGGGTGTCTGTGGTAGTGCTATCTGCTGGATGTCTTTGGCAGTGCTATCTGCTGTGATGTCTTTGGCAGTGCTATCTGTTGGGTGGCTGTGGTAGTGCTATCTGCTGGGGTGTCTGTGGTAGTGCTATCTGCTGGGGTGTCTGTGGTAGTGCTATCAGCTGGGGTGTCTGTGGTAGTTCTATACTGGGGTGTCTGTGGTAATGCTTTCTGCTGGGGTGCAGGTGGTAGTGCTATCTGCTGGGTGTCTGTGGTAGTGCTATCTGCCTGGGTGTCTGTGGTAGTGCTATTTGCTGGGGTGTCTGTGGTAGTGCTATCTGCTGGGGTGTCTGTGGTAGTGCTATCTGCTGGGGTGTCTGTGGTAGTGCTATCTGCTGGGGTGTCTGTGGTAGTTCTATCTGCTGGGGTGTCTGTGGTAGTGCTATCTGCTGGGGTGTCTGTGGTAGTGCTATCTGCTGGGGTGTCTGTGGAAGTGCTATCTGCTGGGGTGTCTGTGGTAGTGCTATCTGCTGTAATGTCTGTGGTAGTGCTATCTGCTGGGGTGTCTGTGGTAGTGCTATCTGCTGTGATGTCTGTGGTAGTGCTGGTATATTTGTGGTAGTGCTATCTGCTGGAGTGTCTGTGGTAGTGCTATCTGCTGGGGTGTCTGTGGTAGTGCTATCTGCTTGGGTGTCTGTGGTAGTGCTATCTGCTGGGGTGTCTGTGGTAGTTCTATCTGCTGGGGTGTCTGTGGTAGTGTTATCTACTGGGGTGTCTGTGGTAGTGCTATCTGCTGGGGTGTCTGAGTTAGTGCTATCTTCTGGGGTGTCTGTGGTAGTGCTATCTGCTGGGGTGTCTGTGGTAGGGCTATCTGCTGGGGTGTCTGTGGTAGTGCTGGTATATTTGTGGTAGTTCTATCTGCTGGGGTGTCTGTGGTAGTTCTATCTGCTGGAGTGTCTGTGGTAGTGCTATCTGCTGGGGTGTCTGTGGTAGTGCTATCTGCTGGGGTGTCTGTGTTAGTGCTATCTGCTGGGGTGTCTGTGGTAGTGCTGGTATATTTGTGGTAGTTCTATCTGCTGGAGTGTCTGTGGTAGTGCTATCTGCTGGGGTGTCTGTGGTAGTGCTATCTGCTGGGGTGTCTGTGGTAGTGCTATCTGCTGTGATGTCTTTGGCAGTGCTATCTGCTGTGATGTCTTTGGCAGTGCTATCTGTTGGGGTGGCTGTGGTAGTGCTATCTGCTGGGGTGTCTGTGGTAGTGCTATCTGCTGGGGTGTCTGTGGTAGTGCTATCAGCTGGGGTGTCTGTGGTAGTTCTATCTGGGGTGTCTGTGGTAATGCTTTCTGCTGGGGTGCAGGTGGTAGTGCTATCTGCCTGGGTGTCTGTGGTAGTGCTATCTGCCTGGGTGTCTGTGGTAGTGCTATTTGCTGGGGTGTCTGTGGTAGTGCTATCTGCTGGGGTGTCTGTGGTAGTGCTATCTGCTGGGGTGTCTGTGGTAGTGCTATCTGCTGGGGTGTCTGTGGTAGTGCTATCTACTGGGGTGTCTGTGGTAGTGCTATCTGCTGGACTGTCTGTGGTAGTGCTATCTGCTGGGGTGTCTGTGGAAGTACTATCTGCTGGGGTGTCTGTGGTAGTGCTATCTGCTGGGGTGTCTGTGGTAGTGCTATCTGCTGGGGTGTCTGTGGTAGTGCCATCTGCTGGGGTGTCTGTGGTAGTGCTATCTGTTGGGGTGTCTCTGGTATTTATTTCTGCTGGGGTGTCTGTGGTAGTGCTATCTGCTGGAGTGTCTGTGGTAGTTATATCTGCTGGGGTGTCTGTGGTAGTTCTATCTGCTGGGGTGTCTGTGGTAGTGCTATATGCTGGGGTGTCTGTGGTAGTGCTATCTGCTGGGGTGTCTGTGGTAGTGTTATCTGCTGGGGTGTCTATGGTAGTGCTATCTGCTGGGGTGTCTGTTGTAGTGCTATCTGCTGGGGTGTCTGTGGTAGTTCTATCTTCTGGGGTGTCTGTGGTAGTGCTATCTGCTGGGGTGTCTGTGGTAGTGCTATCTGATGTGATGTCTGTGGTAGTGCTATCTGCTGGGGTGTCTGTGGTAGTGCTATCTGCTGTGATGTCTGTGGTAGTGCTATCTGCTGGGGTGTCTGTGGTAGTGCTATCTGATGTGATGTTTTTAGCAGTGCTATCTGTTGGGGTGTCTGTGGTAGTTCTATACTTGGGTGTCTGTGGTAATGCTTTCTGCTGGGGTGCAGGTGGTAGTGCTATCTGCCTGGGTGTCTGTGGTAGTGCTATCTGCTGGGGTGTCTGTGGTAGTTCTATCTGCTGGGGTGTCTGTGGTAGTGCTATCTGCTGGGGTGTCTGTGGTAGTGCTATCTGCTGGGGTGTCTGTGGTAGTTATATCTGCTGGGGTGTCTGTGGTAGTGTTATCTACTGGGGTGTCTGTGGTAGTGCTATCTACTGGGGTGTCTGTGGTAGTGCTATCTGCTGGGGTGTCTGCGGTAGTGCTATCTGCTGGGGTGTCTGTGGTAGTGCTATCTGCTGGGGTGTCTGTGGTAGGGCTATCTGCTGGGGTGTCTGTGGTAGGGCTGGTATATTTGTGGTAGTTCTATCTGCTGGGGTGTCTGTGGTAGGGCTATCTGCTGGGGTGTCTGTGTTAGTTCTATCTGCTGGGGTGTCTGTGGTAGTTCTATCTGCTGGGGTGTCTGTGGTAGTGCTATCTGCTGGGGTGTCTGTGGTAGTGCTATCTGCTGGGGTGTCTGTGTTAGTGCTATCTGCTGGAGTGTCTTTGGCAGTGCTATCTGCTGGGGTGTCTGTGTTAGTGCTATCTGCTGGAGTGTCTGTGGTAGTGCTATCTGCTGGGGTGTCTGTGGTAGTGCTATCTGCTGGGGTGTCTGTGGTAGGGCTATCTGCTGGGGTGTCTGTGGTAGTGCTGGTATATTTGTGGTAGTTCTATCTGCTGGGGTGTCTGTGATAGTTCTATCTGCTGGAGTGTCTGTGGTAGTGCTATCTGCTGGGGTGTCTGTGGTAGTGCTATCTGCTGGGGTGTCTGTGGTAGTGCTATCTGCTGGAGTGTCTGTGGTAGTGCTATCTGCTGGGGTGTCTGTGGTAGGGCTATCTGCTGGGGTGTCTGTGGTAGTGCTGGTATATTTGTGGTAGTTCTATCTGCTGGGGTGTCTGTGATAGTTCTATCTGCTGGAGTGTCTGTGGTAGTGCTATCTGCTGGGGTGTCTGTGGTAGTGCTATCTGCTGGGGTGTCTGTGGTAGTGCTATCTGCTGGGGTGTCTGTGGTAGTGCTATCTGCTGGGGTGTCTGTGTTAGTGCTATCTGCTGGGGTGTCTGTGGTAGTGCTATCTGCTGGGGTGTCTGTGGTAGTGCTATCTGCTGGGGTGTCTGTGGTAGTTCTATACTGGGGTGTCTGTGGTAATGCTTTCTGCTGGGGTGCAGGTGGTAGTGCTATCTGCCTGGGTGTCTGTGGTAGTGCTATCTGCTGGGGTGTCTGTGGTAGTTCTATCTGCTGGGGTGTCTGTGGTAGTGCTATCTGCTGGGGTGTCTGTGGTAGTTCTATCTGCTGGGGTGTCTGTGGTAATGCCTTCTGTTGGGGTGTAGGTGGTAACTGGAGACATGTCTCGTTATCTCCCAGTGGTGAGTGTGTAGAGGGGAACCCTAGAGGTGTGTGTTTGACATGACCACCAAGGTGAGAGAAAGGAGAGGAGACAGGTATACAGGAGGCTGGTAAACTGGATCTGAAAATAACATTGTGAGAAATGTAGTAAGGATGACAAAAATGTTAGATAGCAAACATGCTCACATTACAGCCAGTCTGTCTGCATGTCCTCCTCTGAGAAACGATTGCTGTATTTATGTTTGCAGTTGAATTAAATCTCTCTGGTGTTCTGTCACTATGTCAGTGAGGTGGTCAGGAGAAAGAAAAATGAGGAGAGGAGAGAGACAAATGTAGTGTTTGTTGAGGTGCATCATTAATCTGAAACGAGGTGAGGAGGAGGGAGCGATGGAGATGGATAGAAATGGTCTTTTTAAACAGAAGGAAAGAAGAGTGTAATTAATGGACAGAAGGAGAGGGTGAAAGGCAGAGAGATAGCCTGGAGTACTTGAAGAGTAAGACTGATAAATTATTAGTGGAGGACAGAGAGGGACTCTGTGAGAGAAAGGTAATTTACAGCGAGACAGAAAAGGGCTTGATGTGTATTGTTCACACAGACAGTTCCGCAGTATAGCAGACTTCAAAGTGTTTCTGACACCCTGGGTTGACTCCTCCTGCTCCGTATCGTTCCGTTTCTCTAAACGTCAAATTTTGAAATTGCTCCAAATGTAAAATGCAGAAGGTTAAGGGTTAAGGTTTTGGATCAGGTTAAAACATTACGTTTCAGCACTCATTTCAAATGGTTACAGCAAGGGTTAAAGGTTTGGGATCGGGTTAAAACAAAAACAAAATTAAAACAATGGTCCACCACTGGGATTAAACACACAACCATGTGATCCAGAGTCATAGGATCACACCGTCCGCCACCGATATCCACAACTGCCATAGCAAAAACCCAAGCCTACCTGGTGGTAATAGTGCTCACTGTTTCCCCTAAAGGCCCGTTTTGAAGTCATTTCCTGACGTCCTCAGGACATTTAAAAATATATATTTTAAATTGAACTTCTATTTAACTAGGCATGTCGGTTAAGAACAAATTCTTATTTACAACGATGGCCTATGTGGATAGACGTCCAATTTCGAAGTCACTCTTGAGTGATCTGCGTGGTACGCTACAGCCTCATGAGGAGGCTGAGGCTCATGTTTCATTAATACAGGGCAGCACGCAGGGAGAGATGAGGCCGGGTCACCTCAGTTTAATTTGAGGAAATGTGTTAAACAAATTCTCCGCAGGGTAATAATGACACACCTAAAAAATACTGCCCCTGAACACCACCACTACTGATCCTGAACCAGTCTGTATCAGACCTACAACACCTAACACGTTCCCTGGACACCACTGCTACTGATCCTGTACCAGTCTGTATCAGACCTACAACACCTAACACGTTCCCTGGACACCACTGCTACTGATCCTGAACCAGTCTGTATCAGACCTACAACACCTAACACGTTCCCTGGACACCACTGCTACTGATCCTGTACCAGTCTGTATCAGACCTACAACACCTAACACGTTCCCTGGATACCACTGCTACTGATCCTGTACCAGTCTGTATCAGACCTACAACACCTAACACGTTCCCTGGACACCACTGCTACTGATCATGGACCAGTCTGTATCAGACCTACAACACCTAACACGTTCCCTGGACACCACTGCTACTGATCCTGTACCAGTCTGTATCAGACCTACACAGTGGCGACCCGTCATATAAATATACTGTATATATTTTGGGCGGTGCTTGCCTGTTTTGCATGTTATTTTGACATTAATATGTGTCACATATCAGTTTGCAAACAATGTAAAAAAATATATATATATATATACCACATACTCACATGGTCTCTTTTTAGTTTTCTTGAGTAAGGCAGCTCCAAAATGCAGGTGTTTCAGCCTAGCTCAGTGCTTTCTGTGTTGGTGGGGGGAGACAGCAAAAAATAGGAGCATTGCGCCATGATTGGCTCAGTGTTCTGTCACTCATGGGGACACTACGTCATCGCAAAGTTTATGTTCTTAGTATGGGTAGATCTCCAAAATGTCAGCCCTTTAAGTTCTGCCATAGAGTTATATTGCAAGTGCCCTTACGCCAAATCACGTAATACACTACCATGTAGCTGGAAACGTCAGATTTTTTATGGAATATCTTTATAGGCGTACAGAGGCCCATTATCAGCAACCATCACTCCTGTGTTCCAATGGCACGTTGTGTTAGCTAATCCAAGTTTATCATTTTAAAAGGCTAATTGATCATTAGAAAACCATTTTACAATTATGTTAGCATAGCTGAAAACTGTTGTCCTGATTAAAGAAGCAATAAAACTGGCCTTCTTTAGACTAGTTGAGTATCTGGAGCGTCAGCATTTGTGGGTTTGATTACAGGCTCAAAATGGCCAGAATCAAAGACCTTTCTGAAACTCATCAGTCTATTCCTGTTCTGAGAAATGAAGGTTATTCCATGTGAGAAATTGCCAAGAAACTGAAGATCTCATACAACGCTATGTAGTACTCCCTTCACAGAAAAGCACAAACGGTCTATAACCAGAATAGAAAGAGGAGTGGGAGGCCCCGGTGCACAACTTATGATGACTTATGATGATAAATACAATCCACCTGTGTGTAATCAAGTCTCCGTATAAATGCACCTGCACTGTGATAGTCTCAGAGGTCCGTTAAAAGCACAGAGAGCATCATGAAGAACAAGGAACACACCAGGCAGGTCCGAGATACTGTTGTGAAGAAGTTTAAAGCCGGATTTGGATACAAAAAGATTTCCCAAGCTTTAAACATCCCAAGGAGCACTGTGCAAGCGATAATATTGAAATGGAAGGAGTATCAGACCACTGCAAATCTACCAAGACCTGGCCGTCCCTCTAAACTTTCAGCTCATACAAGGAGAAGACTGATCAGAGATGCAGCCAAGAGGCCCATGATCACTCTGGATGAACTGCAGAGATCTACAGCTGAGGTGGGAGGACAACAATCATAGGACAACAATCAGTCGTATATTGCACAAATCTGGCCTTTATGGAAGAGTGGCAAGAAGAAAGCCATTTCTTAAAGATATCCATAAAAAGTGTCGTTTAAAGTTTGCCACAAGCCACCTGGGAGACACACCAAACATGTGGAAGAAGGTGCTCTGGTCAGATGAAACCAAAATTGAACTTTTTGGCAACAATGCAAAACGTTATGTTTGACGTAAAAGCAACACAGCTCATCACCCTGAACACACCATCCCCACTGTCAAACATGGTGGTGGCAGCATCATGGTTTGGGCCTGCTTTTCTTCAGCAGGGACAGGGAAGATGGTTAAAATTGATGGGAACATGGATGGAGCCAAATACAGGACCATTCTGGAAGAAAACCTGATGGAGTCTGCAAAAGACCTGAGACTGGGACGGAGATTTGTCTTCCAACAAGACAATTATCCAAAACATAAAGCAAAATCTACAATGGAATGGTTCAAAAATAAACATATCCAGGTGTTAGAATGGCCAAGTCAAAGTCCAGACCTGAATCCAATCGAGAATCTGTGGAAAGAACTGAAAACTGCTGTTCACAAATGCTCTCCATCCAACCTCACTGAGCTCGAGCTGTTTTGCAAGGAGGAATGGGAAAACATGTCAGTCTCTCGATGTGCAAAACTGATAGAGACATACCCCAAGCGACTTACAGCTGTAATTGCAGCAAAAGGTGGCGCTACAAAGTATTAACTTAAGGGGGCTGAATAATTTTGCACGCCCAATTTTTCAGTTTTTGATTTGTTAAAAAAGTTTGAAATATCCAATAAATGTCGTTCCACTTCATGATTGTGTCCCACTTGTTGTTGATTCTTCACAAAAAAATACAGTTTTATATCTTTATGTTTGAAGCCTGAAATGTGGCAAAAGGTCGCAAAGTTCAAGGGGGCCGAATACTTTCGCAAGGCACTGTACTATTGTAAGAGGTTTCATTGTCTGCTTATATGCCCACTTTATTTATCCTACGGTTCTGACTTGGTGTACAAGGAAAATACTGTAAGAGCAGCCCATGTTCTGCATTCTGTCGCTGTACATTTCAAAAGTGCTGAACACATAGTTATATTGACTACGTCCGTCGTTGCTCGCTCATTAATGTCTTAATCGAAATGACGGAATGCCTCTTATCCACTTGTCGTTCTCTTATGCCATAGCTTGTACATCTCAATAGTCAGTAGAAACCACATTTGTTTAAGTAAGTCAGCGACATCAGCTATGTTTTTAAAAAGGCAGTAAATGAGGCTGAATGAACTGGTTTGCTGCCAGACAAGGCTCTGCTGATAGGCAGGTGTAGCGGTGGATTCAATTCATTTCAAATTGCTGAAAAGAAAGCTTTGCCTTTGGGACATATAGGCACTAACAGTTTGTGGCAACTGCTTGTCGCCGTTATAGTGCAATTAATGTAATGTTTAGTGCTGTGTTGTGTCTTTGCTGGCATCCATCAAACATTTTTTTTGTGGAGTTTGCCCCACCAAGATTTAAATGCTAAAATCACCACGGGACCTACAACACCCAACACTGTCCCTGGACACCACCACTACTGATCCTGGACCAGTCTGTATTAGACCTACAACACCCAACACTGTCCCTGGACACCACCACTACTAATCCTGGACCAGAGACAAACCTTAAGGAACTAGGGTTATGGCTATGGTTAGGGTCGAGCCAGGATGTGGACCAAAAAAAACTCACTGATCTGATCTGTATCCTTACACTGAAAACAATTTCCATAGATTACACTTCGTTCTTGTCTGTCGTTATTTGATTGTCAGTGGATCAATACAGTAGGTAGGTTGATGTGGAACTTAAGGTCGTGACAGACCAAAAAGACAGCCACCAAACTGAAACTACAGCACACCAGGCCCAGTTACATCCAGTCAGGATGTCTGATATAACCTGTGTCCATCCAAGATATGACTTCTCCTCTGGCTACTGGCCTTGGCGTGACTCCTGCTGTTCACAGCTACAGTGGGAGTCAAAGTCAAAAGGGACAGTCTGCCGTGAGACATTCGTGTTTCTGTCTGTCTGTCACACAATACTACCACCACCACATACTCTACCATAACATTGTTAGACTGCAAAATATATCTACTGTCTACAGAGTATAGGGGGTCTGTGTGGCTGGTACAGAAATAGACTAAATAAGGTATGTACTATAATCTGATCTGTTTGTTATACAGTTTCAGTGTTGCTGTGTAGCTGAGCTGTGCTGTGCCTCTTCCTGTGCGACACTGAAACTGGTCCCTGCGGCGTGTGCTTGGAAGTCCGGTGTCACGGCCATTTCATTCCGTTTGTCCCCTGTGGCTTGTCTCTCCTCCATAAAGTTAATATATCCTGGAAATATTTGTCTTTGATCAAAAAGAGATGTGCGACAGGACCAGAGGAGAGGGGAGGCAGAGCCACGATCAAAAGATACAACTATCCAGTTCTTCCACTGACTGAGATGGGATCTGATTACTTTGACAGATTCCCTTATTGGAGAATTAAATTATGGTTGTGTGTGTGCGTGTGTGCATGTATTTATGTGTGTGTGTGTGTGTGTGAGAGAGAGAGAGAGAGAGAGAGAGAGAGAGAGAGAGAGAGAGAGAGAGACAGAGAGAGAGAGAGAGAGAGAGAGAGAGAGAGAGAGAGAGAGAGAGAGCAAAAGAGAGAGAGTTACAGGATTGTGAGAAGTACACATACTGCATTGCATGAGAGCACTGCATTGCATGTGTTACTGTGTGGGTGAAATACGGGGATAGCCTAATGGTATGTTATACAGGAAGAACTCTTTATGCTCCTGTCAGCAGGTGTCAGCCATACAAGCCTGTGTGTGTATGTGTGTGTGTGTGTGTGTGTGTGTGTGTGTGTGTGTGTGTGTGTGTGTGTGTGTGTGTGTGTGTGTGTGTGTGTGTGTGTGTGTGTGTGTGTGTGTGTGTGTGTGTGTGTGTGTGTGTGTGTGTGTGTGTGTGTGTGTGTGTGTGTGTTTGTGTTTTTATGCCCGGGTGTGCCTGTGTGTGTAACCTCCGATTACCTGCTATATTTAGAATAGAAACTAATTTAACCAGCATTTAATTGTTGCGTGTGCTTTGAATCTCTGACAAGTTGTTGTTTGCATTGTCTATTGATTGTGCTTCCTCCTATTCAGAGAATGGAAACAGAGAAAATTACATCAAGGGATATTATCAGCACCATGCAGGACTGTAGTTGGTCATTTCCCATTTTAAATTACCCATGAGCACCAACATGTGAAGTTGATAGGAGCATGTCAAAGATAAGAGTCTGTATTTTTGAGAAATTAAGGCATATATACATTAAATGCCCTAAGGTCGAATATATCTAATTAGCATAATACAAAAATCCCCATGTTTTTCCATTCTCAATCGTCTGCATCCACCTATATCACACTCCCGCATCTGCGGTGAAAGGGGACAGAGCTAGAGCAGTGTTGGTCAGACCATGAGGCATCCTGAAAATCAGTCTTCTCACAAAGCGTCTGAATGGTGGCCTACAAACAATTATGATGCCTCTGTGCAAAGGTGAGACTCTCACGAACATGTGCATGTCGGTTGGTTTGCTCTAGGACCCCCACAGGCCTCACAAGACTTGTTTGAAGTACCAGTTGAAAAAATGAATGGAAGTACATATGGAGACTGTTCAATGACAAAAAATATGGGATTAAATACATGTCAAAAAACAAAACAAATGTTTCCTGGTCTTTCTTATACACCGCATTACCCATTGAACAACATCTCATTCCAAAATCATTGGCATTAATATGGAGCTGCTATAAAAGGCTTTCCACTAGATGTTGGAACATTGCTGCGGGGACGTGCTTCCATTCAGTCACAAGAGCATTAGTGAGGTCGGGCACTGATGTTAGGTGATTAGGGCAGGCTCGCAGTCGGCGCTCCAATTCATCCCAAAGAGGTTCGATGGGGTTGAGGTCAGGGCTCTGTGCAGGCCAGTTAAGTTATTCCACACTGATCTCAACAAACCATTTCTGTATAGACCTCGCTTTATGCACGGAGACATTGTCATGCTGAAACAGGAAAGGGCCTTCCACAAACTGTTGCCACAAAGTTGGAAGCACAGAATAGTCTAGAATGTTATTGTATGCTGTAGCGTTAAGATTTCCCTTCACTGGAACTAAGGGGCCCGAACCATTGAAAAACAACCCCAGACAATTATTCCTTCTCCACCAAACTTTATAGTTGGCACTATGCATTGGGGAAGATAGCATTCTCCTGGCGTCCGCCAAACCCATATTCGTCCGTCGGACTGCCAGTTGGGGAAGCGTGATTCATCTCATCCGGAGTTCGCATTTCCACTGCTCCAGAGTCCAACGGTGGCGAGCTTTACACCACTCCAGCTGACGCTTGGCATTGCGCATGGTTATCTTAGGCTTGTGTGCGTCTGATCGGCCATGGAAACCCATTTCATGAAGCTCCCGATGAACAGTTATTGTGCTGAAGTTGCTTCCAGATGCAATTTGGAACTCGGTAGTGAGTGTTGCAACCGAGGGACAGACAATTCAACACTCAGTTGGGTGGGTTGTCTATGTTCGTTTTTCTATGATTTGCTATTTCTGTGTTTGGCCTGGTATGGTTCTCAATCAGAGGCAGCTGTCAATTGTTGTCCCTGATTGAGAACCATATTTAGGGAGTCTGTTATCTATTGTGTTTCGTGGGCGATTGTTTTCTGTTTTGTGTCTGCACCAGCCAGAACTGTTTTTGGTCGTTTCTCTGTGTTATTTTTCATTATTTCCGTGTTCACATTATAAATATGGACATATACCACGCTGCACCTTGGTCCACACCTTCTTCTACCAACAACGGCCATTACATAAGGCCATTCTACTGCCAGTTTTTGTCTATGGAGATTGCATGGCTGTCTGCTCGATTTTTATACAGCTGTCAGCAACGGGTGTGGCTGAAATAGCCGAATTCACTCATTTGAAGGGGTGTCCACATACTTTTTGATATACTGTATAGTGTATCTCTCAGATATAGAACAGACACTAAAGAACAAACTTCCTTTTGATATTTTTGGGGACTGTTGTTCCATGTAGTGAATCAGTTATCAAATGCGTTTGTATGGGTTAATAGCAGTAAGGCCATTTAAAAAAACAAATGTAAAAATTATTTTTTTGGGGGGGGATACTTCAAGGGTCTTAAAATTCCAAATCAAAGAGCAAAAGGATCCTTGGTATGACCTTCTGTAAAACAATTCCATATAGCTTAGTAGAACCCACTCCCCCGGCTTAGACAGGGCATAGATTCTGACGGGTTCAAAAGTTTTAGAAATACATCAAAACACAACAATGTTTGAAGTAAAGACCCCTGCCAACTAATACCAACACATATTTCGTTTTGGATACACGTTTTTCAATTTTTCTCCCTCATCACAAGTAACGGTAGACCTATCATTTAGTAATAGTGTTTTTACTGATATCAATTTTGTTAATGAATTATTAAGTGATTAAAACTAGAAATTGCATTCTCAAATCAGTAACGGAATTTAAAAAAAAATCTGTTATGTAATTTCTGCAGTTGAATTGGCTACAATGGGAAATCATAGTAGTCACAAACCACAATTGGGTTCACAAGTTTGGACAGCACAGTACAGCATAGTAGGGTACAGTAGAGTAGAGAAAAGTAGAGTATAGTTCAGTACAGTACCCAACTATCACTATTTCCGTTACTGCGGAATTGCCCAGTTGTATTGAGTTGAATGGCTCTGTGTTGCACACTCAATTCCATTTCACCCCGAGAGAGAGAGAGAGGGAGGGAGGGAGGGAGAGAGGGAGGGAGGGAGAGAGAGAGAGGGAGGGAGGGAGAGAGAGAGAGAGAGAGAGAGAGAGAGAGAGAGAGAGAGAGATGGGGCACTGTTTTTTTGTCTCTAATCACTCACTGTAATGAACGAGAGATAAGGAGAGAGGAAATGTACTACACTGTGTAAGCACAAGCTAATAACAATGACACAACACTCCTGAACTCCCAGAGAGATGGACACTTTGAGTGTGTTGTGTGTCCGTGTACACGTGTTTGCGGTTCTGTGTCTCCGTATGTGTGAGTGTGTATTGGAGAAAGTCGTGTCAGTTAATAACCTTCTCCTCCCTTTTAGCATTCTCCTCTCACTCCTCTCATTCCTTCTCTTGTCCTCTGGCGTTTGATCTGCTCTCCCTCCTCCTCTGTTCCATTTTCACGGCCCCCTTTCTTTGGTGATGAAACGCTTCTTCTCGTGAATACGGAGCCCTGTGATCAAGTCTGTGTCCTCCAGTCCTCCACAAACGTGCGCGTGCGTGTACACACACACCCACCCACACACACCCACACACACCCACACACACACACACACACACACACACACACACACACACACACACACACACACACACACACACACACACACACACACACAAACACACACACACACACACACACACTCTGATGGAACAATGTGGAGGCTGAGAGAACAGGAGAAAAGGGGAATGTACAAAAAGGTGAAAAGAGAGTGTAGAAGACAAACAACATGCCACACTACACCAGATGATGTGCCATCCGTCAATTTGTCCAGGCTCTCCAGCATCTAGGACAGAACAGACACAAGCACACAAACAAGCTATTCGTCTGTCCAGCCATCCGCTGCTTTCAAGTCGGTGCCAAAAGGTTGTCAGACAGTGATGGTAATAACTGCATGAGGCCTTTTGAATAGCGATTTCAGACATTTCTTTCAGGGGCCACAAACAATCTGTCTGTGTGGGGGCTGGCCAGCACTGACACCACCGTGCAATGTATCAGACAACCAGATTCATAAAGCCCGATAATTGCCACTCGCTGTCTGTTGTAGTACCTTTAGAGTCAGGAGATGAGCCATTATTAATGAATCATTTCATATTCAGTGCCCTCTCCTCTCCTTCCCTCGCCTCTCACACCCTCCTCTCCTCTTGCTCCCCCTTCCCCTCCCCCTCGTCTCATCACCTAATGTGTCGGGGTGAATATAGATGAAGGCTTAACGGAGAACTCCTTTCAATAACTCCGATCATAAGTCCCATCAAGAGAAGGACCATATTACAGTTTTTCCCAATTGCTAAAACACCATTTCTGAATCCTTGCTCCATTTCCTGAAAACATTAAACACAAAACCTCATCTTCAAGCACTATTTACATAACCTCTGACTCCTCTTGCAAAATGAAACATTCGCCTCAAAACAGTTTTACCTGTGTTCAAAATCAAACACTGCTCTCAAATCATAAACAAAGTGATCAAAATTATATACATTCTCAAGCAGTCAGTAAACAATACACCGAAAAATTTAAAACACATTGTTCAAAACATACAATTTTCAGGGAGAAGTACATTTTTAATCTAAAAAAATATTCATATTTTTCCATCATTGTCTTTTGATGAACGAAAACATGTTCTATGATAGTAGCTCAAAATTGATCAGAAATTACTACTCTGCTTTGCTCTTTGCAATTTTGATTTCTGTTCTTCCTCCTTGTACCCCTATTTTTACAGTACTGTACCCTGCATCTCACAAACTTGTCCTTTGTCTCTGTGATACTGTAATTCTTGTTCTTTGTTGATATGAACCTGCAACCAGTCAAAATCTATTGAGCAGTCAGTACTGTTACAGTTTTTCTCAGTCGCTTTGGTGCATTTCTTAGATCAAAAGTGCAATTCTTGATACTACTTGTACAAATTCCAAATCATCTAGTCACTTGTGCACATCATTAAAGCACTTTCTTATTCCTTTGAACAAATTGCAATTGATAATGTACAAGTGTCAGCTTTTTTCCACATTATCAATTGCTCATGTCATGTTGATCAAAATATAGTAGATGGTTCTCTGTTGTATAGTCTTACCCCTCAAACCCCTGAAGGAATGTAAAGTGTTAGTTCAGCCAACAATCAACCAGTTGTCTAAATTGCTCAAATGTGCAATCCATGAAGAATCAATTGGCAAGCATATATAGACAGACCACAACACAGAGTTGCAATTTTCCAATAATGGATGGACCAGGAAACGAACAGGGTCAACAGCCAAGAGGAGGAAGAAGAGGAGCAAGGATGTGTGGTGGAAGGCAAAACAGAGGAAGAGGCAGAAGAGGACATAGGCGCATATCTGATGACATAAGGGCCACTATTGTAGACCATGTTGTCAATCATGGTCTTACAATGGCGGAGGCGGGTCGAAGGGTGCAGCCGAATATTGGGAGATCAACCGTGTCCTCAATAGTTCAAACGTTTCGAAGAGAGAACAGGTATATCCACCAATGTACAGTGCACTGTTACTGTATATAAGCAGTATACTGTATACTTCCTACAATGCTTCATATTAGAGTAGTCCACTTGTATTTCACAGCATACAGAAATATACTCTATACAGATACATACTGCACCTTACATGCACCCACCTGTATGTTTTACAGTAAAATGTGTGTTTGCATAGTTTTTGTCTATGTGAAAGTGTGCCATGGATCACTGCATTATTCCCCACATAGGACTGAACGATTAGGAGGAGGCTATTTGCACCATGGACCGAGCAAACAATGCCATGAGACTCAGGGAAATACAAAGGACCATTATAGAAGACAGCGATGTCTTTGAAAACATCCATACGGTTAGCATCTCAACCATCGACAGGGTGCTGCATAGAAACCAGAAACCAGATGAGTATGAAACAGCTGTACCGTGTACCAGGAATGAGGACAGAGTTAAGGTGCTACGGTACCAGTATGTACAGGTAAAACATATATCTATGTAACTACTTTACAGCAACATTTTATAGTGATACATAGTACAGTAAGCATAAACTGCACACATTTCCATTGCTGTGGAAGGAACATGCAATATATGTACATTTTATATCACTCTTCCTTACCAAAACAAATTAAACTGTGTGTTCTGGGATATAGCGTATAATGGAGTTGGAATCAAGTGAACCCTCTCACAACTTTGTATACGTGGATGAGGCTGGCTTCAACCTGACCAAATGCATAAGGCGGGGTCGGAATATCATCGGTCACAGAGCTACTGTGGATTTGCCAGGCCAACGGGAAGGAAATATCTACTCAACTTTTTAGAGACTCTCTACAGGGCTCTCATCCCTGATGATGAGAGGGGTCTGCTTAGAGAGGATTTGCCAAAGTACGTGGTCATTTGTGATAATGTGAGTTTCCATCGATCAAACATCATAAGGCAATGGTTTGTGACCCACCCGAGGATGCTCATAGAATTCCTCCCACCTTATTCACCATTCCTTAATCCAATTGAGTAGTTATTTTCAGCATGGAGGTGGAAGGTGTACGATCGTCAGCCACACACACAGATGACCCTGCTGGCTGCAATGGATGCAGCATGTGAGGACATCACAGTAGACTCCTGCAGAGGATGGATAAGGCATTCCAAAAGATTCTTTCCACGTTGCATTGGAAGGGAAAATATCCGGTGTGATGTGGATGAGAATATGTGGGCCGACAGACAGGAACGTCTGAATGTGTAGAGACAGCACAACAGTGCTGCGGGCAAAGTTGTGCCTTACATTTACATTACATTTAAGTCATTTAGCAGACGCTCTTATCCAGAGCGACTTACAAATTGGTGCGTTCACCTTATGACATCCAGTGGAACAGCCACTTTACAATAGTGCATCTAAATCTTTTAAGGGGGGTGAGAAGGATTACTTTATCCTATCCTAGGTATTCATTAGGGGTGGTTTCCTGTGTTTCTTTCTAATTTCGTTTTTTTTCCTTTGTGCCCCTTGGGTTGTCCAGTCTCTTTCAATCAATAACCCACATACAGTAATATGTAAATAGTACTGTTGAAATTGATATATGCCATAGAAGTGCAGCCTTGTGCATTTTCAATACAGTAACTGTCATCCAAACTGTAGCCTAAGTTTACATCAGGTAATACTGTCAAAGTACACAGTTACATTGACAACATGCCTAAACATTTTGAAGACCTTGTTCGTGAACAATGACTCAATGACTTATCATTCTGATGACACTGACATGATCATTGGCATTAATATTTACTTTTGAGAGATGTACTAAGGATTTTTAGTGACTGACTAGCTTTAGAAACATATCTATTGTATATTGCAGTTTGTACAAATTGTTCTGAGAAATGCACTTATTATTTTGCACATGTTAGGGATGATGTGAAAAATGCACCAAAGCGACTGAGAAAAACTGTAATAAATGGAAAGCACAATGTTCAGGGCCATAAAATGTGTCCATTGTACAGTATACAGCATACAATGCACTGTACTACAGTATCCATTCTCAGACTTTCTCCTTCCCACCTTCAACAACCTGTTTGCTCTCTGAACTGGCTTATATTGGTTGTGTCACATCATTTGAAACAGGTTAAATCAATTTTGAGTGGTTGTGTTCAATCAATGACAAGTCTTCTCTATTTGTATTCGATTGTTGCCACTTGTGTTTACCAGTATGGATGACATGTGCATTAGAGTGCAGAATGTGTTTTGAGAATGAGAATGTGTTTAGAGTTTTGCTGAAAAGTCTAAGTGAGATCTGCAAATTGTGTTTTACCATGCGAAATGGTTTAAGGTATTGACAACAGACTGCAAAATTAGCTAAATGAGTCCAGGCAACTGATAACTTTGTTCAGCCAACGGGTTTTAGTGTTTTAGCAATTGAGAAAAACTGTAACTATGAACAAGAGAGTGAGTCAGTCGTTCCCAGTCAGCAGTGATGAATCACAGGACGAGAGGGGGAAGGGATGAGAGAGAGAGAGAGAGAGAGGAAGGGAGAAAGAAGGAGACTGATGTGAAGGAGAGAAACAGACATTGAGAGAGAAGAGAGAGAGCGAGGGTTGATATGAGTGAGAGTGTGTGTGAGTGTCTGTTTGTACGAGACCAGGGGCGCAACTTTCACTGGGGAACACAGTGGGGAACACAGTTTAACTGGGGAACGGGGGGGACACATTCCAAAATTGCTTTTGTGCAATTGTGTGCTTTAGCACCGTGCGGACGCCGCCTCTAAGCGGTCAGATAGGCTGTTTGGAGTGTTTATCCGACTGGACAGAAAAATATATGTCCCCCCCACTTCTAAAACCAAAGTTGCGCCCCTGTACGAGACCTTGTGGGAGGGATTGAATGACATCAGTGTCAGAGACAGGCAGACAGAGAGAGACTGAAAACAGAGGAGAGAGGTGGAATTGTTTAACTACAAGTTTCTGTCCAGTTGTCCCCCACAGCAGAGTAGCAGAGTTCATCAGTTGGAGGAGGACACAGAGGGCCTTGACTCACAACAGATGGGCAGCAGGCGTCACAGTGAAGTGTTTAGAGAAGCTGGTGAGCCAACGATGATGAATTACTACCGTAGTGGTGGCTCTTCTGGGTCAGGACAGAAACTTACACTGAGTGTATTAAAGGAAAACTCCACCCCAAAACTATATTTTGGTATTTGTTTCATTAGTCCATTGTTGACATAGTCCCAAAATGTTTTGCTTGTCAGCAGTCAAGTTTTCAAAATATGCAACTTTCAAAATACAGAAATCAACCCCATATGATGCATTTTGGGGATGATTTCTGTATTTATATATTTTTGGTATTTTAACCCCTTTTTCTCCTCAATTTCGTGATATCCAATTGTGATCCCATTAGAATCTTGTCTCATCGCTGCAACTCCTCAACAGGCTCGGGAGAGGCGAAGGTCAAGTCATGCGTTCTCCAAAACATGACTCACCAAACCAGGCTTCATTTTGAAAGTTACATATCTTGAAAACTTGATTGCTGACAAGCCAAACAGTTTGGACTAATGAAACAAATGCCAAAATATCAGTTTTGGGTGGAATTTTCCTTTAAGAACAACTGCTCTTTCCATGACATACACTGACCAGGTGAATCCAGGTGAAAGCTATGGTCTCTCCCTCCCCTCCCGGAGGGACCACGCCTCAGGACTACCTGGCCTGATGACTCCTTGCTGTCCCCAGTCCACCTGGTCGTGCTGCTCCAGTTTCAACTATTCTGCCTGCGGCTATGGAACCCTGACCTGTTCACCGGACGTACTACCTTGTCCCGGACCCGCGCTCTTTCCGACTCTCTCCCTCTAACGCACCTGCTTTCTCAAACTCTTGAGTGCTCGGCTATGAAAAGCCAACTGACATTTACTCCTCAGGTGCTGACCTGTTGCACCCTCTACAACCACTGTGATTATTATTATTTGACCCTGCTGGTCATCTATGAACGTTTGAACATCTTGGCCATGTACTGTTCTAATCTCCACCCGGCACAGCCAGAAGAGGACTGGCCACCCCTCAGAGCCTGGTTCTTCTCTAGGTTTCTTCCTAGGGAGTTTTTCCCATCCACTGTATTGCTTGCTGTTTGGGGTTTTAGGCTGGGTTTCTGTACAGCACTTTGTGACATCTACTGATGTAAAAAAGGGCTTTATAAATACATTTGATTGATTGATTATTAATGTCACTTGTTAAATCCACTTCAAATCAGTGTAGATGAATGGGAGGAGAGAGGTTAAAGAAGGATTTTTAAGCTTGAGACATGGATTGTGTATGTGTGTCAGAGGGTGAATGGGCAAGACAAAAGATGTAAGTGCCTTTGAAGGGGGTATGGTAGTAGGTTTCTCACGCTCAACAATTTCCTGTGTGTATCAAGAATGGTCCACCACCCAAAGGACATCCAGCCAACTTGACACAACTGTGGGAAGCAGTGGAATCAACATGGCCCAGCATCCCAGCATCACACCTTGTAGAGTCCACACCCCAATGAATTGAGACTGTTCTGAGGCAAAAAAAAAAAAACTAAATTCATAATGTTTTGTACACTCAGTGTATGTTTCACCTTTGGTGTAGTATCTTGGCCTTAAGATCAGGCTTTGCACAGGGCAGCAAACTTTATTCAGAAAGCCTTCCAATGCAGCCTTCTATCTACCTTAGTAGGGTTCCCAGGCTAGCTTTGCCCTATCACGCTCACAGAAATCCGAAGATCAATTGGTACAGCGGACAGCCTGTTTATTCCCCTCGGGAGACGTGTCCTGCATACATGTCATTCATTCATTTTGGTTTGTAAATTATGAACAAACATGAACCCATCAGGACTCCCAAAAACCAGGGGATGTTCGACGGTCAGTGACATAACATAGAGCTTGTGATTCATTTATTTTCACTCGTTCACACTTTATTTGGATTGTCTGGAATCTCATACTATCAACAAACTATCTGTTGATAAGCAACTGCTTGCTAAGGTTAGGGTTAGAATGAAGGTTAGGATAAAGGTGAAGGTTAGGGTTAGTTGAAATGTTACTGATAGTCTGTAGAGCATCTACAGATGGACAATCCAAATAAAGTGTTACCTTTCACTCTGATATGGAGCTTCCTCTGGCACCTCTCTCCCTCAGTCCCCCCCACTCTCTTCCTCTATCTATCTCTTTACCTCCGCTTCTCTCTCTCTGGCTTGTCAGAGCTCTTCCTTTCAGCAGCCTCGTTGTAAACTAGGAAACGACAGCACAACCCCTTACGATTTGTGTTCCTTGCATAAGCATCAAAATATTTAGTCCCTATATTTGCGTTTGTGACTGACTGTGTGTGGGTGGGTGCCATTAAGTACTGTTTCACTCAGCATGCCTCCTCCCATGCTCTGCTGCTTATACACCAATTAGACAGATGATGGTTACTACAGGCAAACAAGAGGACACCAAAATACCCCTGCTGCTGTAACACACCTCTGCCAGGAAGGGTGCCCACACCACACATTCACACACACAGGCATACACACATACTGCGCGCACACACACACCCTCTCTCTCTAATGTAACAGTGTGGAGGCTGAGAGAATAGGAGAAAACACACACACTCATACTAAGGCACACACACTAGAGAAAGGCCAGATTGCAGTCATTGGTAGTTATAAAAGTAGGCCCCATTTCAGTAAAGCGTTTGTTATCCCTATACTTAAACAAGGAGTCTGGAATACCATTGTCTTTTCCAAACCTACTGGATTTCTGCACACTATCCTACCCTGCAAAATGAAGTGTAGAGGTTCTTTCACAAAAGAAAGAGGTGTGTTGGAGGAGAATGCAATTCATGAAATGTTGTACTTGACTTTCCCTTGTGAAAAATGCATCAAAACATTTAACAACGTCCATTTATTATAATCCACATAATAAATCACATTTCCTGTTGCTGCGGGATTATTTTCCTGCTGTAGCGAACTGTCTCAAATTAAGGTCCGACGTCTGTAGAGCGGAAGTGAGTGAGAACGACTGAGTGAGAGCGAAGAGAGAGCAAAGAGGACATGGTGCTGGTATCACAGAGTAACGTGGCTAGATGAGGGAGAATGAGAGCAGAGGCAGATACTCACACAACACCAGAGTTTCATTCAAGGTTAAAGAGTTTTTATTATTTATTATTGAGGCATGTGTTCTTCCAGTAATATTAACTAAGGCTATATCCCGCACACACACACACACTAAAACATACACTTACTGTGCAGAGCCTTGTTTCCCAGAGCCTTCATCTTGACAGATCAGATCGTTAGAACTTTGTAGACGATGTGTCTTTAGTAGCCGAGGTGTTTTCCCAGAGCCTTCGTTAGTAACGTGGCTCTTAAAAACCTTTTGCAGACCACTCGTGCCCAAAGTGCCCTTCTGCGTCACGTTATTCACAGATCTCCTGCTAAACATCTGGATTCTATCTGTCTGACTGTGACTGCGGATAACTTCAAAACGAAGTTGACTACAAATACAAAGTTACCAAAGTATTTGTTACAGACAAGTCAAGGATACAATTGTGTTTCAAATGAAAAGTGAGATGACTGCTTTAAAAGACATAGGTTACATGGCCATGTAACCTATTTCAATCATACTGAAATGCATTTAATGTTCATTCAATTCAGTTCTATTTTGCTACTATCTGTATTTTTTTGCCTCAATGTGTTTCATGATGTGTGACAACACTTGTGCAGTGATGGGCCCACTCTGTGATTTAGTGCATTATTATTGGGGAAGCATAATAAGCTGCATCAATAGCTTATTTCCAGCCATACTGTAGGTGGTAATATCTCATAGGAAGTCATCCATCGTCAGGATTGTGGGATAATTCTAATTATAATGTTAAGGTAAGATTTGAATGGAGAAAGCTGATTTGAGAGTGCTGCTTTTCTTTTGATCCAATCAGTATCGACACATGGTCTAATGACGCGAGCGGTATGCCTCTCTACATGCTTGTTTGGGTAACACTCTTAAAAGGTGACTGCACTTCCTAATTTTGCCTTGTTCTGGATTTGGTTCATTATCAAATGCTAGCGGCCATGACTGAATTCAAACGTGAGTTGGTTTTGGGGTGTGGTTTAATGTGGGTGTCTTGTGTGTTCGCAGGTGGGAATAGTTAGCCAAATTATTTAGCTTCAGCTAATCGGGGAAAGAATGGTTTGACTTTGGACAGCCTATCTCTGGGGATAGTTAGGGATATCAATAAATTACACAATGTAAATGGGACAATATTTTCATGTTGCATATTCTTTTTTTTGTCTCAGTAGCTCTTTCATGCAGTCAAATTACCTAGTGGCCTCATGAGTGGAATGTTATTCATATTTTTCATAATTTCACAATAAATCAACATTATTTTGAAAAAACTTCTGAAAATCTTGTTTCTATGTCAAAAAGTTTTGTTACATTTCAGTATTCTGTGATGTATATAACGTGTAATATTGGGATGCAAACTCAGAATGGAATACATTTCAACTCTAAATCTGACAAGGTAAAGGCATCTTCTTATTTTTAAGCCCATAACCATGTGTGTGAGGTGTATACTTTGTTTCTAAGCAGATGTGTTTAAGACTACCAAGAAACACTCTGTGTGACCCTGATTTAGCCCACTGCAGTAAAAGGTTAAATGCTTGCAATATTTGTATATTAATTTTTACAATTGGTTTGAGTTTTTTTAAGTCATTGAATTTCGGAGCTATTAAAGTTTTAAAATATTGTCCCAAAATTGTGTAATTTACTGATGGTCCCTAACTTGCCCCATAGGGATATTGACTGTCAAACCAAATTGACCATGGGCATAATGATCGGGTCGCGTGCAGCGTCGCTTTGAATAGATGATTACTTGTGTGCTGCTCTGCTATCTATGGGCAGGATATAAAAATACAAATAAAACACGAAAAACTGTTCCTGTACCCTTCATTCCGTGACATACCATTTATGACCAACATTTCAGAGGCAGTAGCTCCTTAAAAAGTTGGTCAAATCGTCGCAATGCTTAAGTTACATCGCAACTGGGAAACGAGGCCAGGGCCTGTACACAGAAATGCTACACGAAGAGCGACTCAAACAGGGTCCACAAAGGGTGACAGGCTCTTAAGTCTACATGAACACACCGATAATGTACATTTTGTGTGAAAATTCGGTAGCGAATAAGCTAACAAACAATTAAATCCAGTTATACACCCACTGTGGTCTTGTTAGCTCCTGGTCTGGGACTGTGAGGACCAGAGAAGTCCTTGCTACACATAGGAACACATGGACCCAATGGAAGGAAAATACAATATTCATCACAGTCTGTGAAACTTCATACGTCCACACACACACAGAGGATATAGACGCAAATATGATCATATTATCATGCACAATGTGAGGAACAAAACATGAAATAATGGGTGCGTTCGTAAATTCGCTCTGCCCATCTACACTGATTTCAGAGCACTCTCGTCTGAGTGTGCCAGAGTATAACTGATGAATTTACGAACACGCCACACCCGTTGAATATGGCCGGCGTCAGTAAACGTCGGCAAAGAAAGCGTAATTAAATTGTTGCCGGCAGAACAGTTACAGTCCCCAACACTCTGGATAACATGAAAACAGCCTAACCAGCTCTGCTAGGGCGAGTAAACTGGTCAGAGTGAGGTGTTCTCTCATTTGTGTCTGTAAGTAGCTAGCAAGTTAGCTTGGGTGCTTGACTGTCGTTGTGGGGTCTGAACGCTTGGATCAAACCTCCTCCTCGGCCGGAGCGTCCAGTGTCTGAGCGCTCCGAGGGCGTTTACCAACGGACAATCTGACAACAATCTGAATTTAGTTTGAGTACTCTGGCACTCCAGATTGAATTTACGAACGCACCCAATATGTTCATCATCGTACTTCTTTTACACTTCCGATGACTTACTGTATATACTGCATTCTTATACTACAGGAAGAGGGAGGGGACATGTTATTGGCCGTTAATGCCAACAGTGTGACCGCTACGTGCTGCAACTCAGCAAGTAGATAGATATCTGTCTAAATCAATAAATTATCAGTACATTATGGAAACGTTGAAATCCAACCCATTATCCTATCATTAAACATGCTTACATCTACATGTACAATACAACAGTCCAGCCACCCTTCCCACTAGCAGCAAAAATGCCCAATAGTGTCAGAGACAGAGGGAAAGCGAGTGGGGAATGGAGAGAGAGAGATGGACTGACGTGATCAGTGTTGAATTGGTCATCCATAGACAAAGAAAGCTGCATACAGACACATTGATTCATGATGGTTCAACACCTGGGTCAACCCCTTTTGTCTACATCCCTCCATATCCCTCGCTCCCTGTCCTCCATATCCCTCGCTCCCTGTCCCTCCATATCCCTCGCTCCCTGTCCCTCCATATCCCTCGCTCCCTGTCCCTCAATATCCCTTGCTCCCTGTCCCTCAATATCCCTCGCTCCCTGTCCCTCCATATCCCTCGCTCCCTGTCCCTCCATATCCCTCGCTCCCTGTCCCTCAATATCCCTCGCTCCCTGTCCCTCCATATCCCTCGCTCCCTGTCCCTCCATATCCCTCGCTCCCTGTCCCTCCATATCCCTCGCTCCCTGTCCATCCATATCCCTCGCTCCCTGTCCCTCCATATCCCTCGCTCCCTGTCCCTCCATATCCCTCGCTCCCTGTCCCTCCATATCCCTCGCTCCCTGTCCCTCAGACCAGCGGGACCATGTCCGGTGGTCACACTTACAAGGTCTGTTCATGTGGTTTTCCAGCCGACTGGCTCTTGGCTGTTGTTTGTTTACCAGCGGTGAACCAAACAGACGAGTCAAAAGACACGAAAACACTTCCCAAGTCTTCCACGGCTCCTCAGTGCCCGTCTGCTAAATTGGCCAGAAAATTGAAACAAATTTAGAGCAGTTAAAAAAAATGTGTTGTTGCTCCATTTGTTTCTTCTTCTTTTTTTTATAAACAATAACTCTATTCATAGATGTTTTCTAGTCTAGGCTATTCAAACACTACTGAGGGAGAGAACAAAAAAACACTGAAGTATTTATGTAAGTATTCACCGCCCCAATCTAATGTCGTCTCTTGTATTTTTCATAAATAGGACATAGAAAAACACATTCTCTGAAGTGTGCGACTGATTGACCTGTACAATAGAATGACGTGGCTTACATCCATGACCTTCTGGAACCTGCCAAGTGCGAGGTCAAATGTCAGTGAGTCAGCCAGTGAGTCAGGATCTGAGAGAGTGTGTGTCGAAATAGACCTAGTTTGTCCTGTCCTCTGCTGGCTGTCTGGTCGGTCTGAGCAGGGTGTACTCTGCCCAGTGTCACCCACCCACCTGCCCGTCCATCCGTCCTTGCAGAGCAGTTAAGTTCTGTGCCAGTCTAAATTAAGCTGAAGTCAAATCCCTGCCAAGGGACCAATGTGATAGCTGAGAAAGATGGAAGAGGGAAGGAGAGATAGAGAGAGAGACCGAGAGCGACAGAGAGAGAGAGAGACCGAGAGCGACAGAGAGAGAGAGCGACAGAGATAGAGAGACCGAGAGCAACAGAGAGAGAGAGAGACCGAGAGCAACAGAGAGAGAGAGAGACCGAGAGCGACAGAGAGAGAGAGAGACAGAGAGAGAGAGCGACAGAGAGAGAGAGCGACAGAGAGAGAGAGAGCGACAGAGAGAGAGAGAAGGTGGACCAAAGGAACAGCGGAGAGAAAACGCGAGCCCCGAAACCTACAACCATCGGCGGTATCTTGAACATCTCACTGACACCGACATTGAAACAAGTGCATCCTTCAGCATGCAATTATCTCCTTCACGGTCACCTCTTTAATGAATTACTGTGATCATAGTGGGCGTCCATCTGTGATGCTGCCATCAGGAGTGTGACACTTGTTCTAGTTCATCAGAGAAAGAACAAATGTTTTCTTCCATGCAGTGACCAGGAACATTACCCCCCCACACACAACACAAGTAAATCCTCCTGATTAAGGCAACGTATACTAATACTAGGTTCTGTTTGCTCCTGGCAGAACTCGGCTAGGTGTCCGCTCACGACTGTGCTCTCGTACTCCCTTAAAGGACCTTCATTTGAAAACACTACAGTTGACCAATGACAGACGAAAGGGCGTAGACGTCGGCTACTGAACTTCAACTTGCCCCAATAAAAAATGTTGTGTGAGCGAACAGACAAAAAAAAAAAAACCTGCCAAACACCAAAACACATTTGAGTCATTACATATGCGCGAAACAGAACGCGCCACGTTTCGACTGTATAGTGTGCGACGCCCTTAATCCTGCATTCTTCAGCCTCGTGATATCCAGCCATAGAGGACAGTGAAAAAGAACTGGTCAAATCACACACAGAGACCAGACTCATCAGACAGAAAATAGTCTCCTTCCATCCCGAGGGAAGTTACTGGAGTCCACAGCAGCCAGTCCTTCAGTCCTAAAACTCGTACCCCTGTGGTGTGGACTACAGACCAACCCAGTTCACTAATAGACTAAGGTACATTACAGCAGGAAAACATGGGGTACTGGGGTCTTAGATAGTCCTCCACAACACCTAGGCCAACCCACTGTGGAAGGGAAGCTAACCCTTTCAAGTCTGGGTTGTCAGCTACATTGGGGTGGAGGAGACAAGGTCAGCAAGGATAAAGCTGAAGCATCCTCCACATCACCTGGAATTCACAAGCTGAACTATCACGGCTCCCCACTCAGTTTAGTAGGGTGGTGTTGGAGGACCCCCGGACTGGCTGGTCCTCCTCAGGGGTGTGTGGGGAGGTTACAGGGTGCTGGTAAGAGAGAGAGAGAGACGGGGGGCTGGTGTTGAGACAGAGGTTAGATCTCCTCAATGGATTTAGCAGGGACCAGTCCTCTCTTCTTCCCACTGCTCAGCTTCAGGAAACCCTCACCGTCCTCACTCTTCCCCACACAGATCTGACAGAGAGGGACAGAGAGAGAGAGACAGAGATAGAGAGAGACAGACAGATAGAGAGAGAGAGGGAGAGAGAGAGAGAGAGAGGGAGAGAGAGAGAGAGAGAGAGAGAGAGAGAGAGCGAGAGAGAGAGAGAGAGAGAGAGAGACAAGGGTGTTTAGGGAGGTTCAAATAGAAAGGCAGTGGAAGCAGACAAGAAATAGATAGTTTTGGCACAACTACAGGGCAAAGGAAGAAAGACGAGACAAAATGAATGTCTCACCTGATCCTCCTTCACTGGCATGTGGCCCATCCCTCGGCTGGCAGGGACAGGCTGGGTGACCCTCCACACCCTCTCCCCTGGGCGCACCCTCTGAACGAAGTTAGCAGGGAAGAAGCCCACCTTGTCTCCACTCTTTCCCTGCCACACAGATGACACGTAAAGTAATTGTGACATATATTCAAATAAATACTAATTAAAAAGCTATTTCGGGTCGCAACGCTAGTTTAATTCATTATGTTTCTCTCTTAAAGTGATTTTTTCTCTAATTCTCTCTTTCTCTCTCTCGGAGGACCTGAGCCCTAGGACCATGCCCCAGGACTACCTGACATGATGACTCCTTGCTGTCCCCAGTCCACCTGGCCGTGCTGCTGCTCCAGTTTCAACTGTTCTGCCTTATTATTATTCGACCATGCTGGTCATTTATGAACATTTGAACATCTTGGCCATGTTCTGTTATAATCTCCACCCGGCACAGCCAGAAGAGGACTGGCCACCCCACATATGCTCTCTCTAATTATCTCTTTCTTTCTCTCTCTCAGAGGACCTGAACCCTAGGACCATGCCCCAGGACTACCTGACATGATGACTCCTTGCTCTCCCTAGTCCACCTGACCGTGCTGCTGCTCCAGTTTCAACTGTTCTGCCTTATTATTATACGACCATGCTGGTCATTTATGAACATTTGAACATCTTGGCCATGTTCTGTTATAATCTCCACCCGGCACAGCCAGAAGAGGGCTGGCCACCCCACATAGCCTGGTTCCTCTCTAGGTTTCTTCCTAGGTTTTGGCCTTTCTAGGGAGTTTTTCCTAGCCACCGTGCTTCTACACCTGCATTGCTTGGGGTTTGGGGTTTTAGGCTGGGTTTCTGTACAGCACTTTGAGATATCAGCTGATGTACGAAGGGCTATATAAATAAATTTGATTTCATTTGATTTTCTGAGGAAATTATGTTTCTATTTCTGACTGCCTGGATGTTTAGGAGAGGCAAACAATATGTCAGGTGATATAGTTCATACTCACACGCCTAACTAACGCACACACACACACACATTTACAGTGGTGTAGATTATTCATTGCCCACCTTCCACCACTCTTCATTAGAATCATCAGTGACCAGCACCCGATCACCAGGCCTGAGAGAGAGAAAGAAAGACAGAGAGGAATATAAGGGAAGGGGGAAGAAAAGTGAAGAGAACCATACAGGGAGAATGTGTCCATGATTTCAAACAAATGTGACCAGAGTATAGGGACTGTAGACTGAGTGAGTACTGTACTCTGTGGTGTATCCTTGCACACAGCATGCTACCCTCACATGACTCAGAGGTGGCAGCTGGTATCCTAGAGGTTAAGCGCGTCGGCCCATAAACCCGAAAAGTCGTTGGTTCGATTCCCCGCGCCGACTAGGTGAAAAATCTGTTGTTGTGCCCTTGATCAAGGCACTTAACCCTAATTGCTGTGGATAAGAGCGTCTGGTAAATGAATAAAATGTAGGTAAGGAACAGGTGACTTTGATTCCTACACAGAATAATGACGTTGAAAAGAGCAACATATCATTGGATGTTTAACTGACGTAATAGCACCAATCAGTGTCAAGCACGGTGACTCTTGTCTTTCTCCCGCTCTATGTTTCTCTCACTCACAGAAGCACACACCCACGTATGTATGCACGCAATTTACACATACACAATAACTCACAGACCCCCCCCAAAAGGAAACACACGCACACATGCATGTACAGCATAGATCTGGCACAACGACCGTATAAGCGCGCAACAGACAGTTATGGATGAAGGCTGAAAATATGAAAATAAAACAAGCGCTTAAAGAAAAAACATTATTGAGGTGATTTCTTTTTTTTTGCGGAGCGAACAGCTGACTGGAGACGGGGCGGCCGGGCAGTGGTGCGGTTATCTGCGGTAACATGGACTCTTAACAACGCAATGAGACTTTGTTTCTCCTTGCCGAAGCAAGCAAGGTGTTGTAGCAAACGTGTCTTCAGTTGCCTAGGCTGTTTAATACTGTGACAGAAGACCTTCCATGGCGATGTAGATGTTGACTGACGTGGCTCATGCGATGTAATGCATTTTTTGTAATGTCAGTTGAGTTGAATCAACAAATCACAGCACAGATTGACGGGTACTTCCTGCTTTTACTTCCACCCATTATGCCCCCATCGACTTGAATGGGGACGCCCACTCTATTAATTATATTTCTATGGCAGCACATGCAGCCAGGAGCAGAGGAAAGGAGAAAATGTGTATATCTATTTTTCCCCAGAACAGTTATTACGGTGACCGCGGTCATTTGGCTGGCCAATTACCATCACCCAAAATTCCATGACGTCACAGCTCACAAGCACCCAGCACTTAAAAACACGAATCAGACTCATGTACACAGACTATCTAGTATCCACTGTCCTATATACAGAGCTAGTATACTGTACTGTCCTATATACACAGAGCTACTGTACCGTCCCCATTACACAAATTCTCTCTATGGAGTCCCTTGGGTGTCTGCTCTCCCTGCTGCCCTATTTGATCGTCCTGGCCTGTCACACACACACATACACACACACACACACACACACGTGAGACACCAGGTGGCTGTGAGCCATCCCCATCCCTCTTTATTACCTGCACCCACAGCTCTCTTCTCTCCCTAACACACATCCTGACCTTTATACTCTTCTATCTTTCCTTCCTCCTCCTCTTCCTCTCACTCCCTTCTACCCTCTCTCTGTTCTGCTGGCATTGTTTGCTTATCTTTTGTCTCTCCCCCCCACCCCCCAGCCCCCTTGTTTTCTCCTCTCCCTCTGTGTCTGTTTCAAGCTGTTCTCTCCATCTAGTCCCTCCATATTTCTCCTCATCCTTTCATCTCTAATTCATTTTCAGTCTTTATCACTCAGCCCCTCCCTAAAGCTGACTGTGTGTATTTTCTGGGCGGTAATTGTTGTTGTGTTTGATATTTAGCAGGCTGCACCTCCTTTTTTTTCTCCCCAATTTCGTGGTAGTTTACAGTCTTGTCTCATCGCTGCAACTCCCACACGGACTCGGGAGAGGCAAAGGTCGAGAGCCATGCGTCCTCCGAAACGCAACCCAACCTAGCCACACTGCTTCTTGACACAACGCACATCCAACCCGGAAGCCAGCCGCACCAATGTGTCGGAGGAAACACCGTGCACCTGGCAACCTTGGTTAGCACGCACTGTGCCCGGCCCGACACAGCAGTCGCTAGTGCGCGATGAGACAAGGATATCCCTGCCGGCCCTGGGCCAATTGTACGCCGCCCCATGGGCCTCCCGGTCGCGGCCGGCTGCGACAGAGCCTGGGCTCGAACCCAGAATCTCTGGTGGCACCACTGCGCCACCCGGGAGGCCCCATGCTGCACCTCCTTAAGGGTTCCTTCACATTGTCCCTTCTACAGATGGCGTTTGAAGGACGTTTGAAGGACGTTTGAATATCGAAGAAATGACAGCTGGGACGGACACACATAGAGGCACACAACAAACCCACACAAACAGACCCCATTCCACCCCTCACTCTAGTCCGAGGTCGTTGTGCTCCTGAGGCAGGAACTTGAAGAGCGCTACATACGTGTGGATGGAGTGAACCTCAATACGCCTGGGAACCTGGATGGACACAGACAGGGAGAAGGAATACAGACGGAAAAACATTTTAGTTAAATATAGTGTCTCTGAACATAAGGTCAGCTAGCAGGAAAAGGACTGTGTGTGTGTGTGTGTGTGTGTGTACCTTCACGCTGGTTTCCTCTACAGGCTCCTGGAGCTGCTCGCTGCCCCCACCCTCAGGTTCAGCCTTCTCGTTTTCACACGGAGGCAGATCTGACAGACAAGGAGATGGGTCACTCAGCCTGAACGATCAGGTCAGACAGCAAGCAAGGATGTACATACTCAAGATACACACACATAAATACATTAGGGCACACACACACAAACAGACACACACACACACGTGTTCTTACCCCCTGTCTCCTGTGGCATCTCCTCCTCCATGCTGTACTGCCTCTGCTCCCCCTCCTCTCCTCCTTCACCCTGAGAAACAGAGAAAAGAAATGGAAAAAGAGGGATTCAAGACAACAAATCATAGAGGAAGTGAGAGACAGAGTGAGAGAGGACAAACTCGGGACACATCGAGACACTAAATGTGTTTCTGTGGTTTTCTATGTCAAAACTTTTCCCGTCAACCAGTAATCCCAGAAATTCTCCCTCACTTCAACTAGCATTCTTACCTACAATATATCTCTATGACTCAGAGCCTGAGAATCTGCTCTCAGTCAACTTACCTGCTAAAATAAGGGTTCATTTGTATTATTTTTTTAAACAGCCTTCCTGTTGTACAGAAACACAACAGGACAAGAGAAATAGGCTCACATGAAGGTGAAGGAAGATGTGAAGATTGAATACAGGGTCACGTGAAGGTGAAGGAACATGTGAAGATTGAATACAGGGTCACGTGAAGGTGAAGGAACATGTGAATATTGAATACAGGGTCACGTGAAGTTGAAGGAACATGTGAAGATTGAATACAGGGTCACATGAAGGTGAAGGAACATGTGAAGATTGAATACAGGGTCACATGAAGGTGAAGGAACATGTGAAAATTGAATACAGGGTCACATGAAGGTGAAGGAACATGTGAAGATTGAATACAGGGTCACATGAAGATGAAGGAACATGTGAAGATTGAATACAGGGTCACACGAAGGTGAAGGAACATGTGAAGATTGAATACAGGGTCACACGAAGGTGAAAGAACATGTGAAGATTGAATACAGGGTCACACGAAGGGGAAGGCACATGTGAATATTGAATACAGGGTCACATGAAGGTGAAGGAACATGTGAAGATTGAATACAGGGTCACACGAAGGTGAAGGAACATGTGAAGATTGAATACAGGGTCGCATGAAGGTGAAAGAACATGTGAAGATTGAATACAGGGTCACATGAAGGTGAAAGAACATATGAAAATTGAATACAGGGTCACATGAAGGTGAAGGAACATGTGAAAATTGAATACAGGGTCACATGAAGGTGAAAGAACATATGAAGATTGAATACAGGGTCACACGAAGGTGAAGGAACATGTGAAGATTGAATACAGGGTCACATGAAGGTGAAAGAACATGTGAAGATTGAATACAGGGTCACACGAAGGTGAAATAACATGTGAAGATTGAATACAGGGTCACATGAAGGTGAAAGAACATGTGAAGATTGAATACAGGGTCACACGAAGGTGAAGGAACATGTGAAGATTGAATACAGGGTCACACGAAGGTGAAGGAACATGTGAAGATTGAATACAGGGTCACATGAAGGTGAAAGAACATGTGAAGATTGAATACAGGGTCACATGAAGGTGAAAGAACATGTGAAGATTGAATACAGGGTCACACGAAGGTGAAGGAACATGTGAAGATTGAATACAGGGTCGCACGAAGGTGAAGGAACATGTGAAGATTGAATACAGGGTCACACGAAGGTGAAGGAACATGTGAAGATTGAATACAGGGTCACACGAAGGTGAAGGAACATGTGAAGATTGAATACAGGGTCACACGAAGGGGAAGGCACATGTGAAGATTGAATACAGGGTCACATGAAGGTGAAGACACCATCTATAGAGTCACTAATTAACAGACTGCGTGTCCCCATGGTACAGGTGGCGAGGTCATACCTGGCTGTGTGTGGGCGACTCGGACACGCTCCCAAAACTGGAGCGGCTCATCTGTGCCAGGGACGTCCCATAGCGCAGGGCTGCGTAAATAGGGTCCACCCCACGCCCCCGGCCTGCCCCTGAAAACACACAGATATTTAAACCTTTACAGGGACACACGCACAGACACGCACACATGCAAGAAGACACAAACACATGCGCGCACACACACACAAACACACACAACCTTGTAGAAGCAGCATCACAGATCGGGATCATGTATAACTGCCATCATAACTACCATTAAGGGAGGCCCAGCCCAGAGCTCTAAATATAGGTGTAATGACCCAGTCCCAGACACACAGTGACCTGCTGAAGATCTGACAGAGGGCACCAGTGAAGTCCAAGGCTCTTTACAAGTTTGCACATTGTATTTTCAGGAAGTACATTGTTGTTTCAGAGTTCTGTGAGATGAAAGTCAAGCATTAGTGGTTGAAGCTGTGTTTTCAGAGTTTCAGTCAGAATGAGAATCAGACTGGTTCTCTATTCCATCAACTTAAACCTAGATTTAACCAAACTTAACTAAGCCTAGATTGAACTAAAACTGAACCAGTCATTTCCACGCTCGACAGTCACTGTAATGGCAGCCAGATGGAATGTCACGTATTACCTGATGTGTGTGATGACAGGTGATAATCCTAGCTTGCCCTGGCTCAGACCCAATGTCTGAGTCCCAAACAGCACCTCATTCCCTTTATAGTGCACTATTTTTGACAAGGCCAAGGGGATAGGGTCCCATTTTGGAACACAAGCCCAGAGGTCAAAGCGACAGACCTGGGGTTATGGTGGTGGGAGGGAGGGGGCAGGTTAACGGAACACTTATGGATGGAAGGAGGAAGGAAACCGGGAAGAAGGAAAGGACAGCAGGTGGAATGAGAGCTGACCCTTATTCACAAGGATCTATTCTATAGGGTGAAGGACATGAATCACGTCCACTTCCTCGCAGGGCTAGGATAGGACACACACAAGCAGATGGACACGTGGAGAATACACACGTCTTCATGCACGACACCCCACACATGGCTGCAGACACACACACACACACACACACACACACACACACACTTTCTTTACTGAGCATGTTCACCTTGGGTGGGCTGCACCTCCTTGACGACAGCCAGTTGTTCGTTGACCAGCATGGGAGAGCTGAAGTTCCGCTTGAAGGCCCCGACCCCAGACTAACACACACAGAGGGAGAATAATATGGATTTTCTGTTTACATGCATTCATTTTTATAGCCTGTGGTAGTGGGTATTTATTCAGAAAATGTATAGAATTACATTACAGTAATTGAAGTAGAGAGAGAGGACGAGATAGAGTCTGACCAACAGTTGCCAAAAGTCAATACATGAGTGAGTATCTTGCGAGAAGTAAGATTGCTAACATCACTGTGTTTTCTCTGGCTTAATTGTAAATCAATTAAACCTACTGCCGGGGTCTCGACACGCGCAACCGTGAGCGCGCACACTCACACACATACACATAATGAAACACTCACACAAGCACATAGCCTACCTACACTTTCACAACTGCACACAGAACACAACAAACAATTTCACACTGAATTAGGCACGGGGACCGTTTCAATGAAGATATTGATTTCCATGTGCGCTGACATTGAGATGAGCTATCAGTACTGTTATAATACAGAGGCAGAGTAACAGGGATGAATGGTCTTCCTTTGTTCCTTCCAGAGATATTCTGGCTCATCGTAGATAATCCTATCCCTCCCTCTCTCTCTCTCTCTCCCTCCCTCCCTCCCCCCCCTCTCTCTCCCTCCCTCTATCACTCCCTCCCTTATTCCCTCCCTCTCTCTCTCTCCCTCCCTCCCTCCATCCCTCTCTCTCCCCTCCCTCCATCCCTCTCTCTCTCTCTCTCTCTCCCTCCCTCCCCCTCCCTCCCTCCCTCCCTCCCTCTCTCTCTCTCTCTCTCTCCCTCCCTCCATCCCTCTCCTCTCTCTCCCTCCTCTCCATCCCCCCTCTCTCTCTCTCTCTCTCCCTCCCTTATTCCCTCCCTCTCTCTCTCTCTCCCTCCCTCCCTCCCCTCTCTCTCTCTCCCTCCCTCTATCACTCCCTCCCTTATTCCTCCCTCTCTCTCTCTCCCTCCCTCCCTCCATCCCTCTCTCTCCCTCCCTCCATCCCTCTCTCTCTCTCTCTACCTCCCTCCCTCCCTCCCTCCTCCCTCCCTCCCTCCCTCCCTCCCTCCCTCTCTCTCTCTCTCCCTCCCTCCCTCCCTCCATCCCTCTCTCTCCCTCCCTCCATCCCCCTCTCTCTCTCTCTCCCTCCCTTATTCCCTCCCTCTCTCTCTCTCTCTCCCTCCCTCCCTCCCTCCCTCTATCACTCCCTCCCTTATTCCCTCCTCTCTCTCTCTCTCCCTCCCTCCCTCCATCCCTCTCTCTCCCTCCCTCCATCCCTCTCTCTCTCTCTCTCCCTCCCTCTCCCTCCCCCTCAACTTCTCAGTACGGTATTTGATCTACATCCAACAGCTCCTGAGTTTCTCAGGGAATCTCAAACAGCGTTGTTCAGGGACCTGACTTCCCCTGCCTACCAATGGCATCTATCTGGCGTCCTGGAAGGGATCCAGAGAGATCATGTGTGGTTTGAAACAGATAGGGAATATTTAGACAGAGTTCAGACAGGGGAGCCTCTGCCTTCTACCAGAGGGACCACTCTGACCACTGATTAACGGGCCGGTTTCAACAGCATCAGCAGTATCTATGCACGCACAGCAGTACACAAATGTACACACACACAAACACTGCTGCATACTCACCTCTCATTCCATATGTGTGCCCATACGGTTAGCACTTTTTCACTGCATACATGGACAGGACGTTGAGAAGCACTTATTCAGCCTTGGGGCCAGTACTGCGGGGTGTGTGTGTGTGTGTGTGTGTGTGTCCAGATCTGTAGACCAGGGCAGGGGACATACCTTTCCATTGCAGGGCTGCTGGGACAATTCTGAGGTGCACCACAGGTGAGCACCCATCTTACAGGTTCTACACCGAAGACCCTGTTTAGAGTTACCTACAGACAGATAGAGAGACAGAGAAAGAGAGAGAGAGAGAGAGACAGAGAAAGAGAGAGAGAGAGAGAGAGAGGAGAGAGCGAGGGGGGAGTGAGAAGAGGGGTTAAGAGAGAGGAGAGATGGGGAGAGAAAGAGAGAGAGACAGACAGAGAGAGAGAGGAGAGAGAGGGGGGGAGAGAAGAGGGGTTAAGAGAGAGGAGAGAGAGAGAGGGGGACCACTGGATGTCATAAGGTGAATGCACCAATTTGTAAGTCGCTCTGGATAAGAGCGTCTGCTAAATGACTTAAATGTAAATGTAATGTAAATGAGAGAGAGGGAGCAAAAAGAGAGAGAGGGGGGGTTGAGGGAGAGAGGGAGAGAGAGACAGAATGTAGTAATAAATAAGGCATGTGATCAGAGCAGGTTCCTGTTTGATGTAAATCTCATCTCGGTCATCCAGAGAGTGTTGATCAAGCTTCTATTGTGCTGCACTGCCTGTTGAGCTAAGCATCATCAACGGTCCCTCTCAAAACATGGAGAGACTGAGGCATTTGGGTTCAATTTGTTTTTTAGTCACACCAATTCTCATCAAGCATTGTCTTAGGAACAAAAGCCTTGTAAGAGTGGAGACACGTTCTTTGTCCTTTTTCTTGACATAATTACTTTTGTTTTTCTTTGATATGTTGGAGAGTGACAAGATAGTCCCTATGCCATTCAGCTGCATTGTTTTGACTCTTCATTTCCAATTCAAGGTTTACTTACTCACCGTGCCAGAAATATGGTTTAGAAGGATTTAGTCTAGAGATCTATGATTACCAATCCATGACAAAGACATGGAAACACAAACAAAAAATACATGAACTGAATCTTCTATTTGCTCAAGCTCAGTTCTGTTACAAACTGGGAGAGGGAGGAGAGACTGGGAAGAGAGGAGAGACTGGTAGAGAGGATAGACTGGTAGAGGGAGGAGAGACTGGTAGAGAGTATAGACTGGTTGAGGGAGGAGAGACTGGTAGAGAGAGGAGAGACTGGTAGAGAGGAGAGACTGGTAGAGAGGATAGACTGGTAGAGGGAGGAGAGACTGGTAGAGAGAGGAGAGACTGGTAGAGAGAGGAGAGACTGGTAGAGAGGATAGCCTGGTAGAGGGAGGAGAGACTGGTAGAGGGAGGAGAGACTGGTAGAGAGAGGAGAGACTGGTAGAGAGAGGAGAGACTGGGAGAGAGAGGAGAGACTAGAGAGAGGAGAGACTGGGAAAGAGAGAGAGAGACTAGAGAGAGGAGAGACTGGTAGAGGGAGGAAAGACTGGGAGAGGGAGGAGAGACTTGGAGAGAGAGGAGAGACTGGGAAAGAGAGGAGAGACTGGGAAAGAGAGGAGAGACTGGGAGAGAGAGGAGAGACTGGGAGAGAGAAAGGAGAGCCTGGGAGAGAGAAAGGAGAGCCTGGGAGAGAGAAAGGAGAGACTGGGAGAGAGAAAGGAGAGTGGGAGAGAGAAAGGAGAGTGGGAGAGAGACTGGGAGAGAGGAGAGACTGGGAAAGAGAGGAGAGACTGGGAGAGAGGAGAGACTGGGAGAGAGAAAGGAGAAACTGGGAGAGAGAGGAGAGACTGGGAGAGAGAGGAGAGACTTGGAGGGAGAGAGGAGAGACTGGGAGAGAGAGAGGAGAGACTTGGAGGGAGAGAGGAGAGACTGGGAGAGAGAGGAGAGACAGAGAGAGAGAGGAGAGACTGGTAGAGAGAGAGGAGAGACTGGGAGAGAGAGGAGAGACTGGAAGAGAGAGAAGAGACAGGAAGAGAGGGAGAGAGAGACAGAGACGGAGAGAGAGAGACTGGGAAGAGAGAGAGAGGAGAGACGGGAAGAGAGAGGAGAGACGGTATGAGAGAGGGGAGTAGGGAAGAGAGAGGAGAGACGGTAAGAGAGAGGAGAGACTGGGAGAGAGAGAGGAGAGACTGGGAGAGAGAGAGGAGACTGGAAGAGAGAGCAGAGACGGGAAGAGAGAGGAGAGACGGGAAGAGAGAGGAGAGACGGGAAGAGAGAGGAGAGACGGTAAGAGAGAGGAGAGACGGTAAGAGAGAGGAGAGACGGTAAGAGAGAGGAGAGACTGGAAGAGGTAAGAGAGAGGAGAGAGACGGGAGAGAGAGGAGAGACGGGAAGAGAGAGGAGAGACGGGAAGAGAGAGCAGAGACGGTAAGAGAGAGGAGAGATGGGAAGAGAGAGAGAGAGACGGGAAGAGAGAGAGAGGGAGAGGGAAGAGAGAGGAAGAGACGGGAAGAGAGACGGAGAGTCGGTACGGGAAGAGAGAGGAGAGACGGTAAGAGAGAGGAGAGACGGTAAGAGAGAGGAGAGACGGAAGAGAGAGGGAAGAGGGAGAGGAGGAGAGACGGGAAGAGAGAGGAGAGACGGGAAGAGAGAGACGGGAAGACGAGTAGAGACGAGAGAGAGAGACGGTAAGGAAGAGAGAGGAGAGACGGGAAGAGAGAGCAGAGACGGTAAGAGAGAGGAGAGACGGGAAGAGAGAGGAGAGACGGGAAGAGAGAGGAGAGACGGGAAGAGAGAGGAGAGACGGGAAGAGAGAGGAGAGAGAGAGAGGAGAGACGGGAAGAGGGAGAGCAAGAGAGAGGAGAGACGGGAAGAGAGAGAGAGAGACGGGAAGAGAGAGGAGAGAGAAGAGAGAGGAGAGACGGTAAGAGAGAGACGGAAGAGACGGGAAGAGAGAGAGACAAGAGAGAGGAGAGAGGGAAGAGAGAGGAGAGACGGTAAGAGAGAGGAGAGACGGTAAGAGAGAGGCGAGACGGAGAGAGAGCAGAGAGAGGAGAGACGGGAAGAGAGAGGAGAGACGGGAAGAGAGAGGAGAGACGGTAAGAGAGAGGAGAGACGGGAAGACAGAGAGGAGAGACGGGAGAAGAGAGACGGTAGAGAGAGAGACGGTAAGAGAGAGGCGAGACGGGAGAGGAGAGAGGCGAGAGAGAGAGAGAGAGGGAAGAGAGAGGAGAGACGGGAGACGGGAAGAGAGAGACGGAGAGAGAGGAGAGGGAAGAGAGAGAGAGGGAAGACGGGAAGAGAGAGAGAGGAGAGAGAGAGAGAGACGGGAGAGAGAGGAGAGAGAGAGACGGGAAGAGAGAGGAGAGACGGGAAGAGAGAGGAGAGACGGTAAGAGAGAGGGGAGACCGGAAGAGAGAGGAGACGGTAAGAGAGAGGAGAGACCGGAAGAGAGAGGTGAGATTGGGAGAGCGAAAGAGACTGGGAGAGAGAGAGAGAGAGGGAGAGAGAGAGAGAGAGAGAGAGAGAGAGAGAGAGAGAGAGGAGACTGGGAGCGATGAGGCAGGCTACAGGACAGCTGGTGCGGTGAAGAAAAAAAATGACGAGGTAAGCAAAACACAAGCAAAAACAAAGAGTAAGACATCTTCTGCAATCAATCATGGCGACAGGAAGTAGATTTAGCAAAGAGGAAAATAGTATGAGAATGTTAAGGGACCTGTACACACATAGCAGCTTATCAAACCAAGGGCACGTGAAAACGCTAACTAGACTTGCCCTCAGCTTCTCATTCCAATCAAACCGTATGCTTCATGTCCGAAAACCAAGAATACCACGAGAGGAGTCCACCCTTTCTGTGGTACCTCTGCTATTCTCCTGCATAAACTCCAATTATAGTCCACCTAATGTTTGCTTCACTGTTACATTGTTATTGCTACTGAATAGGAATTAAATGATGTGAGCCATTTCAAATATCTATTCCAGTCATTAGCTACCTAGTCAAGTGTTGCCTTTGAAGTCTGTTCACTTAATAGTCAAGTCGATTCTAGTATAATGGATAGTGGCTGTGACCTAATAAAGTAAGGACAATGACCAGCTAGAAATACAAGATCAAGTAACCAGGAGAAATGGCTGAATGAAGCCACTAGTCCTACATAGACACTGAGGCCTAAGCAGGCTGGTAGTGTCGAGAGGCCTGGGAGTAAAGTAGGCACCTTACCCACGATCAGGTGCTTGCAGAGCTGGCAGTGGGTGGGCTTGCGGAACACGTGCTCCTGGAAGCAGTGGGTCACCTGCGTCAGATGGGGTGGGGGCGGGGCCTTGGAAGACAGCGAGGGGGAGGAGCTTAGAGACGGGGAGTGGGAGCAGAGGGAGGGGTTGGGGCTGAGTGACGGAGAGAGGGAGGGTGAGCGTTCACTGGCGAGGGGAGAGCCGGGGGGCGGGGAGGGGGGTGGCGGGTCGGTGATGAAGTCAGGGGGGAGACGGGCGTCACTGTAGGACCTCTGGAAGAAGTTCTCCACACTCTTACTGCGCATCAGGGTCTTAAAGGAGAGGGAGCGCTTCAGACGCTGGAGCTGTATGGAGGGAGAGAGGAGAGCCTCAGGAGAACATTCACTACAGGTATCAACACATCAGGGTCTTAAAGGAGAGGGAGAGCTTCAGACGCTAGAGCTGCAGGGAGGGAGAGAGGAGAGCCTCAGGAGAACATTCACTACAGGTATCAACACGTCAGGGTCTTAACAGGTACAATAACAGGTTGTTCATACCAGTTGTTCCCCCGAGACTATGAACAAGCAATTTTCCATTGCCAAGTCGTTTCCATAGTAGTTCCATTAAACACGCGATGCTGACTTACCATTTCATGAAAAAAAACGACAGCACAAAAAGACGTTAGCACTCACATGGAAAATAATCATTTGGGAAATCCCATTTAGTTGGGTTTCATTTAAGGTTGCTAGCCGTAACCCACTGGGCATGGACGTCATTTCAAAGTCATTTCAAAGTAATTTTGTTGAAATGACTTGGTAACAACGTTGACTCAACCAGTGTGTGCCCAGTGGGAAAGCTTTACGTGGAGGTTTGGATGTGTGTAAATAACATTTCCCTGGTTCAGAGGGAGAAAGGCTGATGAAAAGGACCGAGACAGATTACCCAGCAGCCTTATCAGCAGCCAATCTCCTGGCTCCTTATCGGATTCAGTACCTTTATCAAATCAAATCAAACTTTATTTGTCACATGCGCCGAATACAACAAGTGTAGACTTTAAGGTGAAATGGCCCTTAACCAACAGAGTAGTTCAAGAAGAGTTAAGAAAATATTTACCAAGTTGACTAAAATAACACAATAAGAATAACAATAATGAGGCTATATACAGGGGGCACCGGTGCCGAGTCAGTGTGCAGGGGTACAGGTTAGTTGAGGGCCTATTGACGATGTCATCACATCAGCCTACCTCTGGCCCATTGTCAGTGCGAGTGCTGGGCTTAAAATGGTAAATGTACACACATATCACACACACCTACTGTATACATGCAATGCACACATACACACACACACAATTATACACACAGCATCCTTACCCCACCCCACGTATTGTACATGACGTGACTATAATTCAGTCCTTATCAGCTCTATTGACCGAGCTGTTCCTGCATGACTGATTAATGAACACATGTCAAAGCCATCACTCCTGTATCCTGTCTCTCTGTCTCTCCATCTTGCATTGATTACCTAAATAAATACATGTCCCTCAACTGACTGATGATCTCCTCAGGCGCAGGTTGACCTTTAATTGTTATGAATCTTGCCCTGGTGGCAGAACTGAATATTTTCTGCTAGATGGGCCAGCTGCAAAGTCAAAATGGTCTATTATCTTAAAAATGTATGAAAACAAAATTTTTTTTTTTTTTTTTAATGTTTAATTTAAGGTTAGGGTAAGGCATTAAGATTAGCGGTGTGGTTAAGTTGAGGGTTAGGTTTAAAACCAGATTTGATGACTTTGACTGTGCTAGCTAGTGACCACCGCAGAGCTGCTTCTGGGGCAAGATTGATGACAATAAATGCCAACCTGCTCCTCAGGCCAGAGATATTGATGATCATACATCATGTGGAGTTCGGTGTTATGGATGGTGCTGTGGTGAAGTGTCTGTCACAGAGACACCATGGAGGTGAGGAGCTAGCAGAGAGAGGAGGGCGTTGTCCTCTCCTCTGTCGGAAACTAAAAGAACGGACCAGGGTAGGCAGACACACCGTGGATCCACCACAGACACAGCTCCCTGCGCTGTGTGTGTGAATGAACATACGCACACCGACACCGGCACACACACACTCTCTCTCTCTCTCTCTCTCTGTCCGTCTGTCTGCTGCTAGCGGAGGCTTACGCCTCTGTTTCTCAGGGAATAGGAGATGAAGACAGTTTGTCCAAGAGAGCGTGTGAGTCAGATAGCTGTCCCTGTGTACGTGTTGATGAGCATAGAAGTGTTGTGTGTGCGTGCACGCGGGTGCCTGTCTGTGTCGAGTGTGTGTTTCTCCCCGTGTCAAATCATTTGATTTACAGCTGCTCATCTGAGCCTATGACGATTGGGAATTGAAGCGGAGAGGCGGTTTGGTTTGACACACCTGTCAGCGCGGCGCTCCCTACTCAGCGACCATGAGTTGCGGTGCAGCGCGTCAGAGGCGTTTATCCGGAGCATGTGTCATAGTAACCGAATCTAGATTCTATTTCTATGGTCGGTCGTAGCCTGCCGCCCGCGCCGTGCTTAGAACACACGTCTCAATTAGAGCGCATCTAATCAAGCCTCTGTGCTGATCTTCTCAAATAGCACTCGATTCCCTTTCTAGCGCATATGGGCCGTGGTCAAAAGCAGCTCACTACAGATAGAATAGGGTGCCATTTGGGACTCGGCCAGAGAGAAACCCTCGTCAAACTCTATTTTAGTTGAGACGGCCGCAGCTTATCATCTGAAGTAACGTCAACATTAACCTTCAGTACTGCCAGTTGTCTTCATGCATAGTAATCCACAAGGCTCCAGTTCATAATGACTGTTTGTTGTCATTTACATGTATATTATGTCCTTTGCATACAATACCTTAGGTGACCTAGCAACTGTACAATCCAACCCTGGCATACGTATGTGTGAACTAGTCGCTTAACTGCCATATTCAATGCCTATCCCCTGCAATTTCGTGATAATACTGCCAGAAGGTCTAGGAGTGTTTACCTAACACCAGCCTCTCCACGTCCTGTGTAGTCACGTGGGTCCTGCGTCAGAGGAAGGGCTGAGAAGAGAAGGGCTGCCTCAGAGGAAAAGCTTTCTCTATCTCGCTATCTTTTCATTTCTCTCTCTGTCTCTCCCATCCAACTGTTTCCCCCCTCTCTCTCCCTGCCATATATCATGGGCATCCAACCCACCACCTCAAGAAGAATCCCTCTCCAATGTCTAACTGTTCAACTCCCAGGTCAAAGCTGTGCTGAGCACCAAACACTGTTGCAGCCCTGGGAGAGACAAAGGGCTGTTTATGGACAGCTCTCAAAATGAAAAACAAGGGAACAAACAGAACACACAAACACACACACAAAAACATCCCTGGGGTTTTTCTCTGTCTGGAGATGTAAGAGAAACGATTGGCAGACGATACAGTATAAATAACCTGCTGGGAATAACGGAAGAGACACCGTCCGCACGCCACCCACACACACACACACACTTGCAAGAATTCATGCACACACACACACACATTTTCTATTTCTTCTTGCTGCGGTTCACTTGTTAATCGGATGCAAGCAGCACGGGGGGAGGGGGCATTGGGGAATGTTGTGCTGTCTGTCTTTTAGAACATTATCCCAGCGAAGCAAAGGTCTCTGTGAGAACTTTGATCCAAAGCTGCAGTGACTGATGCTTTGTGGTCTTTGAGTCGTTGTTGAATTTATCCCCCTCCAATATTTCTCCTCTCCTCAGAACCAGCCCTTCCTTACCTCTCTGACTCATGGGTGTGTTACGTAAAGATATGACACTCACTCATCCCCATTACCCTGGCTGGCGCATAAGGGCAAAGAAGATATGACACTCACTCACTCATCCTCATTACCCTGGCTGGCGCATAAGGGCAAAGAAGATATGACACTCACTCACTCATCCCCATTACCCTGGCTGGCGCATAAGGGCAATGAAGATATGACACTCACTCACTCATCCCCATTACCCTGGCTGGCGCATAAGGGTAAAGAAGATATGACACTCACTCACTCATCCCCATTACCCTGGCTGGCGCATAAGGGCAAAGAAGATATGACACTCACTCACTCATCCCCATTACCCTGGCTGGCGCATAAGGGCAAAGAAGATATGACACTCACTCACTCATCCCCATTACCCTGGCTGGTGCATAAGGGCAAAGAAGATATGACACTCACTCACTCATCCCCATTACCCTGGCTGGTGCATAAGGGCAAAGAAGATATGACACAAAAAGGTAAATATATGACACAGCTCATTTCTACTCCAGTATTGGTTTTCTGTGTACCCAGTTATCTATTTTAACTTGTTTTACCTGTCTGATATTGGTTGCTAAGGAACTATTGTATCGGAAAGGCAAATTTCAGCGCAAGCAAACAATCAAGTATAATCTTATTTTACCATCACCCAGCAATCCTCTCCCTGACCGGACCAGATTATTGTTCAGACTGCAGGTTGACTGCAGCAGGTTGACTGCAGCAGGTTGACTGAAGCAGGTTGACTGAAGCAGGTTGACTGCAGCAGGTTGACTGCAGCAGGTTGACTGAAGCAGGTTGACTGAAGCAGGTTGACTGCAGCAGGTTGACTACTCCAGCAGGTTGACTGCAGCAGATTGACTGAAGCAGGTTGACTGAAGCAGGTTGACTGCAGCAGGTTGACTGAAGCAGGTTGACTGAAGCAGGTTGACTGCAGCAGGTTGACTACTCCAGCAGGTTGACTGAAGCAGGTTGACTGAAGCAGGTTGACTCCAGCAGGTTGACTGAAGCAGGTTGACTGAAGCAGGTTGACTGAAGCAGGTTGACTGAAGCAGGTTGACTGCAGCAGGTTGACTGCAGGTTGACTGCCAGCAGGTTGACTGCAGCAGGTTGACTGCAGCAGGTTGACTGCAGCAGGTTGACTGAAGCAGGTTGACTGCAGCAGGTTGACTAGCTGGCCCTGGGGACACACAGGTGTCTTCATATTCTTCACTCCCCCCACCACTCTCTGTAGACATCCTCTGACCCAATATCTCCACTGCTGCCTCCACTCTGGGTTACTTCCATAGCTATTGGTTTAGAGTGCACACATTATGTCAATTCAATAGAAAAATCAACCAGGTTAAAGTGCTACGCTAGGTGATCATTCTGCTGCAGTGATCCTGCTAGAAGCACCACAGCAGAGTGGCTCCATCCCTCACCGCTTAGATCAGGTCAGGACACTGGTAGAGTTAGATAGATTAGATAGAGAGTAGGTAGGTAGGTAGGAACAGTAAGGTATGTACTGTAGGTAAGTAGGTCAAGAGATAGATAGATAGATAGATAGATAGATAGATAGATAGATAGATAGATAGATAGGATACAAGTCTCTACCAAAATAAAGGAAATACCAACATAAATCGTGTTAATAGGGCGTTGGTTCACCACGATGCACATTGGCATGGATTCTACAAGTGTCTGGAACTCTATTGGAGGGATAACAACACAATTCTTCAAAGAGAAATTCCATCAGTTGATGTTTTGTTGATGGGTACTCTGTCTCAGGCGCTGCTCCAGAATCTCCCATAAGTGTCCAATTGGGTTGAGATGTGGTGTCTGAGGCGGCCATGGCGTATGGTTTACATCGTTTTCATGCTCATTAAACCATTCAGTGACCACAATAAACCATTCAGTGACGCTAAGCATGATGGGATGTTAATTGCTTAATTAACTCAGGGACCACACCTGTGTGGAATCACCTACTTTTAAGACACCTTGTATCCTTCATTTACTGAAGTGTTTCCATTATTTTGGCAGTTACTTGTAGATGATAGATAGCTAGATAGATAGATGATAGGACTGTTCTTTACTGCTCGGTTCAGTCAGTGTTATATTGAGTACTCTACTCTATCCTGCCCGAGGGAGAGGGACTTGGGGAGAAAATGTGAACAGAGGACTCATTTAAAATGCTGACAAGAGACCTCCCATTATTCTAATGAGGATACAAATATCTGCAGAGTCTGTGTGGATGTAAGAAGTGCTGGGGATGCAGATGCTGTGTTGGTGCTGCTGCTGATGTTGATAGAAACAAGAGGTGGCCAGAGAGGAAGAGAGGACTAGTGGGGAAAGACACAAATGATCACGTTATGCAACAGTGTTTCTAAGGTCCAATTAAATGCAAGGGAATCCTATTGTGAGAGGATTCAAGTAGCCAATCAGGTACTAAGGGTAATATAAACACTTTTCTTCTTTATTATATAAGCAAGAAAAACAGAAGAGACATGAAACTGTTGAATGTCTGTAGATTTCACTGCTAGACTAAAGCTGCTCATTATGCATGGCAACGGCAGAGTCCCACTTTGAATGAGAGATGCACGAGCAGTCTCTCTCTAGCTCTCTCTGCACGCACACACGCAGACACACAAGTACACACATGAACCCAACTGATCCAACAATGGGCACACACACACAGAGCACACTCTCTCTCTGTCTCCCTGTATTTATTCCAGACTTACTGTGCTAGGCTGTGTGAAACCAAGCTCCATATAAAAGGATAGCTGCTCTACCTGGCTGGCACCTCCACCCCCGTCCCCCTCCTCTCTTCACCCCCTCAGATCAGCAGTACCCCCCCACACCCAGGAACCCACCATCACCTTCACCCTGACAGCTCATCACCCGCCCTTTGCACGCTCTTGGTCACTGTCCACATGCGAGACCCCGAGACACGGCCTGTCAATCACAGAGTGGGAGGGAGAGGGAGACAAAGAGAGAGAGAAGGGGGAGAGACAGAGTGAGAGGAGGGGGAGAGAGAGAAGGGGGAGAGAGAGAGAGAAGGGGGGAGAGTGAGAGAAGGGGAGAGAGAGAGAAGGGGGGAGAGTGACTTCCGGGTTGGAGCGAGCAGTCGCATCCGCACTTCGGTCTGCAGGTAGTATAACTTTTCATTACATTTCATTATAGTACAACGGTTTGATTTGTCTAATCTTAGCAATTTCTTCTTAGCTAGCTACATAGCCGTCTTTGTATCAAAGATAATTGCGTAATTATCGTATTTCGTCGTCCTAACGTATCTGCCCAGCAGCTAGCCAGCTAGCTAACGCCCACCGTCTACATAGCTAGCTACATAGCCGTCTCTGTATCAAAGATAATTGTGTAGATAATTGTGTAGTCTAGAGCGATTTTCTAGGTTACCTAGCCAGCTATTGTCGTTCTTTTAACGCAACGTAAAGTAATCAACACTGCTAGCTAGCTAGCCAGCTAGCACCTGAATCAACAACGCAGCCAGCTATTTGTCATCCTTAACGTAGGAGACACTGCTAGCTAGCCAACAGCTAGCCAACGTCTACCGATTAGAACTCAACAACCCGGTCGCATTCCGCCTCGCTCCACAGGTAGTATCACATTTTCATTTCATTTCATTACAGTACAACGGTTTGATTTGTTTGATCGTAGCTAGCTACATAGCTAGCTACATAGCCGTCTCTGTATCAAAGATAATTGTGTAGTCTAGAGCGATTTTCTAGGTTACCTAGCCAGCTATTGTCATTCTTTTAACGCAACGTAACGTAACGTAATCAACACTGCTAGCTAGCCAGCTAGCCCCCGAATCAACAACGCAGCCACTGCCAGCTAGCCTACAAAGTCAACAACGCAGCCACTGCCAGCTAGCCTACTTCAGCAGTACTGTATCATTTTTAATAATTTTAGTCAATAAGATTCTTGCTACGTAAGCTCAACTTTCTGAACATTCGAGACGTGTAGTCCACTTGTCATTCCAATCTCCTTTGCATTAGCGTAGCCTCTTCTGTAGCCTGTCAACTATGTGTCTGTCTATCCCTGTTCTCTCCTCTCTGCACAGACCATACAAACGCTCCACACCGCGTGGCCGAGGCCACCCTAATCTGGTGGTCCCAGCGCGCACGACCCACGTGGAGTTCCAGGTCTCCGGTAGCCTCTGGAACTGCCGATCTGCGGCCAACAAGGCAGAGTTCATCTCAGCCTATGCCTCCCTCCAGTCCCTCGACTTCTTGGCACTGACGGAAACATGGATCACCACAGATAACACTGCTACTCCTACTGCTCTCTCTTCGTCCGCCCACGTGTTCTCGCACACCCCGAGAGCTTCTGGTCAGCGGGGTGGTGGCACCGGGATCCTCATCTCTCCCAAGTGGTCATTCTCTCTTTCTCCCCTTACCCATCTGTCTATCGCCTCCTTTGAATTCCATGCTGTCACAGTTACCAGCCCTTTCAAGCTTAACATCCTTATCATTTATCGCCCTCCAGGTTCCCTCGGAGAGTTCATCAATGAGCTTGATGCCTTGATAAGCTCCTTTCCTGAGGACGGCTCACCTCTCACAGTTCTGGGCGACTTTAACCTCCCCACGTCTACCTTTGACTCATTCCTCTCTGCCTCCTTCTTTCCACTCCTCTCCTCTTTTGACCTCTCCCTCTCACCTTCCCCCTACTCACAAGGCAGGCAATACGCTCGACCTCATCTTTACTAGATGCTGTTCTTCCACTAACCTCATTGCAACTCCCCTCCAAGTCTCCGACCACTACCTTGTATCCTTTTCCCTCTCGCTCTCATCCAACACTTCCCACACTGCCCCTACTGGAGGGTAATCGCGCCGTCCCAACCTTCGCTCTCTCTCCCCGCTACTCTCTCCTCTTCCATCCTATCATCTCTTCCCTCTGCTCAAACCTTCTCCAACCTATCTCCTGATTCTGCCTCCTCAACCCTCCTCTCCTCCCTTTCTGCATCCTTTGACTCTCTATGTCCCCTATCCTCCAGGCCGGCTCGGTCCTCCCCTCCCGCTCCGTGGCTCGACGACTCATTGCGAGCTCACAGAACAGGGCTCCGGGCAGCCGAGCGGAAATGGAGGAAAACTCGCCTCCCTGCGGACCTGGCATCCTTTCACTCCCTCCTCTCTACATTTTCCTCTTCTGTCGCTGCTGCTAAAGCCACTTTCTACCACTCTAAATTCCAAGCATCTGCCTCTAACCCTAGGAAGCTCTTTGCCACCTTCTCCTCCCTCCTGAATCCCCCTCCCCCTCCTCCCTCTCTGCAGATGACTTCGTCAACCATTTTGAAAAGAAGGTCGACGACATCCGATCCTCGTTTGCTAAGTCAAACGACACCGCTGGTTCTGCTCACACTGCCCTACCCTGTGCTCTGACCTCTTTCTCCCTCTCTCCAGATGAAATCTCGCTTCTTGTGACGGCCGGCCGCCCAACAACCTGCCCGCTTGACCCTATCCCCTCCTCTCTTCTCCAGACCATTTCCGGAGACCTTCTCCCTTACCTCACCTCGCTCATCAACTCATCCCTGACCGCTGGCTACGTCCCTTCCGTCTTCAAGAGAGCGAGAGTTGCACCCCTTCTGAAAAAACCTACACTCGATCCCTCCGATGTCAACAACTACAGACCAGTATCCCTTCTTTCTTTTCTCTCCAAAACTCTTGAACGTGCCGTCCTTGGCCAGCTCTCCCGCTATCTCTCTCAGAATGACCTTCTTGATCCAAATCAGTCAGGTTTCAAGACTAGTCATTCAACTGAGACTGCTCTTCTCTGTATCACGGAGGCACTCCGCACTGCTAAAGCTAACTCTCTCTCCTCTGCTCTCATCCTTCAAGACCTATCGGCTGCCTTCGATACTGATATCTCCGGCGCGGCCCACACTTGGATTGCGTCCTACCTGACAGGTCGCTCCTACCAGGTGGCGTGGCGAGAATCCGTCTCCTCACCACGTGCTCTCACCACTGGTGTCCCCCAGGGCTCTGTTCTAGGCCCTCTCCTATTCTCGCTATACACCAAGTCACTTGGCTCTGTCATAACCTCACATGGTCTCTCCTATCATTGCTATGCAGACGACACACAATTAATCTTCTCCTTTCCCCCTTCTGATGACCAGGTGGCGAATCGCATCTCTGCATGTCTGGCAGACATATCAGTGTGGATGACGGATCACCACCTCAAGCTGAACCTCGGCAAGACGGAGCTGCTCTTCCTCCCGGGAAGGACTGCCCGTTCCATGATCTCGCCATCACGGTTGACAACTCCACTGTGTCCTCCTCCCAGAGCGCTAAGAACCTTGGCGTGATCCTGGACAACACCCTGTCGTTCTCAACTAACATCAAGGCGGTGGCCCGTTCCTGTAGGTTCATGCTCTACAACATCCGCAGAGTACGACCCTGCCTCACACAGGAAGCGGCGCAGGTCCTAATCCAGGCACTTGTCATCTCCCGTCTGGATTACTGCAACTCGCTGTTGGCTGGGCTCCCTGCCTGTGCCATTAAACCCCTACAACTCATCCAGAACGCCGCAGCCCGTCTGGTGTTCAACCTTCCCAAGTTCTCTCACGTCACCCCGCTCCTCCGCTCTCTCCACTGGCTTCCAGTTGAAGCTCGCATCCGCTACAAGACCATGGTGCTTGCCTATGGAGCTGTGAGGGGAACGGCACCTCAGTACCTCCAGGCTCTGATCAGGCCCTACACCCAAACAAGGGCACTGCGTTCATCCACCTCTGGCCTGCTCGCCTCCCTACCACTGAGGAAGTACAGTTCCCGCTCAGCCCAGTCAAAACTGTTCGCTGCTCTGGCCCCCCAATGGTGGAACAAACTCCCTCACGACGCCAGGACAGCGGAGTCAATCACCACCTTCCGGAGACACCTGAAACCCCACCTCTTTAAGGAATACCTAGGATAGGATAAAGTAATCCTTCTCACCCCCCCTCTTAAAAGATTTAGATGCACTATTGTAAAGTGGCTGCTCCACTGGATGTCATAAGGTGAATGCACCAATTTGTAAGTCGCTCTGGATAAGAGCGTCTGCTAAATGACTTAAATGTAAAATGTAAATGTAAATGAGAGAAGGGGAGAGAGAGAGAGAGAGAGACAGAGAGAGAGAGAGAGGGAGACCCAATTGCCAAAGCACATGCTACCTGCGGCATATCTGGAGCTCTTCCAGTGAACACATAATATGTGGATGTTTCCTTATCCTTGCACTGCTCCCTCCCTGCAGCGCGCCATAGTCCTACAGCAGTGCATCCCTGTCAGTGACAGGCAAGGTGTCAGGCAAGGTGTCGCATCAATAAACAAACAGGCAGTGAAGGTGTTACACCAATTAAAGTCCCCCTCCCCCATCACTCTGTGGTCTCTGTCTCTCTGACACAAGAGCCCTGCCCAAAGGGAGGTAGAGGAGTATTAGAAGTGTCAGAGGGAATGACAGACACCATGTTATAGCACACCCCAAAGCAAAATCCCCAAACCTGACTGATGAAGAGCATATTGAATGTGAAAGTTTGGTGTTGTGGCCTGTCTTACTGAAGGAGTCATTGCCGATCACATACAGTCTCCCTGAAGTCTCCTGTATCCTGTAGGCTTGAACCTAGGAAGAAACCTAGAGAGGAACCAGGCTCTGAGGGGTGGCCAGTCCTCTTCTGGCTGTGCCGGGTGGAGATTAGAAACCTAGAGAGGAACCAGGCTCTGAGGGGTGGCCAGTCCTCTTCTGGCTGTGCCGGGTGGAGATTAGAAACCTAGAGAGGAACCAGGCTCTGAGGGGTGGCCAGTCCTCTTCTGGCTGTGCCGGGTGGAGAGGAGATTAGAAACCTAGAGAGGAACCAGGCTCTGAGGGGTGGCCAGTCCTCTTCTGGCTGTACCGGGCGGAGATTAGAAACCTAGAGAGGAACCAGGCTCTGAGGGGTGGCCAGTCCTCTTCTGGCTGTACCGGCTGGAGATTAGAAACCTAGAGAGGAACCAGGCTCTGAGGGGTGGCCAGTCCTCTTCTGGCTGTGCCGGGTGGAGATTAGAAACCTAGAGAGGAACCAGGCTCTGAGGGGTGGCCAGTCCTCTTCTGGCTGTGCCGGGTGGAGATTAGAAACCTAGAGAGGAACCAGGCTCTGAGGGGTGGCCAGTCCTCTTCTGGCTGTGCCGGGTGGAGATTAGAAACCTAGAGAGGAACCAGGCTCTGAGGGGTGGCCAGTCCTCTTCTGGCTGTGCCGGGTGGAGATTAGAAACCTAGAGAGGAACCAGGCTCTGAGGGGTGGCCAGTTCTCTTCTGGCTGTGCCGGGTGGATATTAGAAACCTAGAGAGGAACCAGGCTCTGAGGGGTGGCCAGTCCTCTTCTTGCTGAGCCGGGTGGAGATTAGAAACCTAGAGAGGAACCAGGCTCTGAGGGGTGGCCAGTCCTCTTCTGGCTGTGCCGGGTGGATATTAGAAACCTAGAGAGGAACCAGGCTCTGAGGGGTGGCCAGTCCTCTTCTGGCTGAGCAGGGTGGAGATTAGAAGAGTGCATGTCCATTAAGGCCAGATTGTTCTTCAAGATGTTGATAGTGATGACAGTCTGCAGCTACTAGAAGGGTGCTATTTTCCTGGCTGCTGTCCACTCCGCCAGAATCTAATCTGCCCCTCGACACACACAGACAGACACACACACACACAGACCTCAGCCCGTCTAGACAAGGCACGCCACTGTGAGCCAGCCCAGCGGCGACACTCTAGAGTCCTCCTCTCCTTCTCCCTCTTTGGCCCTCTGCCTTTCTCTCAATTTCTGACATCCTTCATCTAAGTTGGGACTAGTGAGAACACGCTGCAGGCAGCTTCAGGGAGCATCTGTTATCTGGTGGGAGTCATTCTTCTCTATCTCCCTCTCATCAGAATGGCCTTGTGCTTGTCTGATATCTGGTCACGTCAAATAACTCAGGAGGCCTTCTTTTTTTGGAGTGGCTCTGATTATGTGTGGGAAAGAGAAATAGACGGACAGAAAGATAAGAAAGAAGGATAGACGGGGAGATGGGATGTGTGCAGCGTGTGTGTGTGGGTGGGTGTATGTGGGTGTATGTGTGCATGTGCGAAAGATTGACAGCAAGAACCCCAAATCCTGAGACCATCAGATCCCGTCTATAGGGTCCATACCCCTCCCCCTGATCCAATTATTTGGAGAGAATGGCTTTGACATTTACCACAGTGTTCAACTAATGGATTCTTAATAGACGACAACCGAGAAAGTGTCTTTGGGCACAAACCTATTATATTTCAAGCATTTAAATGGGAACTCCATAGGCAATTAACCTACTATTTTAACACTGTAGGAGTCAACCTCAATCAGAACCATGGGGTTTAAGGTGAAAAAGATCAATCATTGTGGCACTGACCCTTGATGCCTTTATACTACAACCTAATCTCCCAGTAACGAAAGCAGAGATTATAGTAGTAGTTTACATTGAGGAATGAAGCAGGATGTTCAAATCCTTGATGAGTCGGGTGGTTTTTGAATGGTGGCTGGTGGGAGAGTGAGTGTGTGTGAATAGCATAACTCCCAATCACACCCAGACACACACACACACAGACAGACAGACAGACAGACAGACAGACAGACAGACAGACAGACAGACAGACAGACAGACAGACAGACAGAGAGACAGAGAGAGACAGACAGACAGAGAGACAGAGACAGAGAGACAGGTCACTCTGCGTGTCTGATGAGGCACATGCTCACTGAGCACAAAACAAAGACAGGAGAGAAATCATTCTACGTGGGTAAATGTGTTTTTTTCCTAGCAGTGATGATATGATAGGAACATGTTCTGATTGCAATGTCAGAGTGATGTAGTAGGTTGTATGCTATGAAAATAACACAAGCTCCAAGTCATTCATTGGATAAACCACCAATGTTTTGGCATCACTGTGCCTTCTTCAGGGTGATGTAGTAAACCATAGACATCTGGAATACAATAGTAATGTGAAGCATGTGTGAGCTGATTCAGTGTCTGTGTGAGACAGTGTATGGTGTGCCAGAGAGAGAGAGAGAGAGAGAGAGAGAGAGAGAGAGAGAGAGAGAGAGAGAGAGAGAGAGAGAGAGAGAGAGAGAGTTGGAGTGAGCGTGTGGGCAACCGCAGGGTGCATGTGACGCGTCTACTACAGTAGTGTCTAGGTAGAAGTTAATTGCATGCCCCCTTACCACGTGCTTGCGTACTAGCCGACTGGCCCTTGTGGTGAATTGGGGAGCAGCTTCATGCACAAGTCTCCCCTTTCCGGTACAAAGCCTCTCCATGACCAAGACTCCTGTCCGGCCTCCTCACGACCGCACACATTAACTGGTTGACTTGAAACTCCAGGCTCTCCGGCAGGGGATCTCAGAGCAGCAGTGGGCCCCAGAGATGCGACTGTGCAGGCCCACCTCTGTGTGGACACGTTCTGGCAGCCATCAACCACTGATCCACTGCCTTATGCGTTAGTCTGGTAGGACAAGAGCTAGGGGAGCTCACCCTGAGAGAAAAGCAGCGTGCTGGAGGCGCGCGGTAGGCGGACGCAGACAGACTGGGGTTCCAGCAGCCTCCTGCAGATGTGGAAGATACTGGTCGTCCTGGGTTTCCCTCCTTGCCATTGGAATTTCAACCCTCCTCCGGTGAAGTAGTGCTGTTGGGGATTGCGCACCCTCAGCGACACCTTAAATAACTTTCTTTGCGCAGGTAACCACTTCTGACCTCGGTGAAGCCATCGACCGGAAACCGGACTAAAGTCTGGCGGCCTTGAGGTGTCTGGTGACTAGGCAGGAGTGAATGCACCGGGAGCGCTTACTCAGACACCTGCACGCCAACGGCATAGGGCTATTATGGTCGCCAGCAGCTGGGACTTGATTGGCAGCTGCTCTCGGCAGACCCCTGTGTGACTGAGCAGCCCAATTTAGGAGCCACACTGCTCACCCAAGCTGGGAAGAGGCCTAGAAAAGGTGGCCTAAAAATTGCCCACTCGCTCCATCCTGGATAGGCTACCGCACCTATTTCAGTTCCACTCAGCGGTCAAAAAATGCTGAAGAAAATAATTCCCCTGAAACTGGCAACATGGAACATCAGAACTCTTTTGGACACTGAGGATAATAGCGATAGACCCCGTCAGAGAACAGCTTTGATTTCTGCAGAACTAAGGTGCGACAACATTGACATTGCTGCCCTGAGTGAGACCAGGTTCCTGGATGAAGGTTCCCTGAAAGGGGAGGGAGAAGGTTACACCTTCTTCTGGAAAGGTTACCCTCCGGGTGGACAACATCAGCACGGTGTGGGACTGGCAATTAAGAACAGCCTTCTACCCAGCCTCACCGAAACACCTGTTGGCATAAGTGAATAAGTGAAAACTTGAAATCGGCCCTAATTAATGCCCCACATCTGCTACCCTTCAAAAGGAATGTTGTGCATCGCGCAAGAAATTGCAAACAACCTTGCATGCTCTGCAGAACGAAGGCACAGGAAATCCGAATTTATGTGGACAAAAACGACATGCACAATTTCTCCAACAAAAGCTATCTATGGCCCAAGAAGTCGCACCATCACCCCCATGAAAACAGCTGATGGTCTGACTCTCTTGAAGGACCAAAACCCAGATCCTATGAGGTGGGCTGACCACTTTGAAGCACTACTCAATCATCATTCTCCTACAGACCACTCCATCCTGGAAGAACTGCTTGTCCGTCCACCCATTCAAGACCTCAACCGTTCGCAACCTTCCAAGTGGTGTTATCAGCTATGTGTTCGCTCAAGAACAACAAGACTCCTGGCGCTGACAGCATCCCGGTAAAGCTATATAAGAAGGGAGGTTACTTCTGCACCAGAACATCACAGAGGTTTGGGACCGGGAGAACGTCCCCCAACAGTGGCGGGATGCAAACATTGTCACCATCTATAAGAACAAGGGTGACAAGTCCATCTGCGGCAACAGCCGGGGGAAATCCCTTCTGGCTGTTGCCGGCAAGGTCCTGGCCAAGGTGATGCTACACAGGCTGGCGAACAACACCACAGAGGAACTGCTGCCAGAGTCACAATGCGGCTTCAGAAAGAACATGAGTACGGTCGACATGATATTCACGGCACGGCAACTCCAGGAGAAGTGCCGTGAACAACAACAGGACCTTTTCATGGCCTTTGTCGACCTCTCCAAGGCCTTCGACATAGTGAGCAGGGAACTACTATGGGGCATTCTACTCAACATCCTTTGCCAGTTCCATGATGGGATGATGGCTCAGGTGGCCATAGGAGGGCAGGAGTCAGTGCCCTTTGGAGTAAGCATCGGTGTGAGGCAGGGGGTGGCACCGGTCCTCTTTAACATCTTCCTCCTAGGTGTCACCCAGCTTCTCCACAAGGAGCTTGAGGACGACAGCGGTGTTGTGTTGGATTTCAGGTCGGAAGAAAACAGTCCCCAAAGAATTGTGTGTGTGTGTGTGTCTGTTTAAAAAGGCACTTCAAGAAATGTTTTCAATGTACCTTTCGAAATAGTGTCTCACAGTCAGCTAGCATTCATTTGAACAACTGAGGCTGAGCGTAGGCAGGCTACATCAATGGATGCTGTGTGCTTTAATCTAATGCTGCATGCACAAACCTTCATGCCAGTCGGCGTAGCAGAGGACAAGAATGCAAGAAAGAGAAGCAAGAAAGAGAGTGACGGCAAAAGCAAGCCAGCACGAGTGTATGCGTTGCTATGGTGATTTCAGTAAACAAAGGGTGCAATTCAACATAGAAAACAACGCTATGGCAGAAAGGCAAAAGTCGAAATAGTTGAACTCTGGCGGCAAGACCCGTCTACAGTGGCGTCTGACTGCGTTCATTGCCAGCCTCAAGGCATTTACCGTCATTCTCTCATTGAAAACGATGACATCCAGGTTGCCGTCTACCTCGTGCCATCTAAACCCAGCATTAACCTCAGTCAATGACACATGATAGACAATGATAGAAACATACATGCACACAGCAAGGCAGTCAAATGACCAGAACGTCAAGAGACAACATGTAATAGCTTGTTTCTTTCATGTTTGACCCCAGGGACCTTGAATTCTGGACAGTAAATGAGTTTGTATCAATTGAGAAGTTGCTTGGCACTCTGTAATCTCTTCCATTAAACTAAATAATTGTGAGTGAAGTAATGCTGTGAGTGTCTGCAGTGTTCAAATAATTTACATTCAAAACTAAACAAACTGTCCTAATGGGCCTGATGGCAAGATAACTTGGACAGGACATTTATTCCAAGACATTCTGGAACCCGAGTGTCCCTTTGTAAAGTCTTCTTCATTTTGAGCATGTGTGTAAGCATAGACACACACACGCACAGTAAGTGAGAGAAAGAGAATGTTCCAATCATCTTGCCCCCTTTACGTCACCTGACGTGAGTTATTTTAGTTCCGCCATAGTGACGCAATTTACTGATGATGCGGTTTGAAATGCACCTGGTTGAAATCTACTGTGTTCAAGACAGTTGGGTTTATAACGATTCAAATTATGAAAAAAAACTCTATACGTTATAATAAATCATATAAAAAACTACAATACTGTAATAAAGCAGTGATTAACTATTATTTTTTCCCTGATATTAAGTCAACAGTAACATCGTAAAACAAAAGAAAGGTATCAATGTGATAGTGAAAGCAACAAGTACTTTTAACTTTCTTAAACCAAGTTATACAAGCTACTGGTATGTGGTTGTGTCATGGCTTTCTGGCCAAATATTACACGTGTTAACACAAATCAAACATATTCACCATGTGAAAACCTGGAACAACCATTCAAACACCTTCATATTTCAAAAGCTCCGCTATCTAGTCAGAAGAACGGACTGCGTAAAACCTTCACACCACTGTGGACTGAGGTTCAAATTTCTCCCGCTGGTTATCTTGCAAGGGTAGTTGTTGTTTCACCGAGGTCCGAAACAGTTGTCAGCTAGTGAGACATGTGATTGTAGTATACTACTTGCCTTTGACACCGGTGTGATGGACATGTTGCTTGGCGAGCGCTGAAGCTGCGTCTCGGTCTCCATCTCGCTGTTCTCCGTCATCATCAGTCTCTTCACGGGATGAAATGAGACAGTCGGCTGTTACTGCTGAATTCATTCAAATGTGAGTTAGTCAAAAGTACTGCCCAGTGTAGCCGTTGAAATTGGCTAAATGTAAGTGTGACATCTCACCACGTTTTAACGATTCACGCGCGCGGGTAATAGACAGGCTGTTGAGGATTATGCGCCACGAGATGCACAGGGTTACATCCAATTAATACACATCACAGGTCTAAAGGCATTTTAGGTCAGGGCTGCAGAAAGGGTGCAGTCTGTGGCGGTATTCGAAAGATTGGACTTTAGTTACGCATCAGCAAATAACGGTCCTATCCTGCCCTGCGAGGCAAGTAACCTACCAACTGCTATTCACTCTGATAGTACTATAGTAGTCAACTAAACTCTAATCCAAATACCTCATGTTGCAACAAGCAGGTGCGACTCTACTAAAGAAGAACAAATATTAATAATGTGTTCGAATCTGAGGGTTTATAGTCCATTAGATTTCCAAAAACAAGTAGTTGAGACGTTCCAGTAAGGTTCCTCGCACAAGCCAGAACTCCTGTAGTAGTAGTATGGTAAGGGTGCAATAGCATTTTCCTTTCGTCGAACCTTTTAGTGGACGTGTGCTGCCTACATAAATTCGACTAAACTTCAAACCCAGTCACGCCTCCATGTGCGTCCGTGTCGCATGATTGGAGCACTCTTTACAACTATGTCAATATTCATTTACTCCAATTTCAGGATTGGTTGTTGTCAGAATTTCATAAAGGGGGCGGTATCTTGGTGTGACAGTAGGTTATGATAGAAAATACTGGGCTTCGAGTAAAGTTCCCATCAACGTATTGGGAACAGGGACCATCTCCGTGTAAATGAATGCCATGGTCACAGAACACTTGTCAACATTTCCATTGATGGGCTATCATAAAGTGTTTACCTACATTTCGTGTAAGGATTACATTAGAGATTGTTATTTTAGAATAAATGAAAAAAAAAAAAATGAACAAAAACTTGAGAAAATAATCTCCTTTACTTGTTTCCACCGTCACCACCATGTCTTGTTTCTAGGTGTTAGTCATCAATGTAGGTAGCCAGACTATATGTGCCCTTCTTTCTGTATGCGTCATCGAGCACAAGACCAACCAGATCAGACTCTCTCTCTGTGTGTGTGTGTGTGTGTGTGTGTGTGTGTGTGTGTGTGTGTGTGTGTGTGTGTGTGTGTGTGTGTGTGTGTGTGTGTGTGTGTGTGTGTGTGTGTGTGTGTGTGTGTGTGTGTGTGTGTGTACTGGACAGCTCATGAATCAGCATGATGAATCACTTCCAAATAATAGACTGTACCTTATTACACCTTAGAGCACACACCACAGATTATTCAAAAAACGTTTCAATCATTGCACGTTGACTAGTGCACTTGTCTTGGAATGAATACAGAGAATGAAGCTGTCTCACCGGGTAGCCTACGGAGAACACGGTGTGTTTATACTTAGGCTAAATATGAAAAACACTGATCTGAATGACCCAGAGGAGGGATGAAAATTCTGGGAATCTAATCTGAGGAGAGATTCAATTTGTATTAATAGTTTTCAAGTGATTTCCCCCAGAAAGACGACCCTTGTGGGACGGGTTGGCCCATTTTCCACTGTCTGTGTGAAAGTATCTACATGAGCGTATCTAAAAGAGAGGTAGGAAGTGGGAGGATATTAGAGAAAGGGAATCAAGAGAGTGAGAGCGAGGGAAAGAGAAACACCAGAGCATCTTCAGGTAATGATCTTCTCTGTTCTCTTCCTGGTTTCTGTCCTCTTCTTTCTTTAACCACTATGCTCCTCTCCAAGGTTACCTGTGCTTATAAAACTAACCCCTACGTGCTGTCTTTGTTACAGCAGCTTCCATTTAGCGGATTCAGTAAGTGTTGCACAGCCCATCTCGCCTTCATTTTCTCCCTGTCCTATAAAACACAGCGGGCACAGTCACAGACCCTATCTGCCTTATAAAAGGTGAGCTCCTAATCTCCTATACAGATGTGCCTCTGATGCTTAAACAGCAGCCAGTGGCCATTCGTCATGGGCCATGTGATACTGACAGGGTGATGGTTAAAAGGGAGGCTACGGGTGGTGGCTGTGGTTACAAACATTTTCCTTAGTCTTTGAGCCCATCACATTCATCTGTTGTTTTCCATTGATTGGTCATTTGTTCAACTGTGGACTCACTGACAGGGACAATCAGGGACAAACTCTTCTACTTTCACATAGGTGAAAGAGTGATGGAGAGCCTGTGTGTGTGTGTGTGTGCGCACGCGCGCAAACACAGAGCTGGTAGCAGTCTGCCACAACATCAGAGAGAGCTACACTTCTGCATATGATTACAGTATTTCTATGTCTGTATGTATGCATTCCATTATTCCACCTAAGCCCTTCATCAAAGTTTGGGCTAAGCTGTCAGAAGCCATTTAATGGAGGAGGGAGGGAGAGCGAGAAGAGAAAGCAAGAGAGGAGAAAAGGAAGCCAAGGAGAGTGACATTATTATTGTGTTACCCCAGCCTCAGTAATCATTATTCCTAGTTTTCTCCAGCACGTCAGCAGCAAGTGCCAGCTGCATGGCGGATTGTGCAGACGCAGAGAGCAATGGAACACGCTTCCTGATATAACACTGGGGCTGCAGTTTGATCTCCTGCATGTGTGTTTAGGGGAGGCATGTGTGTGCGCATTGTTTGTTGACTGCCACATGCGTCATATTTAAGCATATGCCACATTCGTCTCTAAAGTGTGTGCAGAATGTCATTATCCTGAATGGCACAAGTGTGACCAATTACCCGAGTGAGTCTTGACTACAAACTTAGCCATTCTTATTAGTCAATTGCTTTGTGTGGAAAAAACAATACACCCTCAATGAACATTCATACGATTTTCAATCTGCCTATTCTCCTGTGCACTCGCAGACTAATACCCCAGGTGTCTGTAAGCCAGCTAAAAATAAGGTCCCCCCCAATGACAAGATAGGAGGCAAAAACAAGCCACTCCATGCCAGAGGGAAGGAGAAGGAGGAACACAATATCTCGAGCAGCAGGGGGACAACTGGAGCCAAAATGGCCCCCGTGTGGCACTATGAGCCCAACAACATCACAAGCTAAGTCGCTGGTCGTCATGGCACTGTAGGACGGGTAGAAGTGTGGTTACTCCCAATGGGGCAGATTGAATGAACAGGATCATTCTTCTGCGATTTCGTCACTGACCCACACACCATTAGTATGAAGACTTGGGTCACATACATGTTTGAATTAAGTTTTGCTACAAAGTGGATAAATTAAGTAAAAGAGCATTTAACTACTCGTAACGTAGTTCCAGTCTGCTTCTTCCAACCCTGCACAATCCTCGTGGTTGGGTTTCTCTGACTTTTTTGGGGGAAAGTAGCTTATTGCTGCCCTCTAGTGTTGCGCTAAGGTTAGGACAACATGCATTACATACAGTAACAGTAAAACATGTAGGACTATTACAATATAATGGAGACTACCTGACCAGGAAAAACTCTAGTCCCTATATATAGATTATAACTGGGGCCAAGAGTTTTTCCTAGTCAGGCCAGGAAAAATTTCAGAGCAAAATTAATGAACACTTCAACATACTGCAATTACAGAAATAAACAAACAGGCAAATCTTAATAATATATAGTTATATATTTATTCATACATACATATTTATTTATAATCAGTTAAATTGTAAAAAAAAGAAAAGAAAAAAAAAGAGAAAAAAGATTGACATTAATTTATATGAACTACTGTCATTGTGTAAAGTAAATAAAATAAAATTTAAAAAGTAAAGTAATCCCCGGGTGTCAAACTACCAAGGACACACTTTAGATCCACCATCTTGTTCACGCAGCCATCCATCCTCCCCTACCCCCTCCAACACACAGCCTAGTCATAGAGACTGAGTGGACCGATCCAGAATTCAGTAATCTGTCATCTTTCATGTAAACTGCTGGGGAAAAAAAGTGGAATGAAGCAGTATAATTGTTTTGCATGTGTTTCGTCTTGACATTCTACAGGGTAGTTTGTGTAGTTTATGAGAACCCGGGATGGACATGCTCTCATGTGTTTGTATACTGAATACATTCTAAAAGGTACCGCTCGAGTCTGAATTTGCCTGTTGTCTGTGCTGTCAATAGTGTGTATGTGTAGGCTTGCATGTCTACTCTGCATACCTTCGCTCTCAACTGAGTTATGATTCAGAGAGGATCATGGCAGTGCAAATGGTCAGTGCGTACCGTGTGTCTCAGTGTGTCTGTGTATGACTAAGCGAGTAGAAGTGGTGCCTGTGACTCAGCAACTATGTGTGAAGAGGGCAAACAGGTGTTATGGATCCAGGCTTCACCATGACTTTCCTTCCAGTAACTTCAGACCGTACGGAGCAGTGGAAGCACAGTTGCACGTAGCCAGAGGGTGAGTAGTACGAGAGTACATTATGCATCTCTGCCATCTTGGCTCCTGGATGTTCTCTAATCCCCAATACACCCACATTCAACAAAACAGATCAGACTAGATTCATCTCAGTTTGCATTATCCCCCTCCCACTTCTACCCCTGGCTGACAAATCACAAAATAGAAAATAATCATCATTAAATGTTTTGCCTGTTGCTTTGTTTGAATCTTAGAAGGAAATATGCATTTTTAGGGAACATTAAAACATTTATATTGGGCGTACCAACTCTGTTTTGTTTCTACAGTAGGCTGGGCTGCATCATGGTGTTAGGGGATCCCCAAAGCAAGGCATAACAAGTAAAGGGAAAGCACATCAGGAGAGGAATCTGTTTCTGCTACATCAGCACACAACCTAGGCCCTAACACCCCACGTTCCCAGACAACACCTTCATGGAAACACATTCAATACGTGGTATAACATCCATTATACATACAATGGACACCGGTTCATCCTCATCGACTCATCATTAACTTATTTTACAAATTGCACTGTGTCCAACCCTTCCCCCTGTACAAAGGCTACACTCTGGACATTAGGTAACAAGAACTCGTAATAGAACACAAACCGCATAAGACCAAAAACCAAGGACTGCAAGAGGGCTCGAACTTAACTTGGGAAAACACTGAACTCATGACTGAATGCAAAACAAAAAAAAACAGCCCCTACCCAAAACACACCAAACAGCCCCTACCCAAAACACACCAAACAGAAAAGAGAGTGGCGAGGGGTGAGAACGAGATGTAGAAGTCACCAACTTGAACAGAAAAAGGCTAAAACAAAGACAACTACAAAAAGAAAAACAGAACAGAGAGAATTGAAGAGGAGAGACAGAAAACATAGAAGGTTCACGTGTGGGAGAGGAGGAAGGATCCAGATGAAAGGCTTTGATACTCATGAACAGGGGTCAAAGTCTTTTCATAAGGTGGTAGTCGTGGCGTTTTGGGACACATACCCCTGCACTCCAACATCTGTCAGCAGGCCAGTGTTGTGTGCTCAGCTCACTCCAGGTCAAGATTCTAAACAACTTCCTTGTTCCTATCCAATCCCAGCGGCCCCTCCTCCTCTCATGTCACTGGTTCCAGGCAGAAAGAGGGGGCGTTGCGCTGGTGGCAGGGTCAACTCCAATGGCACCCTCTCCCCTGCAAGGCCTCATGGGAGTTGAAGGGGCATCACTGTCACTGACCAGATCCCGGTGCGCGCGAGCAACACTGGGCATCTCCTCCTACCCATGTGTGGTTCGCCAGCTCGCATTCATCAAGAATGTTCATCAACAAGGGAAAAAAAAAGACTAAAAGCAACAAAATGAAAATACAGATACTTTGTTTTCGGTTGGCTTTTTCTTTCCGTTCTCCTGGTCTGTCTGGCATCACAAACTCGCAGTGACGTCAATCTTTTTTATTTTATGAGTTTGTGTCTGTATTCTATATTTTGCTGTTGTTAAGACTAGCTTGCAGGGGCCTGGTTTATTATGTCTCAAAATGGTTCACTGTCCAAACTACTCCCCATAGCCCCGGAACATTCTCACACACACACACACACACACACACAGTACGTGTTTGGCTTAACATAGTTCATAGTGCGAGACCCATTGATGTAAATCTCGCCTTCACACCATGGTCTGTGGTGTGGTTTAGCTGGCTGCGGGGCTGGATTTCCACAGTACTTACATATATTACATTTAAAAAACTAGAATTGTTACATGCAACATTTGGCATCTTCTCAAGTCCCCACGTGTAAGTCTCAATTGGTGTCCTTTTTAGAAAAATATTCACCATTCTCTTTTTTTTTGTACAATGAAGCTTCTGGTTGTAACAGAGAAAGGGGTAAGGGTATTGAGCTGTGTGTGTGTGTGTGTGTGTGTGTATGCGCTTGCATGTTCAAGTGTGTGTAGTCATGTGGCAGTAAACTATTAGGTGAGTCAGAGACTCTGTCATCATTTTGCTGGATAAACTCAGCATATCCCCTAGCAGGCCTGCATTAAGCTGCAGCTACTTTGCAGCTACTTTGAGTCTAGATAAGAACTACCACCTACTGCATGTACACTATGTTTGTGAGTGTGTGTGGGGGGGGGCAGTTTAATGGCTGTAGAAGACACCAGAAAGACACCCTTTTCCACTAGCACTTAAAATTAGGGCCAAATTAGAGCGGTTTCGAATGGAATTCCCAAATTCGAGCCAGCGCAGCCCAGTTTCACAACTGGTCGGGCTGGTAACGCAGTTAAAAATATATTTTAAAATTTTAAAAAAAAATTCGCTGCTGGGTGCTGCCAACGTTTAGCTAGCTCATCTGGGTGTGCGAGCTGACAGCTAGCACATGGACAAGCAGTAATGCAGTAGTTAGACATGACACGAATTACCGCCACAGCTGGATCCATATATCTTTGCATTACACAAACCTTTATGACAACAGTCAGCCCTAAAATGATAGCTACCATTATTAGCAAGCATTTCAGAGTTAAAACAAGCTACTGTAGCTAGCTAAAGTGAGCTAGCAGGAATTGTAGCTGGCCAGGTCGTAGTCGCATCATGTTAAACCGGTTGCCTGGTTTGCTTGGTTAGCCAACTAGCCAATTGCGAATGGCGACGCTAACCGTTTGGCTTAGTTAGCAAGCTAAATACATGGCTCCGAGTATGGCTAGCACTGACAGGAGTATGGGTTAAAGTTATTTAAATTCACCCTCAAAATGCTTTAACTTCGTCAACATCTTGCCAGTTAGCAACATTAGCGAAGCCAGCTGCAGTCACATATTGACTACCTAGTAACATGACATCATTTATTCTATTTGGAGGCAGCGGAAACGCAATTTCAGCTTGCCCACCAAGGCCAGTCCAACCTGGGTTGACTTCAAAGTGCCAATGGAAACCGGTCTTTTGTAATAAATAAAAAAAACTGTCCTAGCTATATGTTTGGAGTGGGCAGTCTGGAACCAGAGGATAACAAAGAGCAGTTATGTCTAGAGGTAGCTTGTAAGTCGTTGAAAGATTCTGAGGGCATTCCTACCAAACCAATATCCTCATAGCTCTAGCCATGTTTCTGGTTATCCTCCCAACACCCAGACACACATTGGATGTGAGTTTCTGATCCAAACCTATCTTCCTGATCCTTCAGTAAAAGGTCATACTAGTCCATAGGGAACCTTGTATCCAGTGAGCCCTAGTTTCATGTAGTCCATACAGTGTATCAGGAGCCTAATCTGTAAACAGCAGTGGTTCTATTATGTAATCCTCCCTGTAATGCTGGGTGGTCTTTAGCACATGGGCCTGGGGACAGCAGGGAATGTACTGACGCTCATCTGTGGTGATGTGTATGTGGGTGTGTGTTTATTTGTGTGTTTGACAAAGGCTGTTGTGAGTGGGTTTGGGAACGTCGTGGGGAAGGTTCTTCCCAGACCCTGTGGTGGTTGGGCTCTCTCCCTCTCTCTGCGGCTCCAATCGGGGGGGACACACCAGCATGTATACCTGGAGGCTGGATCGGACCAGGCCGAGCCAGGTTGGGTGGAAGGGCAGATTTTGGGCTGAGGGGGGTGGGGGCGCAGTCTTCACATCATAGCAGGATACAGCAACGACAGAATCTCTGGCGACTCCCCCCGACCGAGGGGGGTGGGGTGACTGGGGCGAAATACGCGTGCACTTTGATGTTAGGTAGATGGGTCTGGAGAGGTGGAGAGAAAGAGATAAAAAGACAAGTGTTGGTGTAAGGGTCTATATAACCGCATCTAAGAAATGTTGATTCCTCTACTGTAATCTATGCGAGTCTGGGTGTCTGTGCACAACGCATAAGCAGCAATGTACGCTGTAGCACCAGTGTCTACCCGTAGTCTCTTAATGCCTGCGCGGGTGATCTGCTGGCAGTCGTAGAGCTCGATGCGGTCCAGGCTGTGGCAGGTCTTCAGGTGCTCCAGCGAGGCGTCCGTGATCAGGGGGCAGTTGTCCAGCTCGATCACCTCCAGCCGGTCGTGGGCACAGGGCCCGCTGCCCAGATGTCTGATGCCATCATCAGTAATCAGTTCACAGTGAGACAGGCTCTGAGAGAGAGATCACAACAACAAGGGAACAGTTTAGAACAGCAATACTACTGCCACCTGACACACTGGGTGTCTTTTGTTATTAACACCATGAGACTGTGGATTATCTAAGAAACAAGTTCTTCTGAAATGTATTTCGTAGAATTTCAAGAGGTTCCTTAGATTGAACAAAGCATGTTTGAGACAAGCTCCTAGGATAGAAGCCATTAGCTAGTGCTCACCAGAACTTGCAGACGAGGGCAGTGGATGGACAACTGGATGAGTGTGCCGTCCGTGATCTGGGGAGAGACATAAACAAACGTATCCTTCTGGTGGATGGTGCTACAGTGTATGTTAGTGTGTATGGGAATGTGCGTGTTGCGCAGGCTAGCTCACCTGCACACACTCTTCCAGGTCCATCTTTTCCAGCTCATGACAATTCTGCCAAAAAAAAAAAAAAAAATGAACACGAAGACAACACATATACACTACCGTTCAAAAGTTTGCTGGCCTTCTAGGTAGCGTTACAAAGAAAAAGCCATATCTCAGACTGGCCTATAAAGAGAAAATATTAAGATGGGCAAAAGAACACAGACACAAGACCAGCAACCCGGAGTTGCCTCTTCACTGTTGACGTTGAGACTGGTGATTTGCGGGTACTATTTAATGAAGCTGCAAGTTGAGGACTTGTGAGGCATCCGTTTCTCAAACTAGACACTAATGTACTTGTCCTTTTGCTCAGTTGTGCACTGGGGCCTCCCACTCTTTCTATTCTGCTTAGAGACAGTTTGCTCTGTTCTGTGAAGGGAGTAGTACACAGTGTTGTACGAGATCTTCAGTTTCTTGGCAATTTCTCACATGGAATAGCCTTCATTTCTCAAAATAAGAATTTACTGACGAGTTTCAGAAGAAAGTTCTTTGTTTCTGGCCATTTTGAGCCTGTAATCGAACCCACAAATGCGGATGCTCCAGATACTCAACTCATCTAAAGAAGGCCAGTTTTATTGCTTCTTCAATCAGAACAGTTTTCAGCTGTGCTAACATGATTGCAAAAGGGTTTTCTAATGATCAATTAACCTTTTAAAATGATAAACTTGGATTAGCTAACACAACGTTCCATTGGAACACAGGAGTGATGGTTGCTGATAATGGGCCGCTGTACACCTATGTAGATATTCCATAAGAAATCAGCCGTTTCCAGCTACAATAATCATTTACAACATTAACAATGTCTACACTGTATTTCTGATACATTTTATGTTATTTTAAATGGACAAAAAAAAGAATGATTTTCTTTTAAAAACAAGGAAATGTCTAGGTGACCCCAAACTTTTGAACGGTAGTGTATGTCAGAGGTGTGTGTGACCTGCATCAGTTTCCACACTCACCCTTGCCAGTGTAGTGAAGCCCACATCTGTGAGCTGAGAGCAGCGAGCCACCTCTAATATTCTGAAAGGAGACAGGACATACTGTTATGGTCAGGGGAACTACTATGTATTGACGTGTCTGAGGAAATACAAGATGGGTTAACTTGGGCACTAACCAGAAAGGAGAGCGGGGTGTATTTGAGTCATTAATGTATGAAGGGTTGTATGGGGTTTCTGGTGGTATTTGGAGTGAACAGGGGATAGAAGCAGGGATGGGTGGGGGTAGGGTGGATGTGGGTTGGATGAGGCGGGCTTGGTGGGGGGGGGACACACACACACCTTAGACCAGTGTGGAGGGGTTTCAGCAAAGTTCGGGGTGAGGAGGTAGAATAGGAGCAGAGGGAGTACCAACCTGAGGCGCGGGCAGTTCAGTCCCAAGGCGTGGAGGATGGCGTCTGTGATGTTGGCACAACCTGAGACACACAGCGACTGCAGATGGTGACAGCCCCGGCATATAGTAATGAGACCTTCGTCTGTGATCTGCTGCTCAGAGGGAAACAGGCACGGGTCACTAGCAGAACTTCCACGGCATCAAACAGATATAACACCATTATCAAAATTAACATAATATTACCATAACTGGTGCCGTAGGCTATGAATATCCACCTCAGAACGGTGAATGAGAATCATATCTTGTTTTGTGATATATTTTCATCTCTTTTCCCTCTATAGTTCTGATCTTACAAGATTGCAGAAAGTTGCGAGGGGGAACCACACAGAGAAAGCACAGGTGTAAAAAGAGAGAGAGAGAGGACGAAAAAGAGGTGAGTCTGGCAAAAGAAGAGGGAGCTGTTGAAAGATGGGAGACATTGAGAAGGAGACAAGGAATGAAAGAGGGAGGGAGGGGGGGAGGGAGGCATTTGGGGTGTAGACATAACAGGAAGGGAATTTGGAGACACCGATAAAGAGGATGCCAGAGAAACAAATGTGTTGTCTGGGAGGATTTCACACGCTATTCGTTATGTAGGTTAGATGGCAGGGCAGGCCTCAGTCCACACCAGTCCCTCTACTGCAGGGCAGGATGCAGACTGACTGAGCAGCCTTGTACACAAAAAAAGTCCACAAAAAAACAGCAGAGAGGCAGGACATTACTCATTTACCTTCCATATGGGATGGCCACAACAGCTATTAGAGATTCCTCATTTCTCAAATTCCTAATTTCTCAATTACAAACCTATTCAGGAGTTACTAGCCCCCAACCCACCACAACAAAGCATTCAGCCCCAAACATGATGGGTGCTGAAATATCAAGCAAGACACTCACTTTATTTTGAAGCTGTGAGACCAGCAGGTTTTGCTGTTATGTGACCTAAACACTGAAAGAGGTGCTTGCTTACCGAACACGTCTGTAAGTTGAGAGTGACCAGCTCTGGACAGTGTGCACCAATGTGCTTCAGTGCTTCATCCTCCAACTAGTTAATATGTGGAGACGGAAAGAAGCAGAGAGAAATAGGCAGAGAGAGAGAGAGAAATAGGCAGAGAGAGAGAGAGAGAGAGAGAGAGAGAGAGAGAGAGAGAGGCAGAGAGGCAGAGAGGCAGAGAGGCAGAGAGGCAGAGAGAGTCATTTGAAATCCCATTAGCAGTGCACCAAGGTAACCCCACCAATGAGGTAGCTAGCTAACCCCCTTCTGCAACAAAATGCCCTACCTGCTGTTTGGATCTACCATCCCCATAACACTGCGTGCAATACAAACATTAGCCCTGGTCTCATATCTAGACTAGCGAAGCCCCTCTCCCGTCAGTCAGCCCTTCAGTTTACTTATATCTTAACGCTTCATCTTCCTAGCTATGCGATCTGTTTGTTCATTTCACCTCCCAAGGGTGTCTGAATACCTCTCACATATCCAGTCTCTTCTTCTGTTAATGCACCCGTCTTAGACCGAGGTAGAGACCTTGTGCTTTTTAATGGTTCCATCTCTAGCGGACCCGTTTGTTGCCCTTTGCCCTGGCCCTACCTGTGTGCAGCCCTTGAGGAAAAGGCCTTTGAGTCCGGGACAGCATCGTACCAAGGCCTGGATGCCATCCTTAGTCACCTGGTCACACCACGAGATGTTGAGCTGCTCTAACAGAGGACAGCCCTCACTGCAGGGGAAGAAAATGGGTCAGACCCCGGCACAGATATTAGATAAAAAGACGGCAAAACAACAACAAATGTGCCCACAAATTTATGCACATCCCCTGAATAGCGGAATTACCTGTTCACCCTACGCCTGCACAACAGATGCAACCATCTGCTCCTGCTGAGGAGACTCCTCGGTGTGTGTGTGTGTGTGTGAGAGAGTGAGCATTGTCGGAGTCCTGGAAAAACCTTGTATCTCAAAAAAGTCCCAGGATATTTTGAATGGCTTATATTAGTCCTAGAATCAACAAACTGTCACGGAGCATGAAGAGGGATGACTACAATCCAATCACCAAAAGGTGAGTGACAAGGTTTTTCCAGGAATGCTGACAGTATGAGCGTGTGTGCACGAGAGAGGGAGAAAGAGAGACCCCTCACCTAAGTGCTTTGAGTGACAGGTTGGTGATTGAGGTACAGGACGCGAGGTCCAAATGCTTGAGCTTGGGACAGAACTTACTGAGGCTATTACATGTGCTGCATGGGAGAGAAAGATACATTATTATACATGTAAGCCTCTTGTAACACTTTAGTACATTAGCGAAACATAATTATACTAGACAAACATAACAAGGCATAAATGTCTGCAAATACCTGTCAGTAATCTTGGTGCAGCCATTCAAACTAAGCAGCTCAATATTCCTGCAGTTCTGGGAGAAGGTTCTGTTGAAAAACAAACAGGAACAGACATATTTGCACCGGAGTGTGTGTACTTGCCCTCCAGCTCCCACAATCAATCTCCTCCCCTCACCCTCCTCAGTGCCAAGAGTTCCTAGTCTAGGCCAGATTCCCAGTCAGTCCTCACCTCAGAGCGCTGTCCCCCACCCCCAGACAGCCCCTCAGACTCAACTTCCTCAGGAATCCCCCACATCGTTTCGAAATGTTCTCCACCACTCGCCCCTGCAACACACGGACACAAACAAACACCTCTCACAAACCAGATTCATCCTCAGATCATCTTCACTTTCACATACATGCAAAAATACATGTAGCAGGAGCATAGGGTAGGAGTCTGCCTGTTTAGGCTAAACTCAACCATCTTTGTAAACACGGACTGCTTGACTTGAACCCATTTCACAGAGCCTGTTGAGTGTCTGTCTTCATATGGCACTCAAGTCTGGCAAACATGATTATACTTGACCTGGCGTTCAGGTCGTTCATCGTTGATTATGGCAATGTACTAAACTTGTCACGTGTGTGAATACATCAGTCATACATTTCAAATGTCTTTAAATGGTCATCTGTTGTCATCCATACAGTGACATGGTCAATAGACTGACATGCAGTACATGGCATTGATTGTGGTGAACGCACGACATCAATAGTAGTCCATTAAAACTTTCCTTTGGTAGACAACCAAGTGCTAAGGTCCTGAATTCAATCTTAGATAATCACGGTATGTGGGTTTAATGTCAACGTTGTTTGTGTTTATAAGGTCAAAGCCATGAATATCCACTGTGTTTCCATAAAAGATGGCAAGACAGACAGACAAAAAAACTAAACAAAAATCAATGGCAGGTGAGGAGGAGATGGAGAGGATAGGAGAGAGAAGAGGTGAGGAAAAAGAAGGTTTATGCAAGACTTCCTGACCTCAATATCTCTCTGAAAGTCGAAAAGGTCAATCCTCTGCCAATTACTGCCGTCCAGGGCGAGTACATTCCACGACTGAGGGAGAGAGGGGCACAAGGTCAACTTCACTGGTTTCACTATTCTGTCCAACACACAATTGAACACACTCACACTGAACCAAATACACACTTCAGAAACACAAACTCACCCGTGAGACCTGGGCACAGCGACAGAGTGTCACCACATCCAGAAAGGAGAAGATTCTGGAACACAGACAGGGATGGTTCAGAACCCCTGGTACCCAGAACCAGAGCCCTCAATGTATACAAGGCTCTATCCAGAATCCCTGTTCTACCCTATAATTACATATAGAACTCTGCTATGTATGCCACTTTGTTTGATGAGCAGGACACATATGATTGTGTTATTGTGTGGGTGACTTTATGTTAACTTTACTATGGTTATTGTGCTTGAAGGCTAGATAAATGTTTACTTTTGCAGAGCGAGATTGTGTTGTGGGGCATTAACACACACAAAATGTTAAAAACACCTCTTTCCATGGCAGACTAACCATGTGAATCCAGGTGAAAGCTATGATCCCTCATTTGTCACTCGTTAAAGCCACTTCAAATCAGTGTAGATGAAGGGGAGGAGACAGGTTAAAGAAGGATTTGAGACAACTGAGAATGTGTGCCATTCAGAGGGTGTATGGGCAAGACAAAAAAGGTAGGTGCCTTTGAACAGAGTATGGCAGTAGGTGCCAGGAGCACCGGTTTGTGTCGAGAACTGTAAACGATGCTGGGTTTTTCACGCTCAACAGTTTCCTGTGTGTATCAACAATGGTCCACCACCCAAAGGACATCCAGCCAACTTGACAACTGTGGACTGGAGTCAACATGGGCCAGCATCGCTGTGGAACGCTTTCGACACCTTGTACAGTCGTGGCCAAAAGTTTTGAGAATGACACAAATACTATTTTTCACAAAGTCTGCTGCCTCAGTTTGTATGATGGCAATTTGCATATACTACAGAATGTTATGAAGAGTGATCAGATGAATTGCAATGTGCCTCTTTTCCATGCAAATTAACTGAATCCCCAAAAAACATTTCCACTGCATTTCAGCCCTGCCACAAAAGGACCAGCTGACATCATGTCAGTGATTCTCTCGTTAACACAGGTGTGAGTGTTGAGGAGGACAAGGCTGGAGATCACTCTGTCATGCTGATGGAGTTCAAATAACAGACTGGAAGCTTCAAAAGGAGCGTGGTGCTTGGAATCATTGTTCTTCCTCTGTTGATCATGGTTACCTGCAAGGAAACATGTGCAGTCATCATTGCTTTGCACAAAAAGGGCTTCACAGGCAAGGATATTGCTGCCAGTAAGATTGCACCTAAATCAACCATTTATCGCATCATCAAGAACTTCAAGGAGAGTGGTTCAATTGTTGTGAAGAAGGCTTCAGGGCGCCCAAGAAAGTCCAGCAAGCTCCAGGACCGTCTCCTAAAGTTGATTCAGCTGCGGGATCGGGGCACCACCAGTACAGAGCTTGCTCGTGAAATGGCAGCAGGCAGGTGTGAGTGCATCTGCACGCACAGTGAGGCAAAGACTTTTGGAGGATGGCCTGGTGTCAAGAGGATGGCCTGGTGTCAAAAAACATCAGGGACAGACTGATATTCTGCAAAAGGTAACAGGGATTGGACTGCTGAGGACTGGGTTGAAGTCATTTTCTCGGATGAATCCCTTTTCCGACTGTTTGGGGCATCCGGAAACAAGCTTGTCTGGAGAAGACAAGGTGAGCGCTACCATCAGTCCTGTGTCATGCCAACAGTAAAGCATCCTGAGACCATTCATGTGTGGGGTTGCTTCTCAGCCAAGGGACTGGGCTCACTCGCAATTTTGCCTAAGAACACAGCCATGAATAAAGAATAGTACCAACACTTCCTCCGAAAGCAACTTCTCTCAACCATCCAGGAACAGTTTGGTGACGAACAATGCCTTTTCCAGCATGATGGAGCACCTTGTCATAAGGCAAAAGTGATAACTAAGTGGGTCGGGCAACAAAACATTGACATTTTGGGTCCATGGCGAGGAAACTCCCCAGACCTTAATCCCATTGAGAACTTGTGGTCAATCCTCAAGAGGCGGATGGACAAATAAAAACCCACAAATTCTGACAAACTCCAAGCATAGATTATGCAAGAATGCCATCAGTCAGGATGTGGCACACAAGTTAATTGACAGCATTCCAGGGCGGATTGCAGAGGTCTTGAAAAAGAAGGGTCAACACTGCAAATTTGGACTCTTTGCATCAACTTCATGTAATTGTCAATAAAAGCCTTTGACACTTATGAAATGCTTGTAATTATACTTCAGTATTCCATAGTAACATCTGACAAAAAATATCTAAAGACACTGAAGCAGCAGACTTTGTGAAAATGATATTTGTGTAATTCTCAAAACTTTTGGCCACAACTGTAGAGTCCATGCCCCGACGAATTGAGGCTGTTCTGAGGGCGAAAACGGGGGTGCAACTAAATATTAAGGTGTTCCTAATGTTTGGTATACTCAGTGTGTGTACAATACCAGTCAAAAGTTTGGACACACCTACTCATTCAAGGTTTCTTCTTTGTTTGAACTATTTTCTACATTGTAGAACAATAGTGAAGACATCAAAACTATAAGATAACATATGGAATCATGTAGTAACTAACACTTTTATTTTAGATTCTTCAAAGTAGCCACCCTTTGCCTTGATGACAGTTTTGCACTCTTGGCATTCTCTCAACCAGCTTCACCTGGAATGCTTTTCCAACAGTCTTGAAGGACTTCCCACATATGCTGAGCACTTGTTGGCTGCTTTTCCTTCATTCTGTGGTCCAACGCATCCCAAACCATCCCAATTGGGATGAGGTCGGGTGATTGTGAAGACCAGGTCATCTGATGCAGCACTACATCACTCTCCTTCTTGGTCAAATAGCCCTTACACAGCCTGGAAATATAGTGGGTCATTGTCCTGTTGAAAAACAAATGGATAGTGGGACTAAGCGCAAAACAGATGGGATGGCGTATCGCTGCAGAATGCTGTGGTAGCCATGCTGATTAAGTGTGCCTTGAATTCTAAATAAATCACTGGCAGTGTCACCAGCAAAGCATCCACACAACTCCTCCTCCATGCATCGCGGTGGGAACCATACACGCAGAGATCATCCGTTCTCCTACTCGGTGTCTCACAAAGACACAGCGGTTGGTACCAAAAATCTCAAATTTGGACAGATTTCCACTGGTCTAATGTCCTTTGCTTGTGTTTCTTGGCCCAAGAAAGGCTCTTAATAATAATAATAATATTGGTGTCCTTTAGTAGTGATTTCTTTGCAGCAATTCAACCATGAAAGCCTGATTCATGCAGTCTCTTCTGAACAGTTGATGATGAGATGTGTCTGTTACTTGAACTCTGTAAAGCATTTATTTGGGCTGCAATTTCTGATGCTGGTAACTCTAATGAACTTATCCTCTGCAGCAGAGTTAACGGGGTCTTCCTTTCCTGTGGCGGTCCTAATGAGGTCCTAATGAGAGCCGGTTTCGTCATAGCGCTTGATGGTTTTTGCGACTGCACATGAAGAAACTTTCAAAGTTCTTGAAATGTTCCACATTGACTGACCTTCATATCTTAAAAGTAATGAAGACTGTCATTTCTCTTTGTTCATTTGAGCTGTTCTTGCCATAAAGCGGACTTGGTCTTTCACCAAATAGGGCTATCTGCTGTATAGCACCCATACCTTGTCACAACACAACTGATTGGCTCAAACGCATTAAGGAAAGAAATTCCACGAATTAACAAGGCACACCTGATAATTTAAATGCATTCCAGGTGACTACCTCATGAAGCTGGTTGAGAGAATGCCAAGAGTGTGCAAAGCTGTCATCAAGGCAAAAGGTGGCTACTTAAAGAATCTAAAAAATATGTTGTTTTGTTTTTAAACTTATTTTTTCACCTTTATTTAATCAGGTAGGCTAGTTGAGAACAAGTTCTCATTTACAACTACGACCTGGCCAAGATAAAGCAAAACAGACAACAGTTACACATGGAATAAACAAGCCAATAACACAACAAACAAAAACAAGCTTTAACAGTTGTTTTGTTTCTACATGTGTTATTTCATAGTTTTGATGTCTTCGCTATTATTCTACAATGTAGAAAATAGTCAAAATAAAGAAAAACCCGGGAATGAGTAGGTGTGTCAACTTTTGACTGGTACTGCATGTACAGTTGAAGTTGTCAGTTAACATACACCTTAGCCAAATACAGTTTTTTTTCTCCACAATTCCTGACATTTAATCCTAGTACAAATTCCCTGTTTTAGGTCAGTTAGGATCACCACTTTATTTTAAGAATGTGAAATTTCAGAATAATAGTGAGTGATTTATTTCAGCTTCTGACCCACATTCCCAGAATAAGTTGGGTGAATTTTGGCCCATTCCTTCTGACAGAGCTGGTGTAACAGAGTCAGGTTTGTAGGCCTCCTTGCTCACACACACCTTTTCAGTTCTGCCCACAAATGTTCTATAGGATTGAGGTCTGGCCACTCCAATACCTTGACTTTGTTGTCCTTAAGCCATTTTGCCACAACTTTGGAAGTATGCTTGAGGTCATTGTCCATTTGGAAGACATTTGTGACTAAGCTTTAACTTTCTGACTGATGTCTTGATGTTGCTTCAATATATTCACATTATTCCCCTTCCTCATGATGCCATCTATTTTGTGAAGTGCACCAGTCCCTCCACAGTTGGGGGGAGGCTTGCAAAGAACACCATCCCTTTTCCTCTAAACATCACAATGGTCATTATAGCCAAACAGTTCCATTTTTGTTTCATCAGTCCAGAGGACATTTCTCCAAAAAGTATGACCCTTTTCCTCATGTGCAGTTGCAAACCGTAGTCTGGCTTTTTTATGGCAGTTTTGGAGCAGTGGCTTCTTCCTTGCTGAACGGCCTTTCAGGTTATGTTGATATAGGACTCGCTTTACTGTGGATATGGATACTTTTGTACCCGTTTCCTCCAGCATCTTCACAAGGTCCTTTGCTGTTGTTCTTGGATTGATTTGCACTTTTCGTACCAAAGTACATTAATCTCTAGGAGCCAGAACGTGTCTCCTTCCTGAGCGGTATGACAGCTGTGTGGTCCCATGGTGTTTATACGTGCGTACTATTGTTTGTACAGATGAACGTGGTACCTTCAGGCGTTTGGAAATTGCTCCGAAGGATGAACCAGACTTGTGGAGGTCTTGACTGATTTCTTTTGATTTTCCCATGATGTCAAGCAAAGAGGCACTGAGTTTGAAGGTAGACCTTGAAATACATCTACAGGTACACCTCCAATTGACTCAGATGATGTCAATTAGCCTATCAGAAGCTTATAAAGCCATGATATCATTTTCTGGAATTTTCCAAGCTGTTTAAAAAGGCACAGTCAACTTCTAACCCACTGGAATTGTGATACAGTGAAATAATGTCTGTAAACAATTGTTGAAAAAATGACTTGTGTCATGCACAAAGTAGATGTCCTAACCAAGTTGCCAAAACTATAGTTTGTTAACAAGAAATTTGTGGAGTGGTTGAAAAATGAGTTTTAATGACACCAACCTAAGTATATGTAAACTTCTGACTTCAACTGTATGTATGTATGTATGTATGTATGTATGTATGTATGTATGTATGTATGTATGTAGTGTACCAGTGCCTTCAGAAGGTATTCTTACCCCTAGACTTTTTCCACATTGCGTTACAGCCAGAACTCAACATTTATTAAATTCTCATTTACATAAAAGTATTCACACCCCTGAGTCAATATTTGTTGAAGCACCTTTTACAGCAATTGCAGCTGTGAAACTTCAGGTCTTGCCATAGATTTTAGTAGACTTAAGTCAAACTGTGTTTTTGGTAAGCAACTCCTGTGTAGATTTGGCATTGCGTTTTAGGTTATTGTCCTGCAGAAAGGTGAATTCATCTAGGATTTTGCCTGTGCTTAGCTCCATTCCATTAATTTTCTTATCCTGAAAAACTCCCCAGACCTTAACGATTACAAGCATACCCATAACATGATGCTGCAACCACTATGCTTGAAAATATGTAGAGTGGTACTCCGTAACATATTGGCCTCCTAAAATAACACTGTATTACGGGCAAAAAGGTAATTGCTTTGCCACATATTTTGCATTATTACTTTAGTGCCTTGTTGCAAATAGGATGCATGATTGTTTTCAAATATTTGAATTATGTACAGGGTTCCTTTTCACTATCAATTAGGTTAGTATTGTGGAGTAACTACAGCGCTGTTGATCCATCCTCAGTTCTCCCATCACAGCCATTAACCTATGTAGCGGTTTTAAAGTCACCACCTGGTGAAATTCCTGAGCAGTTTCCTTCATCTCTGGCAACTGAGTTAGGAAGGTCACCTGTATCTTTGTAATGACTGGGTGAATTGATACAGCATCCAAAGTGTAAATAATAACTTCACCATGCTCAAATGGTATGCTTTTAAATTCTTCGCCCATCTACCAATAGGTTCCCTTCTTTGCGAGGCATTGGAAAACATCTCTGGTCTTTATGGTTGAATCTGTGTTTGAAATTCACTGCTTGACTGAGGGACCTTACAATTATCTGTATGTGTGGGGTACAGAGATGAGGTAGTAATTCAAAAACTATTATTGCACACAGAGTGAGTCCATACAACATACGCCACTCGTTAAGACTTTTTTTTAAACTCCTGAATTTATTTAGGCTTGCCATAACAAAGGGGTTGAATACTTATTGAGTCAAGACATCTCAGCTTTTAATTTTTATAAAATTTGTAAACATTTCCATAAACAATTCCACTTTGACATTATTGGGTATTGTGTGTAGGCCAGTGAACCCAAAAATGTAAATGTTACCCATTTTTAAATTCAGGTTGTAACACAAAATGTGGAAGAAGTCAAGGTGTGAATACTGCCTTGATGGATTCATATGGAACACATTGCACTCTGCAGCCCAGTGTGATATAGGGTGAGTATAATGTTGCAATTGGCCTCGGCAAGCCTGCCCCTAAACCAAAAGCCCTAGTAAATCAGAGCTCAGTCTGTGGCACCCCGCACCTTCAGCACACCCCCAACCGTCAGCACCTCTATCCCAGACCGTTCTGCTGGTGAGACCCAGGCTTGAGTTATGGCCTCCATTTTCTGTTTGCTCAAGGGCTTTTACTTTTTTTGTTTTGCTTAATTGATTTGAATGTTTTATAGCCCACACCATCTGTGTTTAATTAGTTTTAGCATTGGGGGAGGGGAAATTGGGGGAAGTGGGATGGGGCGCATGAGGGAGAGCAGCAGATGGCAGTTGGTCGGTGATGTTGACCAAACCACTAGAGCCCCGGTATAGTCACCCTTTGTTTCTAAGGTGGATCATGGCTAAGTGTCACGATGTAACCTCCCAAACTGTCAGTGGCTGTTTTGTGTGGAGCAGGTGGATGAGTGTACATGGCTGTGTTGTGTGGAGCAGGTGGATGAGTGTACATGGCTGTGTTGTGTGGAGCAGGTGGATGAGTGTACATGGCTGTGTTGTGTGGAGCAGGTGGATGAGTGTACATGGCTGTGTTTTGGGCAGGTTAAGATGTCTGATGGCGTTGAGCATGTGGCGTGGCATATTCTGTGTGCTCATACGGCCCAGTCATTGGAAAGCCCTCGCTCACCGTAGCAACAGCTCCTTGGGCAGCTTCTTATTGATGACGGCCTCGTCGCTGTTTGAGAACATCTGCGAGGAAGAGATGAAGAAGAGCGTGTTAACTTCCTCTGGCTCTGTCGCTCACAGCAGGACTGGCCTAGACTTCCTCTATTCTCTCTGGCCCCGCCCCAAGGAAAGCTCCAGCATATAAACAAATCACCATCAGTAGATAGGTTCAATGTCAAAGCTTGATGGGAGAAAGGGGGTGATTCAGTGAGTGTGGTGGAGATTGAGAGGAAAGGAGACATTTTCTACCTCCTAATCAAACCCGGTGTGAAATGTCACTTGCTTCCTTCCTGTCTGATCATCTCACTGTTTTCTTGCTTCCCATGTTTACGTTGTAAATGTCTGAACAGTGATGACAGAAGAGGTGTTTTAACACACCCACAGACAGAGAATTCATACCCATGAGATATTCAGTCCCTCGATACACTGAAAGATGATGTCATGGAAAATAGTATTCTACTCTAGTTTGCAGAGTTCCCATATTTAGGAGCAAACTTACATTTGTCCAAGTATGAAGCACTTAATGGGTAAGTCAATTGCATTCGTCTTTGATTCCTGGGGCCACCCATACAACATTGGTTGTATGACTAAGGCTGCAGTTACACAAGCAGCCCAATTCTGATAGGCCAATTAAATTCAGATTTTTTTTTGTCTTTCAACCAATCAGATCAGCTCTGAAAAAGATACACGAAGAGATCTGATGTGATTGGTCAAAAACACCAATTAGTGGAACAAATATCTTAGTTGGCCTGTGGCTAAGATGCTTTGGATAAATTTGGTCTGCTAAATGGCATATATCATTTTTAAAATTATTCATGGGAGGAGTATTGTAGTCAGAATAGGACCTGTCAAATGCAGTAATGCTGAACCATACTGGTGTTCCATGTAATGACAAAGATATCAAGCATAAACAGGAATATACTTAATCCATTGTAGAGACTTGAGCAAATTTCTGACAAAGTCAACATGAGTCTGCTGTTAGCCTGACCTCCAATAGATGTATATTTTGAATGTGAATCTATGATTTGTCTGTTAACTTATAATACAAATTCAGGAGACACACTGGGTCAATAGTACATTAAGCCTGTCCTATGATCCCTGTTTACTTCCACACTGAGGGAGCAGGAAAGGACAGGCATTTCGCTTTTGGGGCAAATTCACTCTGACAAGCTTGCCTTTCAGAGAACTACTCAACGGGTCAAATAATCCACGGCCATTCCCAAAATAACCAGATGCTCATGGTCTGGGGCGTATAGGCTACGTTGTTTTTCCTTTTTGGTGTAACATTATGTGATCGTTTGCAGGGCCACAGTAGTTATTGGTCATTTCCATGTAAAGAGGACCCATGAGCACCAACATGTGAAATCCACATGAGCATATCAAATCTGGTGTCAAATGAAAGCGAAGACTATATTTTTGAGAAATTAAGGCATACATACATACATACATTTAAAAAATCCATCCTAAACATTTCAGAATGAGTAAAGGCTTTGATTTTGGGCCAAACAGATGGAAAATGGGTCTTAGAAAACATCTACCAGAAATTTTTTTTTTTTTTTAAAGGTAATAGAAATACATAAAAACATAACAATGCTTAAGTAAATAAAGACCCCTGCCAACTAATAAACATGTTTTGTATAACTTTTTTGCCACGTGTAAGTTTAAGAAACATTGCCCTGTGCCTTGAAATTCCTTTACCAAAAACCCACATATCTTTAAGTAACAAGTAAAGGTAGACCTATCAATAAGTTACTGTTTTTACAGATATCCATTTTGTTAATTCATTATTAAGTGATTAACCCCCCCAATTGGTAAGTGATTTTCTGAAATTGAATTGGCTACAATGGTAAACTATACTCTACCGAACTCTACTGTTCTGTCCTTCACTGAGCTCGATTGTGCTGTACTGTACTTTGAATGTCCAAGCTTGTGAAACAGAGGTCTATGATTGGTTTTGATTTGGTCCGGTCCAACCATATTTGGTCTTGTCTGGGGGCAGAGCTCATTAAAATAATAGCCCGTGTGTAGAATAATACCCAAATATGCAGAGGAGGATATTACATATTTATACCTTTTGTGTACCTATTTAGGATACAACACTATGAAGAGAATGATATGCATATCCAGAATTATGCATTTCTGTGTCGTACAGATCAGGGACCCATGACGAAATTCTGTTACCGCAATTCCGTTACCGGGTGTAAATCCACTTCACTTGCTGTAGTTTAATAACCAAAAGAGATTTTTCAAAGTCAATGTCTCAGGTCATAGCTGACATTGCAGTCTGTCTGCAGACATTGTTGAATCTTAATTCGGAGCAGATGTTTAGAGTTTCTGGAAAACGTTGACACAGGGAGATTTTTTTAATGAAATTCTGTTAACAAACTTTGCGTCTGCACAGTTCTTCCAGTGAATGTGTTATTGTAAAATGTTCCGTGTAAATTGCTTTTAAAACTATTCCTTGTGCATAGGCTTGTTAAACTTTGAAATCAATGGTTTTTGTTGGGCATACATTTTAAGCGAAAAATCAACGCAATTCCGTTACCGTGGAACTGCCCTTATGGTTTGAGTATGTTATGTCACACATTTTTACAAAGTACCTTTTCTTGAATGGTAAATACTCTTCCATGTGATATATCCTATTGTACAGTGCATTCAGAAAGCATTCAGACCCCTTGACTTTCTCCACATCTTGTTACATTACAGCCTTATTCTAAAAAAATGGATTAAATTGTTTCCCCCCCCTCAATCTCCACACAATACCCCATGACAAAGCAAAACATTTTCAGATCCTTTACTCAGTACTTTGTTGAAGCACCTTTGGCAGCGATTGCAGCCTTGAGTCTCCTTGGGTATAATGTGACAAGCTTGGCACACCTGTATTTGGAGAGTTTCTCCCATTCTTCTCTGCAGATCCTCTCAAGCTCTGTCAAGTTGGATGGGGAGCGTCGACGCACAGCTATTTTCAGGTCTCTCCAGAGATGTTTGATCGGGTTAAAGTGCGGGCTCTGACTGGGCCACTCAAGAACATTCAGATACTTGTCCCGAAGCCACTCCTGCGTTGTGTTGGCTGTGTACTTAAGGTTGTTGTCCTGTTGGAAGGTGAACCTTCACCCCAGTCTGAGGTCCTGAGCGCTCTGGAGCAGGTTTTCATCAAGGATCTCTGTACTTTGCACAGTTCCCTCAATCCTGACTAGTCTCAGTCCCTGCCTCTGAAAAACATCCCCACAGTATGATGCACCACCTTGCTTCACCATAGGGATGGTGCCAGGTTTGCTCCAGAAGTGACACTTGGTATTCAGTCCAAAGAGTTCAATCTTGGTTTCATCAGACCAGATCATCTTGTTTCTCATGGTCTGAAAGTCCTTTAGATACCTTTTGGTAAACTCCAAGTGGGATGTGCCTTTTAATGAGGAGTGGCTTCCATAAAGGTGGATTGCTGCAGAGATGGTTGTCTTTCTGGAAGGTTCTCCCATCTCCACAGACATCGGGTTCTTGGTCACCTCCCTGACCAATGCCCTTCTCCCCGGATTGCTCAGTTTGGCCTGGCGGCCAGCTCTAGGAAGAGTCTTGGTGGTTCCAAACTTCTTTCATTTAAGAATGGAGGCCACTGTGTTCTTGGAGACCTTCAATGCTCCCGAAAAGTTTTGGTACCCTTCCCCAGATCTGTGCCTCGACACAATCCTGTCTCGGCGCTCTATGAACAATTCCTTCTATTTCATGGCTTGGTTTTTGCTCTGACATGCACTGTCAACTATGGGACCTTATATAGACAGGTGTGTGCCTGTCCAAATCATGTCCATTTACCACAGGTGAACTCCAATCAAGTTGTAGAAACATCAAGGATGATCAATGGAAACAGGATGCTCCTGAGCTAAATTTCAAGGCACATAGCAAAGGACCTGAATACGTGTGGAAATAAGGTTTCTGTTTTTGCTGATTTATAAATTAATTAAATAAATAAATTATAAATACATTTCTGAAAACATGTTTTCACTTTGTCATTATTGGGAATTGTTTGTTGGTTGATATATATATATATATATTTCATCCATTTTAGAATAAGGCTGTAACGTAACAAAATGTGGAAAAAGTCTAGAGGTCTGAACACTTTCCGAATGCACTGTAAATCAAATGGTTTGAAATAAGGCTAAATCATACTCATACTATTTAGGAAGTTTTCAAATAACTTGGATCCTTTCCCATCATGATAAGTTATAAGTTAAATGTACAAATTGTTCACTGTTCTCTAACCTTTGAATATGAAATCTAGACATGAATAACTTTCTATTAGTTCAATAACTGACAGTGTGGTCTAAAAAACGTTGAAATAGAATGTTCAGAATACAAGACACAATTCAAAGCCAATGGGTTAAAATTCTCTTATAACATTTTTGTCTCTGGTCTGTGAAAAACTGTTGGAAATGCTCAAGACTTAAGGGATATGTGTTGCCTTGCCTTGGTTACAGTACATATACTGGTAGATGAACTGAGCTCACTGACTGATTCACACTAAGAATTTCTGAAGACAACACACCTCATCCCTTTGGAAACTAAATACGCACAACACAAAATTGTTTCTCTCTAACTGTAGCGTTTCAATGTACAAACACTAGGCCTCTTGACAATATGCAATATGTCGATCCATAAAAAAAAAACAGGGGCGTGACTAAGAATAGGCCTGCCTATAAATGCAACACAATTTCAATTCTACTCTGCAAACCGTTAAAGTCCATTGTTATTGGCTAATAAACTACAGATCACGTATCTGCCGCAGATGTCAGCTTGTCAGGCCAGACGGTACGGCCTGAATCTTCTGAGTCGTCAGCTGTTGCACTTTAAAAATAAATAAAACCACAAATCCTACGCCGCCTAGATGAGGATTAAACAACACAGAGTGCTCATGGTAGACAGGCCAATGTCACGGTGTGAACACACACACACACACACGAGTGGCATTTGTTAGTGAGACTGTATTTATCCAAAGCAATATTTCACATTTGGTGCATTCTTTATCGCTGCGTATAAATGGACAAACTTTGCCACAACGTTGAATAACGATCGCTTGCATAAAAAAAACTACATGGGACTCCTGTCAACGTAAACATCTATAGGGAAATTGTAGCCTGTATGATTTGAAAAACAGATATATATTGTTGTATTTGCTGTTGATATTCAGAGGGTGGTGGTGGTGGACTAGCCGAGTCGTGGCCGAGCGAATGGCCCATCTGTATTAGAATCAACCAGCAGCGGCCATGAGTCTACACACAACAGAACCATAGCTGATCAAAGACAACATTCCAATTCTCCAACTCTGTGAAATAACTCAGTCACACAGTAGGATGAAGTAGGCCCGGATATTATATCACATTTTATGTTTATAAAAACGATGGGAAATGTAGGGCTTCGTATCAGTGTGAAGCCTAAAAGTCTGTGTTTGTGCCATTGTCTTTGTTTTGACGGCACAAAGAGAAAGCTCGGATAGGCTCCACAATGTTAAAATCAGCCTTAACCTTATGAATGCTTTATAAAACAAATTGTTAAACTATAATCCAATTTAATAATTGTACATTCTGGTAGGCTATTGAATAAATCAAGATGTTGTCGTTACTTGAAAACAACATGTTTGCCCTAATCCAAACATTGACTGCGGAAGCTGCATCGGTGCGCAACCATGGACGCAGTTTAACAAACACCATAACACCAATCAAAAATAATTGTCATCTATCAATCGCATATATTATAAACTCACCTCAAACCGGCTCCGCGAAACACCATTAACCTCCTTCCCCATCTCGGACGGTGGTTTACCCGACTCGATCAGGGGGATAAGTAATTCGGTGTTAAAATTACAGTAACGTGTAGATATCGGCGCTCGTCTTGGAAACCCCAGTCCAAAACTACCATGCTACCGTTGTTTCGGCAGCTGCGACGGCGGATTTCATCGTTTTTTCGGTTTGTAACACAATTGCAATAGCCTACCTATCGACAACTGCCCCAGCCAACAACCCGAACTCTTATATCGCCGCTCACTAGTTCGCCCTCCCCTCCACCGTTCCCCCTTTATATGTGAACACTGCTTTTAGCATTAGCCTTCTTTATTATGGACACAAATAATGACATTTGATAATAACCCTGGACGAAGTATAGCCTACATGCATTTTTCATCAGGGCAATATTCTGCCATTATTTAGAATTCTATAGAATTAGGCCTAGCCTATTTCTACCTTTAGCCTAGGCCCTGCCTATATCATTGGGCTATGGGATATCAAAACATTAACCTTAAATAACTGAGATATAAAGGAGGACACTATGCAATAGCAGTTTATTGGTAGACCTACTGTATATGCTATTGTGCTGTCCAGTTGTCATTGGAGCCATGTGAGGCCTAGTTTTGGACAGGAGCGTAACCTACCTGCGATTTGTTTTGTACAGTTTTTGTGTGTTGTCTTTCATATGCAGGATAAAGGGCATAATGATGTTGCATAAATAAAGATTACATACATAATATCATCGCCTTTTGCATAGACCTACTTTGTGTGTATACACATAAATGGTCATAATAATGTAAACATATCTTTATTAAAAAATAATTCACTGTGGTGTCCATTATTTCCCATTATAAAACGTGTGTATATATATATATATATATCAAACTTCAATAGCCCCTGACAAAACAATGGACAACATTCTGAAACTGCCAATCTGATGAACGAATTGATACATTGTAACTTTGTTGTTGTTGCTGTTGGAGGAAAGAGCACTTCCGCTTTGGACTGCTTCCAGCTGCAAGAAACCAATCAAGACACATATATGTGACTTGTCATCCGATGTCATTGTAGCGGGAAAAGGTGCATATAAACAGGGAGTAGAAATCCATGCTGAGCCATTGCACTTTAAATCAAGTTGCAGTTCTTTCTGGATTCCTATTGTCGACTCACACAGTATAAAGAAAACATGATTACACATAATGTCTTTATAACGGATGAAATATACTTTGGCAAAAATTTCCAACGTCGCATATCCGGGACATGTGCCGCGTTCAAACCAACTGGGAACTCGGAAATCTCTGACTTCCGACTAGTGCGTTCAAAACAACTGGGAAATCCGAAAAAAAACTAGGTTTGACTGGGAAAAATCGATTTGATCAATCATCCAACTCGGGAATTCGGGCCTCTTTCTAGAGCTCTGACTTTCCAACCTGAAGAAAACAAACGTCATGATTTGCCTTCATATGTTTCGAGTTCCAAGTGGTTTTGAACACAGCAATGGACAAGCGTAGTTGGTCGAGAAATGGCAGGCTGGTCTCATAGACTAGGCGTAAGATAGTAAACTAAAATCCGTTTGGTGTGGTTACAGAAGGTTAAAACTAAAGGAGAGTGGGTGGTTGGTTGGTCGGTCGGTCGGGGTGGATATGGCAAGAACATCTAGCAACCCAAAGGTTGTGTGTTCAAATCTCATCACAGACAACTTTATAACTACTTGCTACTTTGCAACTACTTAGCATGTTAGCCAATGCAAAGTTTATTTTTATTAGCTAATGCAAAGGTATAGAACCCAAAGATTGTGTGTTCAAATCTCATCACAGACAACTTTAGCTACTACTTACTACTTTTTTAGCTACTTAGCATGTTAGCTAATGCAAAGGTCTAAAACCCAAAGGTTGTGTGTTCGAATCTCATTAAGCACAACTTTAGCATTTTAGCTAATTAGCAACCTTGCAACTACTTTTGGGGTGGCAGGTAGCCTAGTGGTTAGAGCATTGGGCCAGTAACTGAAAGGTTGCTATATCAAATCCCTGAGCTGACAAGGTAAAAATATGTTATTCTGCTCCTGAACAAGGCAGTTAACCCACTGTTCACAGGCTGTCATTGTAGATAAGAATTTGTTCTTAACTGACTTGTCTAGTTAAATAACGGATAAATACTTTTTTACTACTCTGAAACTACTTACCATGTTAGCTAACCCTTCCCCTAAACCTTTAACCTAAATCATAACCTTAATGTTAATGTTAACCCCTAGCCTAGCTAACGTAGCCACCTAGATAACATTAGCCAAGTAGCTAACGTTAGCCACAACAAATTGGAAATAGTAACATATCATACGTATTGCAAATTCGTAACATATCATAGAAATGGATGATGGACATCCGCAAATTAATACATACCATACTAAATGTAACATATCATACTAAGTTGAGTGTCCCGGACTTTGTTGACTATATTACGTCTACCCTTGAGTCCAGGTTGGAAATTGATGTATCGGTTAGATAATTTTCTATATGTTTCAACATACAATTATGGATACTTTTTCATAACACAAGTCTCTGATGGTGGAGACCGGTCTACGATAACATTAGTGTTGAAATAAATAAGTTAGTATTTATTTAACATTGGCGTTACTACTAGAAACTGTCTAATGTTGAGCACTGCACTGATTTATTATGGAGCAAAATTAATTAATTATTGAATGTGCTGATACCTCATGGAAGCAACAGTTGGTCTCTGGTTACCATTTCTGTGGTTGTTGGGGTGACACCACTGAGTGTTGTGTTTTTTTTAGGTGACACCACTGAGTGATAAAAAACTAACATTTGTTTTAAATCGGTTAGTGTCAGTTTGCTATGTTTTGCGACAACGGGGTCTCAGTAATCTGTATTTACACATCATAGCTAGCTGTTGGACGGCTGCACAGGGCTATGGCCACTTTCTGTTTAATTTCTTAATACAATTTTGACACATTATTCTACCCGTATCGTTTTTGTGTTCCGTATTTTGTTATAAAACTTCTGAAGATGTTTAAATTATTTACAAGCTAGCTAATTTAGTTGGAAAACAATAATGTTGACTTTCATGGAAAGAAAGTTATATTTAATAGGCCCTCTACAGGTGAAAAATTACGTCTCACTAAGGGCGGTTGGCGGTGCAGCTCCCTGGATAACGCTTTGGGATAGGCTGTTGCTGAGCTACCATGAAGAATGACAGCCGTCGAGACTTCCGGTACTAGTCATAGGGCGATAACGATAAGAGCGCAGTTGCAGAATTTATAACAGGAGCCACAATGGCGGTTGTCGTCTCTTGACAGGGCTGTGGATGTTATTAAATCCACTATCATCGCCCTAAAGATAGGCCTGGTTGATTCCCAGAGCCATTAATAATAAACTGGAACAATTACTGCACATGAAAATACTATAATTTCTGATCAATATCAAATTAACAAGAGATAAAATTATATTAAAAGGGACCATGTAAACAGTACCAACCGGGTCAAGTTTTCATTTTGTTCGAGAAACAACATCGGCTGTTAATGACGGCTAACTGTTTGTTTATTGAACTCCAAAACCGTAAATCTAAGGAACAATAAAACCCAAACTAAGCTTGGCACCGGACAAGGGAATCTAAAAGAAAAGGGACTTGTTTTTTTCTTTCGTTTTTTACAAACAGCATGCTAGCTACACAGAGCTAGCTAGCCAAATAGAAACGGAGAAGAGCGCACAATGCTCCGATTTATTGTTTGGGCCTTTCAGCCAGTTTCTCTAACTAGCTGAATGCACAGGCCTTCATTTTAGTGGCGTTTTTTTGGCACTAGCAACCTTTATTTTTCTGATTTGACAAACCATGCTGCCGAACGACTTGGATAATGCGTGAGGACTAAACCTGGGCAGACTAATTTCTATTTGTCGGCTTGCTTAGAACACTGGATCTAATTTTACCGGATTTCGGAGTACTACTCTCCCGTTAATGTATTATCTCGGCTACAGAGGCCCACGCTCGGGAGAGGTTCCGCCGCTGACGTGAGGAATGCCTGGGTCGGATAGACACCATGGGACCAAGAGGAAGCCGGAATCCAACAGTAGCGTTGCCCTGTCACCCCAAACAACGAGCGGTAACAGTGGGCTACACCAGCCCCTGGTCCTGCCTCATACCTCTGCGGGCAACATGACGAGCAAGGACGGTAACCCCCAGTCAAAGTCGTCAGTGCCATCTTCTTCCAAGCGCAAACGGCATAAATCAGCCAAACATGGACGTGAGTCCGAGGTGGCTCAGGGCCCTGGTTTTTCTGCGCTCGCCTCCACAGCGCCTCCTTCCGTTAGCGCCGTGAAGCCGCTGGTAGAATATGACGACATAAGTTCCGATTCGGATACTTTTTCGGACCCGCCTGCTGAGAGAGGGTCTGGGGATCGGTTAGAACCTGTCCCAGATTATAGTAAAGGGGATGGGGGCAGGGCTGTTGGTAGAGATGGTCGGGAACACAAGCACCGACACTCGCGCAAAAAGTCGAAGGATCCCAACAAAGTTAGAGACTCTGGGGAAGGGGGTCAGAGTACCAAGAAAAAAAGCAGCAAAGACCGTGAGAGAGGGAGCTCTGGGAAAGTCAAGGAGAAGGTGGCCTCCCTGTCTTCTGTAGCATCCCTGTCCTCCGGGTCACGTCGTCAGGGTCAGCTGGAGGCTGACTTGGGGCCAAAGCGTGGAGAGTTGCCCCCTTCCTCCCAGGCCCAAACGGCGGCCAGTGTGGGAAGCACCACATCCTCCTCCTCGTCATCTCGCAGCAAGGAGGGTGGCCGCTCCGGGAAGTCTCGTAAGGATAAGCCACAGAAGAGAGAAGGGCTTGAGGGTCGGGGGGATGCAACCGCCAGCCAGAGCACCTCTGCCTCTCAGAAGGTCCGGACAGAGAGGAGCCAACGCAAGTCCTCAAAGAGCCACAAGTCCAGCCCAAAGGGCAAGGGGCAGCCTTCCTCGAGCAGGGGGAGCCCTCGCCGGAAGGTAACAGCCCCTACACAGTCCCCCAGCCCCCCAAGGAGAGGGGGTAATGGAAGCCCCATGGTCAGTAGTTACAGCCAGGAGGTGGACAGCTACCACCACCAGAGACGCAGACCGGCCCCACAGAGCCCCAGCCCCTACAGGGAGATGTCCAGGCGGAGCAGGCAGAGGTCGGACAGCCCCTACGCCAGCAGGCAGAGGTCTTCCAGCTATGAGCGAGACGACAGCCCCTACTCAAGGAGACGCTCCATCAGTCCCTATGGTAACCGCAGGTCCTCCAGCGCTAGCCCTGTGTCCCGGTGAGTATTCTAGCCAGGCCCAGGCACCTTCCATTCAGTTTGCCTCGTATACACATTCACATTTATGCTAGTTGCGTAGTTCGTACCAAATCGCACTCTATTCCCTTTATACAGCACTACTTTTGACCAGGCCCCCAAAAGTAGTGGACTACAAAGGGAATATGGTGTCATTTGAGATACAGCCTAATACTAACATGTAGCTATGGACTACTACTAGCCACCCAATCTCAGTCGGTTATTCACTCACTGTATGCATGGCATGCACCTCCACACACAGAGGCATATTCACCAGTGCTGTCTAACACATTGATTCTCACAAATGCCCAAGGTGCCTTTTTACAGAGACTCAGTAAGGCCCCAAACGTGGTAATGAACTGTTGTTGTTACTGTTGATGTTCTCATTGGTCATATTGGAACAGGGCCAGGCCACTCTTTCTACTGTTTTTCTACCCTCTTTTGTCTGTGTGCTAAGGAGGTGCTTGTACTGTGTGTTTGATAAAGCAGCAATATGTATTTTTTGGGGCGACCTGACCAAATTTACATAGAAATGTGAGTTATAGATCTGCCATTCTCATTGAAAGTAAGTTTAAGAAGCAGTAGATACGTTCTGTGTGTGCTATTTCTATGCTTCCTGTTAAGTTTCGTTTTTGCGTCTTTTACTTTCGGTTTTGTACACCGGCTTCAAACAGCTGAAAATACAATATTTTGGGTTATAGACAATATTTCACAGCGAGTTTAGTTGGTACAATGATGCATTGCTTGTTTAGTCACAAACTGAAATTAGGAGAACTATTAGAATTTTACCAAACAGGAAATGGCGGAGAGATTTCTGCATATTGCACCTTTTTAAATCGTAAGTGGTCTAGACAGCGCTTTAGACAGCTGAGGTTGAGCCATGGGTAACTGACAGTACCTGCAGCTTCCTCTCCTGTGCTCCTAGCCTCAGGGTATGGGAATGGCTAGGCCAGGTTGCAGTGTCCTGTATAGGCTATTTAAAACTATGGTCAGGGAAGAGACATTGATTCTATGTTCAGATGTGTCTGTGTGACATGCAGGGCTGTTTCTGCCAGGGAGTTGTTGCCTCTTGCCATGTGGTGTAGAGGGGGAAGGGAAACCTATGGAAGTCAGGTGAGGCATCACATTGGGCTCAGACAGACACAGGCAAGGCCTGTGCTCCAGTCTAGGGAAACCCTATGAGGAGCTGTGGTGGTCTTTGGAACAGGAGAGGGCATAAATTGGGAGATAGACTACACTAGCCAGACAGCGGGGTGATGGTACCTCTCTAGGGACAGGGTTAGAGAGCCTTGGGTTAGGCTGTTGACATTCAGCCATTTTGATTTTGTGTTGCGTCAGAGAGTGGACCTTGAGCTTCTGTTGGTGGGAGGGGGCATAGCTGTACGATAAAACTAGGCCCTCCATAGTGATCGTTAAAAGGTTCTCTGCTGTCAGTAGACTCTGTTGAAAGATGCTGCTGGTGAATCATGTTGGTGTAGTCTTTTTATTTCATTTTATTTAACCTTTATTTAACTAGGCAAGTCAGTTAAGAACAAATTCTTATTTACAATGACTGCCTACCCTGCCCAAACCTTAACCCGGACGACACTGGGCCAATTGTGCACCGCACTACGGGACTCCCAATCGCGGCCGGTTGTGATACAGCCTGGAATCGAACCAGGGTGTGTAGTGACGCCTCTAGCACTGAGATGCAGTACCTTAGACTGCTGCGTCCCTCGGGTGCCAGTCGAGCCTGTATCTAACTGTAGGCTATTTTTTTAGTCTAGCTAATTAACTTCAATGTCCTAGTTATTAACTTATAATAATCATATTTTAGATTTACTTTGTAGACTTTTATAAGTCTTCATGCTCAGGGACATGTTCACTTGCTACTAGTTAATTTGTATTCCTAACCTTCAAACAAATGATTGAATCTGAATGTTGTCTCCGCAGTTAAAGGGATACTTCATTATTTTAGTCAGTGCCATCTTCTTCTAAGTGCCCTTTATGAGGCCGTCATTGTAAATAAGAATTTGTTCTTAACTGATTTGCCTAGTAAAATCTCAAATAAAAATCTACTTCCCAAGAGTCAGATGAACTTGTGGATACCATTTTTATGTCTGCATGCAGTTTGAAGGAAGTTGCCAACTAGCGCTAGATGAATTGCTAACTAGTTAGCATTGTCTCGCAAAACTACCTCGAACTTCCTTCATACTGGACACAAAGATAAAAATGGTATTGATGAGTTTATCTCACTCTGCCAAAATCCCAAAGTATCCCTTTAAGTATGTTCAGAATCTTCGTACTTGTCATACTTACGTCTCCCACATTTGAATAAGGGTTACTTTGATGGTTATCAAAAGCATATATGGTGATGAGGTGTCTGAATTTGGCCTAATGCCAGAGGAATGTTGAGGTTAACTCACAAGACAGACTTCCGGAGGACGTTTGTACACACATTGGCTACTTTAAGTTCAGACTAAAGCAAAGGTTGTTCCCCTGACTGACCTAATTGTATGTTTGTATGCTGACTAAGGGAATGGGAAGTGTAGCTTATATGGAAGGAGACACCGCACACTGACCGGATTTACACATAACTCATTTTATCTTAGCAAATAGCACTACCTCCCTGAACTTGCCTTTAACTGAGCTTGAATCAGGGTCCTGCCTCGCCAACACAAGTGACCGCCAGTTGACCACTTACAAACCAGTTGTTATAGAAAAGGATCCAATTCCATAGCACAATTGGTGAAATGCCAAGCTAGCTGTGGAGTGAACTTGCCGCATGGTCTTATCTCATTATATAAACATAACACACGTTTGGTAGTTATCATCTGCAATGACGTGCCATTTGTTGTTTTTATTAACACCTTAATACACCAGTGCACAATGCCCCAGTAATGTCAAATGGCCTCCCTTCGAGTTCCTCTCTCTTGCTGCTCACTCCCAACTTAGAGAGAGAGAGAGAATTTGCAGCCAACAAGGAATTATTGTTTTCCTAACATCTTCCCTCTCTCTCCAGGCGCTCAGTTCGCTCCCGGAGTCGCTCGCCTCCTTTCTCCTCTTCCCGTCGCTCCTCCTCTCGCTCTCGCAACAAGAAGCATTCGTCCTCTGCCGGGGGAGGCGGGTCTCACAGCAGCCGGCCCACCAGCCGCTCCCCACCCTCCTCCCGCCTGCCACTCAACTCCAGCCTGGGGGCGGAGCTTAGCCGGAGGAAGAAGGAGCGCCAGGCTGCGGTGGCTGCAGCTCGCCCCCCCTCCCCTCCACCTTCCTCACGCAAGACCAAGGGGTCCACCTCACGCCCCCCTAAAGCTGAGCCTGAGAGAGTACCTGAGAGAGAGACTGTCCAAGCCGCGGACCTCCAGCCTCCACCCAGTGCACCCCAGCCCCGGGACACTCTTGTTGGGGAAGAACACGGCTCTGCATCTTCACCCTTCTCATCTCCTGCTCCCCCTCTGCCCCCCGGTCAGACGACCCCACTACCTCCACCTCCTCTGCCCTCCACCCCTGTCACCCAACTTCAGCCACCTACACCCCAGGGCCAGACTGAGACCAGCCTCGCACCCTCCACAGCCCTCTCCTCCTCCTCCTCCTCCTCATTGTCGTCTCCCCAGTCCAAATCTCCTGCCCCCATGCCCACACGCAGCCCTGCCCGCCTGACACCCATCCACAAGACCTCCACTCTGCCCCCCCTGCCTTTACCACCCATGCTAGTGGGAGACTGCCAGGACAGGTAAGCCATGAAACGTGCATACACACACACACACACACACACACACACACACACACACACACACACACACACAACTATCCTCTCCCCAGTCCTGTTGCTTGGCAAACGTGTAGTCATCAACAGAACAGTCATTAGGCCTTTACTGTAGGCTCAGGTTTCCCCCAACAGTCAGTCTCTCTGAAACACACACCTGCCTGCAGTACAGTACTGGAATTCTGAACAGATTACCTGAATGCTCTGTAGGCGATGGTTTAGCTGCCATCAGACCGTGACTATGTCAAGTAGTCAAAACAGGCCTACGTGGGACTTCAAAATCATTACTAACTCCTTGCAGCCTTGTCAAATTCAGAGCTTCCTCTACAGTGGACTGCGCTGGCCAAAATGGCTGCTGAGGTGAAACTGTAGTTCATGGGCCCCACATCCCTTTGTCATAGTAGTTGGGGATACATTTGTGCCACAGACATATAAGGAAAAGAAAATCCAAACTCATGAAATGAAATGTTATTTTTCTCTCCTTCCTTCTCTACCTTCAATCTCTCGCGCTCTCTTTTTCTCTCTCTCTCCCTCCATCAGTCCGAAGAAGTCCACTCCTCCTCAGAGGTCTTCCAGGAAGGAGAAAGAGGTGCGGAATCGGCCGTCCCTGATCGACCTCCCGCTGCCCCCCACGCTGGCCGGAGGAGACCCCTCTCCCCCTCAGTCCCCCGTCTACAGAGCTCCACCTCCGCCCCAGTCCACTCTCAAGAAGAGACCAAAGTGAGTTCCTATCTGCTCAACCTAACCTACCCTTCTCCTCCTCCTCATCAATCACCTCAAACCACCTCTCTACACTCCTCTTTTCCACAGCCCTCCTCTCCCACCGCAGCCTATTTCCTTTCAATAGAAAGGGGGAAAAAATAAGCATAAGATAGTACAAAGTTATCATCAAGGGCTTATTCCGTGAGGTAAAACATTTCCTAATAGCATGTCTCCTCGGCTCTCCTGTCTAGGTTTTGCTGTCCACGCTATGGCGAACGCAAACAGACACAGAGCGACTGGGGCAAACGCTGCGTGGACAAGTTTGACATCATCGGCATTATCGGGGAGGGCACCTACGGCCAGGTGTACAAGGCCAAGGACAAAGACACCGGTGAGAGCCCCTGTTTCGCCCTTTCACTGGCATACCTGTGTTTTCGTTGTTCTTGAGAGAGGCTCAAAGGATCCCCACGCCTGCAGTATGTGTGTATGCCACGGGGTGTTGTGACTGATCTCGCCTCCCCATGTCCCCTTTGCTCCAGCCTCTCTATGCGTGTCTTTTAGAGGAATTTGAAATGAAGCAGAAGACACATTTCCGTTGGGCGTCCGTGTACATCGGACAAATGTTTTTTATTTATTCATCTTCTGATCAGGACAATCGACAGAGTTGCTACCATTAAACGGACATTTTCATCCACCCTCCTACATTGGACAGTGACGTAATGTTCATGTTGTTCTACCTGCCCTCCAGGTGAGCTGGTGGCTCTGAAGAAGGTGCGTCTGGACAATGAGAAGGAGGGCTTCCCCATCACGGCCATCCGAGAGATCAAGATCCTCCGCCAGCTCAACCACCGCAGCGTGGTCAACATGAAGGAGATCGTCACAGACAAACAGGACGCACTCGACTTCAAGAAGGACAAAGGTGTGTGTGTGGGGGTTTTGTGCCTGGTGTATGTCTGTGCCTGTATGCGGATCCTCCTTACCCCTGCCTGTCCCGTCAGGTGCCTTCTACCTGGTGTTTGAGTACATGGATCATGACCTGATGGGTCTGCTGGAGTCGGGGCTGTGTCAGTTCTCCCAAGAACACGTGAGGAGCTTCATGAGACAGCTGATGGATGGGCTGGACTACTGCCACAAGAAGAACTTCCTGCACAGAGACATCAAGTGTTCCAACATACTGCTCAACAACAGGTACTAGTGTAGCATGGTAATATCACGGTACCAAAACGTCATGGCACTTATGATACCAACATTTTAACATACCGTAGTACCGTTCCTATGAGACTACGGAATCTTTCAGCCCTACCAATCTAAAGAACCCGCTGCTTGTTAGAAAATGTTTATAAAGTCAGTTTGGTTTATAAAGTCGGTTGAATTGAAGCACCAGCCAGTAGTCTCTTGTATGCACAGGTCCAATAATGTCCACTTCACTTCCGTGCGCTTATCACGTATGGCGGCTATAATCAGCCAGCTATATCCCCTACCAGCCGTCTCTCACCTGCTTCTCTCAGTATCCCCTACCAGCCCTCACTCACCTGCTTCTCTCAGCATCCCCTACCAGCCCTCACTCACCTGCTTCTTTCAGCATCCCCTACCAGCCCTCACTCACCTGCTTCTCTCAGCATCCCCTATCAGCCCACTCACTCTGCTTCTCTCACCTGCTTCTCTCAGCATCCCCTATCAGCCCTCACTCACCTGCTTCTCTCAGCATCCCCTACCAGCCCTCACTCACCTGCTTCTCTCAGCATCCCCTACCAGCCCTCACTCACCTGCTTCTCTCAGCCTCCCCTACCAGCCCTCACTCACCTGCTTCTCTCAGCGTCCCCTACCAGCTCTCACTCACCTGCTTCTCTCAGCGTCTCCTGTCAGCCCTCACTCACCTGCTTCTCTCAGCATCCCCTATCAGCCCTCACTCACCTGCTTCTCTCAGCATCCCCTATCAGCCCTCACTCACCTGCTTCTCTCAGCATCCCCTACCAGCCCTCACTCACCTGCTTCTCTCAGCATCCCCTACCTGCTTCTCTCTCCATCCCCTCTTCATGCTAATCTATTCCTCCATTATTTTTTCAAATATAATTTAGCCGTGAATGCGAGCATGGATGCAGACCCAGATGGCTTCTGTTAGATTTGTACTTGTGTTACATTGGAGCAGCGCTCAGTTCAAGCAATGTTGATACATTGTATCATTTCGTCGCCTGTTCTAACCAAGAACACAGGCCAGTCAGAGTAGACTTTGCGAGTTCACTGTCATACAGCCTCTGAGTGTCAGAGAGGGGAAATGGAGCACCGCGTCACGACAGGCATTGCAAGCTTTGCAGCAAAGAAAACGGCTTGTCTCTAGCCTGAACTGCAACAACAACAACAAAACATCTGAGCAATATTACCGGAGATAACTTTTTGTCTTTCTAGCGGGATTCGTGCGCATTTGATATAATTTCACAAACCATGTCGCAGTTAGTTTTGTAACACGAATCCGGGGTCTTTAACTTTGTTCAGTCATGTTACCTAGCTAGCTAACAATCTGGTAACTTGACAGTAGCTTTAGGCTAATTTGATTGGCACAGGAAGAACGGAGAAGGGGCTGCTACTCATGAGATGTGCTTCAAAGCTAGATTCATAGAGGTAGGCCTATTGTAAGTCTAAACTATATCAAATGTCTCTTTCTGGGGCTCCTTAAATTCTGTTTGGTGCCTAACGTTTTAAAAGTTGGGAGTAGTGGGTGTGTGTGTGTTTGTGAGAGAGGGAGGCGGTGTGTGTGAGGGACTGTGTCTGTTAACTGAAGAGTAAATGTGTCATGCAGCGCTTTCCCCTTACTGCTACAATGCCATGCATATCATTATGCATGTCCCCCCATTCCTCCAGCCAAATCACAGGTAGGGCCTTTGCAAATATGAGCAAATCAGCCATTCTATGCAGTTAAATGCAATGCGTTGTATTGAGTAGTGTGAAGTGTGAATTTCAGTGACCGGTTCTTTGCGTACAAGCGTCCGGGAGACGGGGCAAACAGGATGCTAGGCCACTGATTCCCCCCCGTATAGTATCATTAGTTAAATGTTGGTGTCGTAACAACACTAATAGGTTCAGAAGGAGGGAAGGAACAGTGTTTTTTTCCACCCCTGGTCCAGCAACATCTCACCCCTGGTCCATGGGCCGGTCCGTGAGATGTTGCTGGCTGGTCCAGATGGTTCAACATCTCACCCAGTGCTGGTCCATGGGACAGGCAGCACGTGAGATGTTGCTGGCTGGTCGCTGAGATGGTTCACTGTCCATTTGAAATGATACACTTCCACAGTGCTAGTTTTAAAGGTAGACTCAACGAGAAGACAGGCAGCACCGTGAGATGAGCGTGACGCAAGACTTCCCCGTCACACAGAGTATCTCTGTGCCTCACACTGCTACGTGGTATCTCACCCAGCTACAACGTGGTATCTCACGCTGCTACAACGTGGTATCTCACACTGCTACAACGTGGTATCTCACGCTGCTACAACGTGGTATCTCACGCTGCTACAACGTGGTATCTCACGCTGCTACAACGTGGTATCTCACGCCGCTACAACGTGGTATCTCACGCTGCTACAACGTGATATCTTACGCCGCTACAACGTGGTATCTACGGGACCAAAACAGCGGCTGAGTTCAGCCTCGCGCTTCAACGCTCTTAGTTGTCGTGGAACTTGACAACAGCTACGTCACCTCGCTGAGTCTACCTTTTAATGTAAGCAGTTCCCCAAGGAGGGAAAAGCATAGCATTGCCGGTCCCTGATATAAACAATGGACCCACGAACCTAGAATGTTATGGTAATGGCAACGGTAGCAGTTTGTGTGGTTTTAGTCGTGAACACGAGGGAGTTGTTTGAAATGATTGTTGTAGCTATGGTAGGGTTGGGTTTTTCCCTTTTTGATTGGTGCTTCTTTCAATGTGCAACGTTCTACCATGATAATTCAAATGCCCTTTCCTCTGCCTCGCTGTTGTGATTGAATTATTCACTTCTGTAGTTAGGGTTGTGTAAGTTAACAGCTGTAGAAATGCAATAAGTTGTGTTGTTATTGAGTTTGATTCTCTGTCTCTAACTTCTTTTATCTCTCTCCTCGCGCAGTGGTCAGATCAAACTGGCTGACTTTGGTTTGGCCCGCCTCTACAACTCGGAGGAAAGGTGAGAGACTTGGATTTTTTCAAGTTGCTTCGGCGCAACGGTGACATCATAAAGTCAGAGGTCCTTCCTGTCCCTGGTTCATACCTTTTTAAACGGTGACCCTCACACTGGCCTTTTCTCATTTGGGTAAAAAGCCCCGTCCTCCACCCTCTGTCCGACGACCTCTGTGACACGGGAAATTTCAATTTGTTAGTAGGCGACCGGAACAGTGTCCTTCCCTCCTTGATAGCCACCTTTCATGAGGATAGTCATATGTGTATCCTACCAGAGTCCTTCACGGAGGTTTTAATAACTGCCACACCCCCTTTGAATCCGCTTTTGTTTTGTTGGAGGAGAAAAGCATGCACACAAACAATATGCTACTTCGTTTAGTTGATCACTTTACACATTTATTTTGGGATCCACCAATGTAAACCTAATTTGCCTCATGATCTGTGAGTGGAGGAGTCTCATTTCATACAAGCACATTTTCATCCACGCTCCCTCACCTTTCCTCGATTACCTTTGACCTTCTTCAAAAGAAAGCGAGAGAAGACGGAGGAGAGAGAGGACGCTGGAGTTGAGCAAATCCAATTGAGAAAAGGCAGTCTGAATGAAAACACCTATCTATTCCAATGATTCCCCACTTGGTGGTGCTGTGTATAAAGAGGTTCTCCCTCCGTCAGCCCATTGTTGAGCGATGCATTGTGGGTGTTTGGGCACTGGAGGGCAGAGTAGAGGTACTGGTACTGTATCTGCGTGTTCTATCTGAATGTTCCCTTCCCTGCTCTCTCCAGTCGACCCTACACTAATAAAGTAATCACGCTATGGTACCGTCCCCCTGAGCTCCTCCTGGGAGAGGAGAGGTACTCTCCGGCCATCGACGTCTGGAGCTGCGGGTTAGTACACACACACACACACACACACAGCTCAGCGTGACTCACCCACACACTGCCATGTACCTGGACACATTTCATTCACACACATTCTCCAATCAAACATGCTCTACGTAGGAAAACAGATTGCACTTACCTTGTTTTTCCACATGGTGTCACTATAAAACTGATATATAATTTTGACTGAAGTAGTCGGAGCTCTAAACCTAAAAACTGGGAAAGAATTATCACTCTTAACAAATCCTAACTCAAGATTGGTAAATCCTTTATTTTTATTTTTATGTGAGTTATCAACATTGTCCATTGAATGTTTGTGCACAGGTGTATTCTGGGAGAACTGTTCACCAAGAAGCCCATCTTCCAGGCCAATCAGGAGCTGCTGCAGTTAGAGTTGATCAGGTATGCTGCTGTTGCCCCCTGCTGCCTGGAAGACTGCATTGCCACGTTAAAATCCTGTCTGACATGGCAACCTATTTCTTATATAGCCGCCATACTCAACAGGCAGACCGCAGTCCAGACCCAGAATGGGGTCAATACGGACCGCGGGTCCTGACTTTCTTTTGTTTTTTGGAACTCAGTCGGGCTTTCAACCTACTGCTGTTGAGTGTGACTTCTAAATTTGGAAGGGCATGGGCAGGTTTCCTCTTCATGTCATTCACTGACCGATCTTAAAGAGCTGTTTTTAACTTGTCATAAATGTCCAGTTGATGTCAACTAGAGAGGTAAGTTGACCCAGCTACCTAAATCTTGTAGTTATCATGGCCAAATGATGTGCCCGGGGGCCTCGACCCACATTGGTCCCCCATTTTAGATTTTATTGAGTCACGCGAGTATTATATGAACACACATAGGACATGGCAAAATGTGTAGAATTGCAGGAATTTAGCTTATTAAAAGTATGTTCTCCTCGCCAACAAGAGGCGTGTGAACCATTTTGGGTTGTATGGGTTTTGATGTTGGGGTTTGTTACTACGCTGATAAATGGCTGCCCATCTGGGCCTTTGCCGCCTAGGAAATTTGTGGGACTGGACCCTCTCAAATAGTAGTTGAATAACCCTGCTATATAGTGGACTACTTTTGACCAGAGCTCTAAGGGCCTCGGTCAACAGCATTGCACTATATAGGGAATAGGCTGCCATCTGGGATACAGTCCATGTTTACCACAGCTCTAACTCTCTCCCTCTCTGTCTCAGTCGTCTGTGTGGGAGCCCGTGTCCCGCTGCCTGGCCTGACGTCATCAAGCTGCCCTACTTCAACACCATGAAGCCCAAGAAACAGTACCGCCGACGGCTACGCGAGGAGTTTGCCTTGTACGTAACATGACATACATACACACCATGGGATTTTCTAGTCCTTTCATCAATCTGATAGTTGTGGCAGTACATCAGTTGTTGATGCTATTTGTTTGACTCGCACGCTCTCATCTCTCTCTCTGTCAGTCTGCCTGCTCAGGCCCTGGACCTGCTGGACCGCATGCTGACCCTTGACCCTGCGCGGCGCTGCACGGCCGAACAGGCCCTCAATAGTGACTTCCTGTGTAACGTGGAGCCAAGCAAGATGTCCCCGCCCAAGTGAGGACCTAGTCTTTGCCCTGTCCTTTCCTGGGCCCATTACATCTAGAGAACAACCTCAAACTATCCACCACCATACTCCCAAACCATTATTGATTTCTTTCTGTCACACCCAACACCCCTCTTCGCTTTATATCCCATACAATTACCTTTAGCCTTTCTGTTTTTCTCCCTCATACTTTCATCACCCTGTTTTTGCCTCTTTATCATACTCTCTCCCTCTCTCTCCAGTCTCCCTCACTGGCAGGACTGCCACGAGCTGTGGAGTAAGAAACGGAGGCGCCAGCGTCAGAGCGGGCTGCCCGAGGATGTGCCTGTGCCCAAAGTGCCCCGTAAGGACCCCTCGGGGGCTTCCAGTGGAGAGAACAGCCGGCCCCAAGCCAGCCCAGCTGGAGCCCCGCCCCCTCCGCCGGGAAGACCACCACCCTCAGCCATCTCTGCCAATGAGCTAGCAGGTCAGGCAGAAACAGTAGTCACAGTTCGCTACTATAGAAGAACATACCCTTATCCAAATGTCTCCTTGGTTAGATAGTGGCTGCACAGGTAGACAAAGGTTGTTGTAAGTCGATAATGTGAACGCATGTTGTCTCCATACGCTCTCAGCAGGCTGCTGTCTACAGTATGTGTGACCATTGTCTCTCTCCCATCAGGCCTGGGTGCTGCGGCGGAGCAGCTGAACCAGACAGAGCTGGCTGTACTGTTGAACCTGCTGCAGAGACAGACAGACCTCAGTCTGCCTCAGATGGCCCAGCTCCTCAACGTCTCCTCCAACCCAGAGAGCCAGCAGCAGCTAGAGACCCTTAGCCAGTCCCTGTCTGCCCTGACCGAGGCCTCCCACCACCGGGGGGCCTCAGAGGACCAGGGTCCGGCTAGGCCCCAGCCCCCTGAACCTCCCCCAGAGCCTCAGGAGCCCTCCCCGCACCACAGCGAGCCGCCCCTCAGCCAGGATGACCAGACCAACCTCCTGGCCCTCCTATTGGGCCAGCTCATCAAGCCGCAGGCCGAGGGGGCGGAGCAAGGCGACGAGAGCAATGGCGTCCAATCAGAGGAGGCGGTGACTCGCGGTTCGTCAGCCTCAACTGCTGACCGCAAGGGCAAGTCTGGGTTCAGTCTCTAGGGGGAGGGGCAGAGAGCACTGGGTCAGGGGATCTCACAGGAGACTGGTGGACGATCTTGTCATGGTGCGGATCTTGTCATCCAATTATTTTCCCGCTTACCATAAAGCCGTTGTAAATTACTTTATAAACGAGCTGATGAGATGAAAGATCTTAACTAAATGGCAAATCGAAAGAAAGATTCCACGGTTACTTTAAATATTTTTTGAGGAAGTTTTATGTTGTCTAGACCCACCACCTCTCCCCCCTCCTCTCACCAACAGTTTCACCCCCACCCACCTTTTGTCTGTCTCACCCGTCTCCTACTTCCAAAGGCTACTTTCACCCACTCAGTCACACATAGGTGGAAACATACCATACAGGAAGTTGGCAAGTCCTCAAGATGTCTGACCAGAGTGGCTTCGGACGGCCCAGGTCACATGGACTGGGCTTTGGGCACAAGGACTTTTGTCATTGGTGTGAATGTAAACTAAGAGAAGGTTTGTAGTTTTACAGCGTTAGAAAGACAATGGCCCCTCTTTATCACCCTGTTTTCTTTTCCCGTTCCCTCTTTCTCTCTCATTTCTCCATTTGTTAAAGCAGGTTTCTTGGATTGTTCTTCCTTCCATAAAAATATATTGATTCAAAACCAGTCTGTAATGTCCACATTTTTCTGAAGAAAGTCTAATAAATTATCAAGCAAAAATAAATGTTTTGAACCTTAGACTTCACCTGCATGTCCTTCATTTAACTTTTATTTAAAATCACACATTTTAAATTTTATGTTTGTATGTTGTCTTTTACATTAGTCCTCGGAATCATCCAACGCTAGTAAAGCGTTCTCCTCTGTAGTCTGTATCCGTAGTCACCCTACTGTTGTCACTTAATGCAACAACCCTGTTGCCTAGGAAACAATTGTAGCAGCAGTGTTTCCCAGTAGCCATGGCAGCAGACTGAGAAGGCATCTCTCTCTGTCTCAGCTTTATGCACCTCTCCCCCTCCCCAAACTTCAGGTTTGACCCCTCCCTATCCATAATAACCCATGCTCGTATTGTTGTTGAAATATAACTGAGTGTCTGTCAGGGTTGAACAAACCCTAAGGTGAGCATTTCCCTCTACTATGTAAAGTGCTTTGGGTGTCTCGAAAAGCGCTATATTGGTCCAGTCAATTATTATTGTTGTAAACCCCCCCATGTCCTGCGTCTTTCTTTTGTTGTTCACATACGTGTGTGAATAAATGTTATGTTGATTATTTAGGTCACCGTGAGGTCTTTTGATATTCCATCATCTCTCAACATTCCAACTTGTCTGTCAACATTTTAAAAAGATGTTGGTACACTTTAAACACCTACGTAAGGATTTTATGACATACCATGAACCGAGAGGGGAGGAATTACGTAGGTGGCACAATTCCAGACTAGTTTTGAGCATGAACATTTATCATAATCACAATTGTGGTATTTAGTAGCATTATCAACCCGTGACAGCTACACATTTTACTCATCCAATTCTACAGTAGCCTATTGAAAACATTTATCCAACTGAAACGACATTGTTGACTGGATGGTGAGGTAGGAATGGTACATGATCTCCCTCTGCTGGCCACCGTGGGAGATACAGCTGTACGTTGTCTAGACCCCACTCACAAACACTTACCTGGGACATTTCACTAAAGGGAATTGAATAAAAATGTGTCTGTAGTGTAGATGGCACAAATGTCCAGGTGAAATCTCACTGTAACTGCGTCTGCTTTTGTGCTTCTTGTAAATATCCGATTGACTGTCTTGTTTTCTCTGACTCCCCCCTCAGACTGTGCAGTCACCAAGCGGAAGCAGCAGATTGGAACAAATCAGGTCCCTCCATCCTCCGAGCGACGTCCCCCCTCTCCGCCTGGCCCTCCACCCTCAGCCCTCCTCTCTCCTGGCCAGCAGCAGCCCAGGTCTGAACCCCTGCCCGGACCCGGCCAGGACATCAGTCCAGCGGTGGCAGCCGCCCTGCTGCAGCTCATCTCCCAACAGGACCCAGAGGCTGGGGCCCCCCAGCGCAGCAGGGACCACTCCCCCGCTGTGGGCACCCCTGTCCGGGGACAGCCACCCCCTGCCTGGATGACTGACTCCCCTAAACCATCCCCTGCTAGAGAGCCTCCTACTGGCATGGAACCCACTGCCTCTGCTATCCCAGCACAGTTCCCCAAGGACCAGGACCTCCGCTTTGCCCACAGGACAGCTCGCTGATCCTGGATGGGCCTGTTTAGAGACCTGGGGTAGAGTGGGCCGACCTACAGGGACAGGAGCCAGGGACTCCTACTCTACTGATAATGATGATACTATACACCAGTCTCTCTAGGTGGGAACAGAAGAGCAGCTCACCTGAGCAGGTTGTGTATATTGGAAGATGTGAGGTAGATGGCTTTGAGATTGTTAGTCTGGAGAAAAGAGCAGGTCTTTGGGTCTGGATATTTGGAGGATGTTATTGTGAAGATGGCCAGTGTTGGTTTGGCTAAAGGACAAACTAAGCCCCACTCTAGACAGACTGGGGTTGGGCCTTGGTGAGGGTTCTAGACCTGGGGGTGGGACAAAGTTCCACACCCTTCCATCACTAACACTGCCCCTCCTGGACCTCCTGACTTGCTGAAGAAGTTGGTTCCTCACATGGAATGTGATCAGCTGTGATTTTCTTTTGTTTAATTTGCAACTCAAATGATTGTTATGTCTACTGCAGTGCCCTCTAACGCCGAGGCTATCAGTGGGTTTTGGAGTCTGGTGTCCTCACTCCTTTTCATCTGCGGTTGAATGGGTGGGGGTTGGTGTCTGCTATGTATGACACCGGTGGAACAAAGAACAAGTCTGAAATGTAGAGGTGGTTAACTAGGGGTACAGATGTGAAACACTGGGACTGCGAGCGAGTTAACTACTCAGTCAGTCTCATCATGCTAGCTGGCTCCTGACTTTCAACCTCGTGCCTCCTTTGTGTCCTTAGCAACCCCCGAATGATCTTTGCCCACACGGAAGAGTTGAGTTGTTTCTTCTGTTCTGGGAAGGCACATTAACAAGAGAAGGCATGGCTCAAAATAAATTAGCATACCTTGTGTGTCCTTGGTCAAAGGTACTGTAAAATAAGGTATTTGGGTCTCAGTCCTATCTCCTCTTGTTGTTTCTCTCGCTCAATCTATGTATGTCAGCCTCCGTTAGCATTCCCATGTAGAAATGAACATGTTCATTCTCGATCGCTCGCGCTCTCTAATAACAGATTCGTGTGCCTCTCTTAACCCTCATACTTCCTCTGCTACACACTGGCAGAAAACACCAACTCTGACACTGTGTCATTAACTGCTCTACTATACTCACTAGTCTTTCATTGACCCTCTGTTTACAGCTAGCAAGCCGGTCACCCAACCCCATAGTGACTGGACACCTATAGACCTACACACACACACACCTCTCTCCAAAGCTTTCCCTGATGATCTCTGATAGCCTTGTGTTATCTCTTGCCTCCCTGCCTAACTCTGTGCAGCAAATACGTTTTGTGTGATTATTTTCTACTTTAAAGACAAAGTTACATGTTAAAACGATGGTCCATGGTTGTGTTTCCTTTGTTTTGTTTTGGGGAAGGGAGAAATTGGGAAGAGATCTGGCTTTGGGTTTCATGAGACTGTAAAAGATGATATTTTGTAATATGTGTTTTCTCGGTTCAATTTATTAAAGGAAATCATGCGACCAGAAAGTTTTTAAAGTGATGTGATTTATTCTCTTATCATGTACACATAGTATACCAAACACTAGGAACACTTTCCTAATATTGAATTGTAGCCATTTTGCCCTCAGAACCGCCACAATTTTTCGGGGCATGGACTCTACCTGGTGTCGAAAGCATTTGACAGGGATGCTGGCCCATGTAGACTCCAATGCTTCTCACAGTTGTCAAGTTGGGTGGATGTCCTTTGGGTGGTATACCATTCTTGATACATATGGGAGACTTGAGTATGAAACCCAGCAGCATTGCAGTTCTTGTCTCACACCAGTGTGCCTGGCACTTACTACCATACCCTATTAAAGGAACTTAAATCTTTTGTCTTGCCCATTCAGCCTCTGGCACACATACAAAATCCATGTCTGAATTGTCTCAAAGCTTAAATTCTTTAACCAGTTTCCCCTTCATCTACACTGATTTAAGTGGATTTAATAACTGAATTCAGTAAGGGATCATAGCTTTTACCTGGATTCATCTGGTCAGTTTATAATATGGAAAGAGCAGTTGTTCTTAGTGTTTTGTATACTCAGTGTATTTTCCTTGATAGAATTCAGAATGGCCACTAGGTGGCACATTGAATCATCTTTCTCTCAAACGCTTTCTCACTCTTTCTCACACAGACAGGGTCACTGGAAGACGTGTTGCAAGGCAGAATTTGCCATAGGACTTTTCAATCAGGTGTGGCACTATTGATTAAGTTTTAATAAAATCAAATGACGCAAATGTTTTAAAAGGAGGGCAAAAGTATTTTTGTGTATTTAAAAAAAAAAACGATTTGACAACTCCTGCACTATTTCAGTACTAAACGTTGAGTGTTGCTGCAGCCTCTGCTTACCTTGACCAATCAGACAGAAATTGCAGTTCGCGCGGGCCGGCCACAAATCTCTCTACTTTCCTCCGGGTTTTTAATTTAGAAAGGCGATGAGCAAAACAATCGTGGCAGCATTAGTGACCTGACATGTTTTATTGGATGGAAACGAGACCATTCTTTTTCAGTCTGATCAACTTTAGGCTGCTAACACGAGCTGTCCCTCTGGCCAGGGTAAAAGAAGCAGTACCGTGCTTTTATCACTTTTTTTGGGGGGGGGGGGGGGGGTTGTGAATGGGATCAAATTTGGTTTATACTGAACAAAAATATAAACGCAATAATTTGAAAGATTTTACTGAGTTACAGTTCATATAAGGAAATGGGTGAATCAAGATACATTCACATGAATGGGCAGGGGTGCAGCCATGGGTGGGTCTTGGAAGGCATAAACCCAACCACTTGGCAGCCAGGCCCAGCCAATCAGAATGAGTTTCCCCCCCCAAAAAAATATGTTGGAAGCAGTTCACTGTAGAGAAATTAACATTATATTCCCTGTCAATAGCTCAAGTGGACGTTCCTGCAGTCAGTATGCCAATTGCACGCTCCCTCAACTTGAGACATCTGTGGCACTTTGTTGTGTGTGAGAACTGCACATTCTAAATTGGCCTTTTATTGTCTCCAGCACAAGGTGCACCTGTGTAATGATCATGCTGTTTAATCAGCTTCTTGATATGCCACACATGTCAGGTGGATGGATCATCTTGGCAAAGTTGAAATGCTCACTAACAGGGATGTAAAGAAACATTTTTGAGAAAAAAGCTTTTTGCGTTTATGAAAAATGTCTGGGATTTTTTTATTGTAGCTCATGAAACCTGGGACCAACACTTTACATGTTGCATTTATATTTTTGTTCAGTGTATATTCCATCTTGGGCAGACTAGGCTAGACTTTTTCAGTCCCGAATTATTAACTGGAATGAATCAATAAATGCAATAGCTGACAAGACTGTGAGTAATTGTTTTATTAGACCTACAGTTGCATAGGGCAGGACTAAATGATGCAAACCTGCATGATGCAAGCTCAGCCCTGTGAGTTTTATTGTCCAACCAGGTTGCTTTCTCTGTGTGTCACAGGAGGTTGGTGGCACCTTAATTGGGGAGAATGGGTTTGTGGTAATGGCTGGAGCAGAATTTTATCAAACACATAGGTTCCATGTGTTTGATGATTCCGTTCGCTCGGTTTCAGACATTATTATGAGCCGTCCTCCCCTCAGCAGCCTCCAGTGGCTGTGTTTAGGAACCCCCCTAGTCCTTTAAAATATACAGTACCAGTCAAAAGTTTGGACACACCTACTCATTCAAGGGTTTTTCTTTATTTTTACTATTTTCTACATTGTAATATAACAGAAAGACATCAAAACTATGAAATAACACATGGAATAACCAAAAACGTGTTAAACAAATCCCAAATATATTTTATATTTGAGATTCTTCAAAGTAGCCACCTTTGCCTTGAAGCAGCCAACAAGAGCTCAGCATATGTGGGAACTCATTCAAGACTGTTGGAAAAGCATTCCAGATTAAGCTGGTTGAGAGAATGCCAATAGTATGCAAAGCTGTCATCAAGGCAAAGAGTGGCTGCTTGAAGAATCTCAAATATATTTTGATTTGTTTAACACATTTTTGGTTACTACATGATTCCATATGGGTTATTTCACAGTTTTGATGTAGGTGTGTCAACTTTTGACTGGTATTGTAATTCATATGAATGGGTTTTGATCTTCCCCAAGGCCAGGGGTTTTTCCAGGATAAAAAAAACAAACATGTAACCTGACTAGAAAAACGGCTCCCGCAAGCTTATATTAAACCTTTTATTTGATTTTTTTTTTACAACAGATTAATCGTGTCATACCAAATTAGGTCCGGAGTTTTACCTGGTTTCATACCAGATCAGGAAAAATTAGAGTCCCCAGAAATGTTTTTCACCCCACCCCACACACACACACGACCCATTGCACTAATACACAAAATCGGATTTTATGGAATACTTGATATGATTAATCGTGTAGTGTAGAGTAAAGTATTGCTAACAAGCAAACATTTAAATTGCTTTAAATGGAGATATCTCCACCATTTCAGTCCTGATTACTGGGAGTTCGCTCAAGGTGTTGTTCTGCTGTCCACTGACAGAATAAGGTGTTGGATATGCCAGGCTAGCTGCAGCTCAGTGTTGGCCTGGAGCTGGGTCGTTACTCAAAGTAGGTTAATGTCCATTCGTGTCCACTGACTCTGACTGTGGAGCCTCAGGAGCGGCAGGTGAGCTGGACTGTCTGTCCTTGCCTTGAATGTGCTGTAGGTCTACCCTGTGGAAGAGATAGCAAGGGGTTAGACAAATCCACGAGACATTCAACAAAAAATGATCGCTATCTGAATATTAGGCTCATATAGTTCAAATATTGAAGTAGCCAAATTAAATACTGAGAAAAGAGAAGATACATGCTACAGTTTTGCTTACATATGAGAGCGGAGAAGGACTCACCCTGGTCCTGTTCCGTCTCCTTCGCTTATACCGGGGTGTCTTCTCAGTAGGTCTGGTCTCGTTTACCAACACCAGTCCAGCGGAAGGTGCTGCGCGTCTTCGTCCTGGGGGAATGAGAGACTGACCCTGAATTTAGGTTGACAACCCGTTGGGACCTCCGTAGTCTAGGGAGGGCAAGGTTTGGACCCTGAGGGACAGGGATGGGGTTTTAGTCTTCTTGGTGGCACATTAGGTTTCAAGGACTGTGTTGAAAAAGCCGGCTCCGCATATTCCTCCTGTCGGGGCACTGAGGGCATCCACATGAAAAGAGTCGTCGGACAATTCTGAGACCAAACTCATTCAGGTAGCAAAAAAACAACAACCGATGCGCAAAAACCGTAAACATAGTCCAGCCTAGACCTACCTGTATTTTATCCAGACGGTAACACGGTTTATTCGGTTGGAACCACAGGCTATTTGTCTTCTCAAAAATATCGTTGTCCTGTCCAGTATTTAATGGGTTAGCACCTTTTGATGAGGCGGGAAGCGTGAGAAACCTAATTGTTTACGGTGACAAAGACAACACTTGAATCGTCAAGAGCACATTACATAAGCAATTGACTGGCGCGTCATTTGGGTAGGCCAAAACGGTATCCCATAGACCCCCAAAGTAAATGCAGATGGAAAATCATGCACGCAATTAACACTTACAGCATGCTACGGATTCTCAGTCATGAGAGGATGACCTAAGGCCGAAACTGTACTGGGGGATTGCCTGTACATTTCTTAACTCCCATGGCTTAAACATTTGGTTTGCAATTCAAAAGTAGCTGGACATCATGTGAAATTCATGATACCTGGTTAAATATTTTTTGTCTAACTCGGGGAGGAACATAAGGGAAGCCAGGGGGAAGGTCACTCAATACAAGATACTAGAAAGGTTCTTTTGGACTCCAACAAGGCTTCATAAAATGGGTTTTATGGACAATAATCTGTGTTGGAAATGTCAATTTGACACAGGGACATTCTTACAAGCTATATAGGAATGCATAGCTACCTTTCTGGAAGGATATTCTAAAACATTTGGGAGAATGGTCAGAATCAACAATCCCAGTTTCATCAAGAATATGTCTCTTAGGTGACAACATAATTACCTAATGTATCAAATGATGGAATTTTCACTGATCACTGATGGTATCCTTACAGCTTCTAGATTGATCCTTCTGCTTTGGAAAGGCCATGCCACACCTACTCTGAAACAGTGGATAGAATCAATGCTGGACGTGGCATCTTATGAACAAATGCTTGCTAGAATCACTGGTAGAAATGAAAACGTTCAGAGAATCACACTGTCTTCGTCACGTCGTTTCTGGGACTGGGAGGTGATAGTCCAGGTTGAATGTTAACACTGTGCTTGTGAACCCATGTTTTATTCTATCTTATGTGAAGCTGAAGTAGTATTAGATTGTGAATGCGTGTTGTCCTGGAAGGGTATGTCTGGATGTCATGCTCAATGTTTTTTATGGCTTTACAATGTGTTTGTTTGATTTTTTTAAAAGGACTAAACTAATAACATCTAGCTCATGTAGCCTAATTGAACAGTAGAAAGTAAAGAATGGGGCAAATGTAGAGGTGGGGCTGAACAGTCTAATGGCAGGCTGTGTGTGTTGGTGTTGAGTTCTCCCCGCGCCCTATTTTGCCCACAGACTAGTTCTACATTTGGCACACGTACAGACACGCTTACCCCCTGCCCCACCAGCCAGACACAGGCCCAGCTGAGCCCTCTGGGTGAGTGATCCTTTATGAGTGGTGATGGTGGGGGGCTCACCTGCCCCAAACGCAGAGTGTGTGACTGAGAGGGTTGTGTGGTGTGTGTGTGTGTGCATATATATGTCTGTTTGTGTGTTCACGTGCTTGTGTGTGTGTGTGTGTGTGTGTGTGTGTGTGTGTGTGTGTGTGTGTGTGTGTGTGTGTGTGTGTGTGTGTGTGTGTGATGTGTGTCTGTCCTATAGGGGCTTTATATGATAGTGAATGTGCCCACGGGGAGCTGCCACAGGAGAAGTAGTGGACATGCCAGTGCCAAGTCTTAGAGACAAGAGGAATACATTGAGGAGCGGGGGTAGACAAGGTTTTATCATCAATCAGGGAATGCCCATAAAAGTGCCACCCTGCCATTTTGATTATCATACTCACTATGGCCCATCCAGACAACCCATGGACTATGTCTGTGCTAAGACACTCCATTTTGACTGTCGTCATTGGTTTCATCCCACAGCTTGTTCTACACACTTCTTTTTTTGATATGGTTCTGGAGGAATAAGAAATATTATAAACTGGGTGGTTCGAGCCCTGAATGCTGATTGGCTGACAGCCGTGGTATATCAGCCCGTATATCATGGGTATGACGAAACATTTATTTTTTACTGCTCCAATTATGTTGGTAACCAGTTTAAAATAGCAATAAGGAATCTATGAAGTTTGTGGTATATGGCCAATATACCACGGCTAAAGGCTGTATCCAGGCACTCCTCGTTGCGTCGTGGATAAGAACAGCCCTTAGCCGTGGTATATTGGCCATATACCACACCCCCTTGGCCTTATTGCTTAATTATACCACTAGTCATTCTTTGTACCCATAGAGCAGTAGACCAAGATACTTTTATATGTTCTATTGGAATATGGTGTTTGTGTGTGTGTGTGCAGCTGTGCATGTATGTGTGTGTGTATGTTTTGCTTATGCTTGTTGTACTTCCTGAGTGTTTGCTTGTGTCTGAGCCACAGTTGCCTCCCTGTGCCCTGCTAGAGTTTGATGTTCAGTTTGATGACTGAGGATCTTTGATCCAAGGCTGTGTAGATTCAGGGAGCGGAGACAGAGACTCCCGCGGCCCCAGAGCTAAGACATAGTTATATATACACACACACGCACAGACACACACACACACGCGCACACACACACACACACACACACACACACACACACACACACACACACACACACACACACACACACACACACACACACACACACACACACACACATACACATACACATACACACACATACACATACACATACACACACACACACACACACACACATACACATACACATACACACACACACACACACACACACACACACACACACACACACACACGCACAGACACACACACGCACAGACACACGCACACACACACACACCACTGGAACACAGAGAAGGGTACAGGCATCGCTGCTGAGCACGTGTCACATTCAAATTCCATATAGAGTTGCATGAACAGCAGAATTGCAACATTTTGTGAAATGGCTGAACACTTACAACGAACCTCATGGCTTTAACCTAACGTTGCGGAGTCCTTGCTTCCTTTTTTTCGGGGGAAACGGAAGTTAGGTTGAAAATACTGTATCCCTGAAAACCAGAAACATCTGCTTCCTGCCAATGCCGCTAAGGGCGCTCACGGCTAAGACACAATTATAAACGTTGAAAAATATTTACATTTCGAATTCAACTCAGGCCGTGTGGTGAAAGTTAAGCACAATGTTTAATTAGCTGTCTCTCCTCACCATCTTTGCAACCAAATTGTGTGTCAGTCGTTCCAGATATGGCTACATGTTTATTGATGGGCTCTTTGAAAAAACCCGTTGACTTTATTCCTCCAGTGATATATGTTTTACTGCTGCAGCAGAGTGCTTTATTGCTGTTTTAAACACCAAATACTAATCCTCCTCAGTTTATAGTTCACAGCCAAAATGGTGCCACCGTTTGTTGTTCGCCGTTTTATCACTAATGAGTAACAGCCACAGAAAGACAGTAACAGAATCGCTAGTCGAATCACTAGACAGAGATGAGAGAAACCGATCAGTGTTCACAGTGTTTGAGGGGGGGGTTAAGACTGGGGTTAGTCAATAGAAAGCTCCATCGACCAAGTAAAGTCACTGAATAATCCCACATTTCCGGTGGGTGAAAGTGACCATTGCCAGACGTCGCTCTGCCTCTGCCTCTTTCTATTTCTCACTCAGGTCTGCCTCTTTAAGGGAGCAGGGGCTGCTGGGATGGCAGACTGTTGGGGAGCGGTTGGGGGTGGGGTGGGGTTGGGAAGGGGGGGGTGGCCCTGCAGGACCATTTGTGCTGAAGCTCATTTGCACAGCGACACTTAATTGGCTACAACAATTAATTAATGTGTTGGAAAGTTGGCACAAAAAGTTCATTTAAGAGGGTTTTAATAAGCAATTAGAGGAAAACCAGGAGAGAAAGGGAATTACCAGACTGGAAAAGAGGAGAGATGGACAGGAGAGCTGGAGGGAGGAGGAAAAATAGAGATGGAGGGGAAAACCTGATCACAAAAGGCAGGTGTATGTTTTGATAGAATATATTGGTCAAGTTCAACTCTCTCTCCTGACTGAATGTGAAAGACATAGTTTTGAATACATAAATGATCTGAGGTCATTATTCTCCTCTCTGAGACTGTGATTACTGTTATTAAGTAGGCTTAAGCCTCATGCTGTATGTAGTGTGTGCTGCACCCTGACCCCTGACCCCCGACCCAACTTGTCCCGGCACCAGCCAGGCCCAGTGTAAAATATCACATGACTAATGAGAGGTGGTTGGAATCCTGGGAAAGATGTCCTTGGAAGACGAATGCATTTTCAGCAGAATAATTAACTTAATTAACAAATTCACATGCATATTCATCAGCCTATTAATGTCTGCTCCGCGCTGCTTGATGAGCAATGCGGTAATAACCATTCCATTTGCATACTGCGATCACACTACTCGCTCCCTTACCAAAAAAAGAGAGAGGGAAGGAAATTTAAAAAATGGGCAAAATAGGATGCACTCATGAACATTGTCGCCAAAACTTACACACATTCATATACTATACACACAGGTACATGTAGTCAGTACCTACAGTACTCACAACCCCACATTCAAACGTACAGTTTAACTAGAGCTTCTGCTAGTTGTTTATGCAGTGAATAATGTAGTTCCTGCTGTCTATTAAGTTTCAACAGCTGTGAGTATTGGTATTAGGCTCAATAGAAAAGTGAGATGGGGGTCTACCCTCCCCAGCTGTCTCTGTCTTCACTCTCACTATCTCTCCCCCCCACTCCCTCTCCCCCCACTCCCCCATTCCCTCTCCCCCCTCCCTCTCTCTCCCCCCACTCCCTCTCTCTCCCCCATTCCCTCTCTCTCCCGCCCACTCCCGCTCCCCCCACTCCCTCTCTCTCCCCCACTCCCTCTCTCTCCCCCCCACTCCCGCTCTCTCCCCCCATTCCCTCTCTCCCCCACTCCCGCTCTCTCCCCCCACTCCCTCTCTCTCCCCCCACTACCTCTCTCTCCCCCACTCCCTCTCTCTCCCCCCCAACTCCCGCTCTCTCCCCCACTCCATCTCTCCCCCACTCCCTCTCACTCCCCCCCACTCCCTCTCTCTCCCCCCCACTCCCTCTCTCTCCCCCAACTCCCGCTCTCTCCCCCACTACCTCTCTCTCTCCCCCCACTCCATCTCCCCCCACTCCCTCTCACTCCCCCCACTACCTCTCTCTCCCCCCACTCCATCTCCCCCCACTCCCTCTCACTCCCCCCCCACTCCCTCTCTCTCCCCCCCACTCCCTCTCACTCCCCCCACTCCCTCTCTCTCCCCCCACTCCCTCTCTCTCCCCCAACTCCCGCTCTCTCCCCCCACTACTCTCTCTCTCCCCCCACTCCATCTCCCCCACTCCCTCTCACTCCCCCCCACTCCCTCTCTCTCCCCCCACTACCTCTCTCTCTCCCCCCACTCCCTCTCCCCCCCCACTCCCTCTCACTCCCCCCCCACTACCTCTCTCTCTCCCCCACTCTCTCTCTCCCCCCACTCCATCTCCCCCCCACTCCCTCTCACTCCCCCCCCACTCCCTCTCTCTCCCCCCCACTACCTCTCTCTCTCCCCCACTCCCTCTCCCCCCACTCCCTCTCACTCCCCCCACTCCCTCTCTCTCCCCCCACTACCTCTCTCTCTCCCCCACTCCCTCTCCCCCCACTCCCTCTCACTCCCCCCCCACTCCCTCTCTCTCCCCCCACTACCTCTCTCTCTCCCCCCCACTCCCTCTCCCTCTCCCCCCCACTCCCTCTCTCTCTTGCTCTTGTTTCCTGTTTGCATCTCTCTCTCCTTGTTAATAATTAATCTCGAACATACTTGTCTTTTATTTATTTATTTGTTGCTTTTTGAAGTTTCTCTCGTCTGCCTGTCAGTCTGCGTTTGTGGGAGAGTGTTTGTGTGGATGACTGTGTGAGCACTTGTGACAGTTCTTTTTTTGTGCTTCTGAACGTGTGGAACCTTCTCCTTTTACAGGATATGTGTGTGTGTGTGTGTGTGTGTGTGTGTGTGTGTGTGTGTGTGTGTGTGTGTGTGTGTGTGTGTGTGTGAGTGAGTGTTTACGCTCTATCTCTCTCCATTGGTATTCTGAGTGGCCCTGATTCTGTATGTGCTGTTGTCACTGATGAACTGTTTGTGTGTATTACCTCAGAGTCTGTACACGCATCATGGGCTTGCATAGATGTCTGTGTATTTCTGTTAATGTCTTTGATGGAACTTGTATTTGATGGTGTTTGTATTGGGAGAGTGCATGTCAAAATACAGCTTGTTCTTTATCTGTGATGTGAGCTTGAAAGAATGAGTGTGTGTGGTTTAAAATTGAAAGTGTGTGTTGTGTGTGTGTGGGTAGATCTGTACGTGTATGGGTGGGATCTTAAGGGAGTGTCTGTGTTTTAGTGTGTGCCAGGGAGTATGTGTGTGTGTGTGTGTGTGTGTGTGTGTGTGTGTGTGTGTGTGTGTGTGTGTGTGTGTGTGGCTGTGTGTGTGTGTGTGTGGCTGTGTGTGTGTGTGTGTGCGTGTGCGTGTGGACATGTGTGTGTGGTATGCCAGCTTGTGCTCAGACAGCAGCAGTTTGCGGAGCGAGAATAAAAAGTGAGGAGTGATGCCAAGTGAGTCCCAGGAGACACATTCAGGGGATAGAGAAAGAAGAAAGAGGAAATAAAATAGGATTTCACACACACACACACACAAAGAGACGACCCAGAGATGTGCTGTGTCGAACATACAAACAATCTAACGCACACATACAATGCACACAGTCGCACCAACACATATAATTGTACTCATTTACAAACAGGCATGTTTGAATACTCATACACCAACACATCAGCACCGAGAAGGCCAAGTACACACAAACACACTTGCAGTCCATCCTTTCTTTTACCATCCCTCTCTTCCCCTCTTTGTCAGAGGGTGGTGACACATTGTGTGCAGTGTGACACAGTGAGGTCTGGTTTGACTCCCAACTACTCCCAGCCTTCACACCTCTGCCCCCTACTGGGCTAGCCACGTCACAGCACCTGACCTTCCTCCCTCCCCCCACTGCCTGACAACTGTGTCCAAGTAAATAATGGTAAATAATGTATTGTTTCATTTTGGAGTCTCTTTCATTCTAAATAAGAATAGAATATGTTTCTTTGCGTTTCGATATGAATGTGGATGCTACCATTATTACTGCTAATCCTGAATGAATCGTGAATATTGATGAGTGAGAAAGTCACAGACGCACAAATAGCAAAATGCTAACCTCTCCTGTTATTGTAATGGTGAGAGGTTAGCATGTCTTGAGGCTATGATATTTGTGCGTCTGTAACTTTCTCACTCATCCTTATTCACGATTCATTCAGGATTATCTGTAATCATGGTAGCATCCACATGAATGTAGAAGTGTTTAGAAACGATTCTATTCTTATTTACAATAAAAGTGACTTCAAAATGACATACCATTTACAAAATAATCCGAAACTCAACCAAAACAAAGAGCAAATGCATACAACACATTTGTAGTCACAAGTTTAATGTAGTCATTGCGTGCTATGAATATGAGACTAAATACACTTTTTATTACTTTAATACACATAGGTGAATTTTTCCCAATACCTTTGGTCCCTTAAAATGGGGGTACAATATACAAAAAGTGTTGTAATATCTAAACGCTTCACCCGATATGGGTGAAAATACCCTCAAATTAAAGCTGCACTTTAACCTCATAGTCATTGTTTGATTTCCAATCCAAACTTTTGGAGTATAGAACCAAATGAAGAAAAAATGCTTCACTGTCCCAATACTTACGGAGGGTATGTCATACATTGCCATATCTGTTACTGCATACTGCAAGCTCATCTCAGTCTCCAGAGCAAATACACGTTGTCTTGAATACAAGCCAAGCCTGCTTCTTGTGTCCTTTGTTTTACCAGTAAGACTGAAGCTAGTTGATCCAAATACACTCTTAGGAAAAAAAGGTGCAATCTAGAACCTGAAAGGGTTATTTGGCTGTCCCCATAGGAGAACCCTTTGAAGAACTATTTTTGGATCCAGGTATAACCCTTTTCGGTTCCATGTAGAACCCGTTCCACAGAGGGTTCTACCTGTAACCAAAAATGATTCTACCTGGAACCAAAAAAAAGGTTCTCCTATGGGGACAGCTGAAGAACTCTTTTGGAACCCTTTTTTCTAAGAGTGTACATTGCATGAATATCACAATGAATTGATCCAGATGTTGAAGTCAACACTATTGGTTTCTGATGCAGCTGG